>NC_061512.1:67945245-67998856 GCF_022539505.1 Lolium rigidum | reverse complement strand
TTTTTCATATTTTTTTTGGCATGTTGTGTATATTAGTCATTTGTATTTTTTTTCTCGCTAGTCTAGGTACATGTGTAAGAGACGACGTTGATGATCAACTAGCTCCTACAATGATGACGTGATACGGAGAGTTCCATGAGCATCAAACGCACTTCAAGTGCAAGCGGCGCACATTATTGGTCATCACATAATCATAGCATGTCATGACATGAAAAGGTGAATCTTCTCCTTATATATGTGTTCACCTTATCAAGATGACAAGCTACATCATGTGTGGACTCTTCGTATGCTCAGGTTTGGGGAGTCATTCAAGAGGAGCATCCGAGCATGGGTGCGAAGGAAGAAGCATGGGCTCTTTTGCTGCAAGAGAGAAGCATGGAAGCCTAGGAAGACCACCAACTATGGTTTTCACTGATTAAGACAGCAGTTGTATAAACAAAATAAATATGTTGAACTGTTGACATGCCAAAGTTGGAATGGGAAAACCAGTCTTATGCAAGGAATGGGACACAAAAGTTGCACGCATGCCAGTACATCATTCTACCAGCTCATCATTTGCCAACTGCCCTACTGGTGTTTTCTCCTCGAGATGTCGTACAAAATTGCTTTTTTTTTTTTTGAGAAACTCGTACCAAATTGCTTGGGTTGGAAGGAAACATTGCGGGTTTCGACCGGTAAGAGCATCTCCAGCCGCTTCCCCCAAACCGTCCCCCAAAGGGATTTAGGGCGCGTCGGACAGAAAATGCGTTCCAGCCGCGTCCCCCAAAGCCCATTTTTGTCCGGCGCGGCTCGATACGGTGTCCGACGCCCCGAGCCCGTCCCCGTCCCACAGGGGACGCACCGGGGACGTCGGACACAACGAAAAGCGAGGCGGGGAGTGGCGAGGCCGACCCGTCAGCGGCACAGGAAGGCTAAAACCCCGTCGCCTACCTTTGGTCAAGCGACGTTAATGGCGTCCCTGTTTTCCCAGGCGACGCAGGGACACGTCTCGTCGTGCATGGCCGTGTGGCCGTCCGCGCCGGAGTTATTGTGTGCAACCACCCGCTGCCGCCGCTGTTTTAATAAGACGCCCTGCAGTTCTCGCCGCTCATAATCCTTCTCGTCGCCGCCGCCTCCCCCCTCCCAGATCTTCTCCTCGCCGCTCAAAAAATGTCGAGCTCGTCCTCCCGCAAGATCGCCGCGGCGAACGGCTTCGGCCGCGGCAGCCTCACCGTGGCGGAGGCGTGGGCGCTGTACCACGCCGGGTATCCAGTCCCGCCGGACATGCGGCTGCCAAGCAGCGGCGGCTGGAAGATGGCCGTGAACGGCATTGGCGTCCCGCCGCCGCCGAAGCCGGGCATGGATCAATGGAGGGACGCCATCAAGGCCCGTCGGGCTCAACTCACCGCCGAGGAGCGGTTGGATCCAACATGGGCGGTCAACAACAACGACGCCTGGTGGGCGACGTACTTCAAGGCGAAGTACGACGTCGAGATGCACATCACCGACAACCTCGTCGGCGGCCCCAACAGCTGGAACAAGGACGGCCGCGCCCTGTTCTGGGACGTTTCGGGGCGCACCCTCGAGAACGTCATCCGCGGCCTCCGCAACGGCGCTCCAAGGCTGGAGATGCCGTCGTCGCCGCCGCCGTCTCCTCAATGGCAGCCGAGGAGGACGACGTACTCGTCCTCCTCGCACTCTTCTTCCTCGAGACCGGCGCGATCGACGCCGTCCTCGTCGTACCGGTCGGCGCCCTACTGTTGCGGTCAGAAACCCACCGGTGGGCAGCGACGGGCAACACCGTAGAGCCGGGAATCTCCCAGGACTGCGGCTGGCCCTGGTCCCTCCGAGCGACAGCCCGCAAAGCCTTCTGCACACACGTCCGATGCTGTCGCAAGGGCGTGCCACCTGACCTATACCTGGTCAGGAAGGTGTTGGATGATGCCTCGCTTAGTTTCCTGCATGGCATACACGTAAACGTTAAATACGAGCCTCGATCGGCTCTTAGGTTGTCCTGTGAATCGGCTCAAAGAGCCGATCCACCCATGATGCGTACGAGGTGTACGATCAGATGGTGGTCCTGCTTGATCAAGATAAAGCTAAAGCGACCTACTACGATTTGGGGTTTTCACCGCACAATCGGAACATCCTACTCGTGATTGGGCCTCGCGCTCGCGTACGGTGATCGTAAGCCGATCCTAGACAGGGCCTAAAAACCAACACGAGGTTGATCCTCGGAACGTCCCGTCTAGGGCTAGCAAACGACACCCTACACGCCGCCGGATCCTCCAACCCTTTGTAAGGCCTAACAATGCAGATATTAAACTAATCCTTGAAGAACAAGGAGCAACCATAACGGATCGGATCTACTAAATAATGATCAAGCGGGTGCCGCCCTTACACCCGTGACAGGCGTAAGGGCGGCTAGATGTCTAAGGGTTGCACGACGATAGCATATGATACGAAGAACAATGCTAACCCTAAAAACACCTATGATAACTACGTTGCTCGCCATCAAAAAGGCTTCGACGACGAGCAACGCATGGAAGACGAATAAACGCGTGCTGCCTAGATCGCAAGATGCGATCTAGGCAGCATGGTGCTTACCCGGAAGAAACCCTCGAGACGGGGGAGTTGGCGATGCGCCGAGATTGATTTGTGTTGAACGTTGGTTGTTTATTCCATAAACCCTAGATACATATTTATAGTCCGGGGGCTTTCTAATTCGAGCGTGCACCTAACCGTGCACGGGTTAAACTCTAACTTCTAACCGACACGTATCCTACTATGGTACAGATACACGGGCAATTAGCCCAAACTTGGTACACAAGGCCGATTCATGTATTTCTTCTATGTATATTCTTCAAGCCCATCTCCAATCGCGGCCCACCTCTGATCCGGTCAAATTCCGGTGATAACACATGCCCCCCTGGTTTTGGAAATGACATTTCCAAAATCATTACGCTTTTCTTTCGTCGGGTCATGTCGTGGCAGAGCAAAACTGCCGCAGAATCTTCCATCATTTCGCCTCGCCTCCTGGGCTTCTCTGCACGCATTGATAATTTCGGCATCACGTCCTCGAGAACCGTCATGGCATTAAATCTCCACTACACCCCTTTTATTTATCTGTGCCGAATGGTTCGTCACTTCATCCCCTTGCTCTGTTCTGTCCACCAGCGCCCAAAAAACCCTCTTCCCCTGTAGCAATGTCTTCCTCTTCCTCTTCCCCCTCAGGCCTCCCCCTCCAATCTTCGCCGAAGAGCAAGAATGAAGACGACCTCAACTCCGGGGCGAACCCCATCTCCTCCGACAAGGAGGAGAAAGAAGGAGAAGTAGAGAAGACAGAGGCCTCCCCCTCCGCCAGGCTCCCACCGAAGAAGCGCTCCCGCATGTGGGCGGACAGCGAGGACGAGGATGATGACGAGGAAGGAGGAGAGGAGGAGGAGGATGATTCCTCCTCTTCCGCTGGGTACCCGCCGACGAAGCGCTTCCGTGCTTGGGCGGACAGCGAGGATGATGATGATGACGAGGAAGAAGAAGCTCCGGCCGAAGGCTGGGGCAGCAGCGACGAGGAATTCTCCGGCGGTAGCGCCGACGGCGACGCCGATGATGATGCCAGCGAGGACTAGTAATGTAGGATTAGTAGCCCCTGAGCAATCGGCTCTTCTTTTGCTTGAGCAATCGGCTCTTCATTGTAAAAATCCTCTCTTATTAATGAAGAAGACTTTTCCTTAACTCGATTTTGCCGATTTCCCTTCGTGCTGATTCTGCCGATTGTTAGTTTGATCAACGCTCAATGAGCTGATGGCAACGCATCGACCTCTTACGATAAATTTCGAGATAGACCAACTTAGCCACCTCCTCAAAGGGTAACCTGTGAACCTTGCTCAACCTCAGATCCTCAACTTCCAACCGAGCAGGTTCAAACCGCAGTCACTGAGCGTATTATTAACGACAACCTTTGTCTTCGGGAGAGCTCTAGGACCATTGCTGAATCAACCCGGAGGCCGGAGCTGATACTTCTGCAGGACAGGCTCCTGCTCCGTTTTCCCACAGCAATGATTCCTCAAAAAAGTTGAGATGCAGAGCCGACCGATTTCAACCAAATCGGCTTCCTATAGCAAAGGGTCCTTCAGGGCAAGCTTCCCCCCGAGCCTCAGTTAAGGCGAGAAAAGTAGTGAGCCAGCCAAATGTGCCGCCATCGGCCCCCAAGTCATAATACAGAGCCAACCGATTTCAACAAAATCGGCTCCTCAGAGCAGAGAACCTTCAGGGTGAGCTGCCCCCCGAGCTTCTTCAGTCCACTTCTTGCGCCTTGTTGGTCAGATCGGCTCCTTTCCTTTGGCGGATTTGATGCAACCCACCCTTAACCTGATCTGCCCGTCCATGCTGCTCTTGGCATTGGTCAGGGTCATGATCCCTCAAACTTGCCCCAGCTGATATTGCGGACTCGAATACTTGGTCCGGGGGTTTTGGAAGTTCTTGAAGAGAGGATCTGAGCCACCAAACCATTCCATTGAGGAGTTCTTCCAGTAGAGTCTCTCTTCGTGACCCACTTCCCGCTCCATTGAGCCTCTGCTTATAACAGTTGCACCTCTTGAGTCGATGGCCATGCATCGGCTTTCTATCCTTAAGTCGATGTCTGCGCATTGGCTGTGCTTAAAAATTTTCCAATTTTTTACGGCCGATTTATGTATCGGCCCCCATACTTCAATACCCATCATCAAAGAATATCTTGTGCTGCTGGGCATTTGAAAGACACTTCTACTTCATATCCTCGTGTTTTATCCACCTAGGTGCCCCCGAGCCGATTCTTTCAAGGGATTTGATGGCATCGGCTCTTCGAGTATTCCTCGTTGGATCAAATGCTGAACCCGAGCGGAATGTATGGTGAGGATAATTTTGGCCGATTGCTGGAATCGGCCTCCATGTTGTTTGCTCGATGAAGGTTTTGTAACGTTCCTCCATAGATCCTTGGGGCCGATCTCCTGGATCGGCATCGCCACGTTCGTTCATCGATGTTGCTTTACACGGTCAGGCCGGTGGATAAAACCAGCCTCACCCCGTCCTTTGTCACGTCGATGCGCTCGCAGTCGTCCAAATTGATGCCTGAGAGTGGCTCTTGGCCTGATGTCTCCCAAACGTTCATGCCGGCCGTTGAAATCTCGGCTGAATCATCTGCGTGGACGACTTCTACTTCATCTCCATCCCACTGTATTAGGCATTGGTGCATCGTGGATGGAATGCAACGGTTGGCGTCGATCCAATCTCTCCCTAGTAGGACAAGCATAGGAGCTCTTGCTCGTCGACAATAAAGAACGTTGTAGGGACGAGTTTTCCTTCCTACGGTCGGATCCACATTCGGAACACCTTGTGCGTCAGATGCTTGGCCGTTGAAATCGCTCAGTGTCACGTTGGTCTTGATCAGATCCGAGCTGGAGCGTCCCAACCGACGTAGCATGGAGTATGGCATAATGTTAACTTCCGCTCCGGTGTCCACCAACATCTTGTTGACAGAGCTGCCCATTGATGTAACCTCGCAAGTACGGGGCCTTCGGATGCTCGTAGCTTCTTTCTCGTGGCTTCTCGAAGATGACCGGCCGTGGGCCGCAGTCAAGTTGTGCCACAGGTGCTTCGTCTAATCCTGGAGCGCTAAACTCCGTTGGAAGGATGAAGACCATGTTTGTGCCAGCCGATGTCTCATCATCGGCTTTCTTTTGCCTGGGGCGCCACTCTTTTCTTTGTGGCCGCCCTTCTTCGTCCAGGGTTCGCTGAATTTTAGCGGCCAGATCAGGCCGCGCCTTCCTCAACGTGTGCAGGTATAACCTTTCAGCTTCCTCCAACCCACGTAGACGCTGAACCCTTCGCTTTTGGGAACGGCTGAGCCCATCAGGGCACCACCTTGGCGATGATACTTGTCTTCTTCTTCATCATCGTCCTCTAGTTCCTCGAGATCTTCCACCCGAGCGGACTCAGCATGTTTGTTCCGAGGCGGGAGAGGCCCTAGACGTTTGAACACGGACACGTTAGCTGCACCCTTCTTCCTTTGATTACATTCTGGGCAGTTGCCGATTGTAGGCAATCGGCTCATTCCTGAATCCCAGCAGTGTCTGAAGAAGGGGCAGTCCCAGTGCCTATCCTCGTCGTCTTGCTCCCCCGACTTTTCCTTGGCGTGGCGCTCATACCGCTCCTCGTCGCGATCATGCCGGCGACGTCTCCTGTCGTCCCTAGCCAGACGATCTTTTTCATCATCGTCGTTGTATCGCCGGCGTTGGTCGTATTGACCCACATACTTGTTGAGGAGGTGATCAGAGAGAGGTCGCCGATATCTCACGTTCCTCACTTCTCCCTCTCGTGATGTAGCGCTTGCCATCATGACGGAGCCGATCGCGTGGAGCGGCTTCCTCTGTGTCTTTGCTATGAGAGCAGCTGCCCTCATCTCCGTCCTTACCAGAGTGGTGCCCAGGTCCTACCATGTTGATATTGCACGAGAAATCTGGCTGGCACCCTCCATGGTAAGTATACTCCACCATGTAAACGGCGGGGAAGGGGTGTGTGTCGACCTTCATGGCGTACTGGTTGAAAATTAGCCGCCCTTGTTCTATCGCCATTTGGACCTGCTGACGCCACACCCTGCAGTCGTTAGTGGCGTGGGTGAACGTGTTATGCCACTTGCGGTATGGCTTTCCGTTCAGCTCCTGCACCGTGGGGATCTTGTGGCCTTCGGGTACCTTTAGCTGCTTCTCCTTGAGTAAGAGGTCGAAAATCTGCTCAGCTTTGGTCACGTCGAAGTCAAACCCTTTTGGAGGACCTTGTGGCTTAACCCACTTACAAGACACGGGGCTTGCCGCCCGAGTCCATTCAGCCACTGCTACCTCTTGATCTCCCGCAGCACCTTCATCCTCGTCTGCCTCAACCAGGACCACCGCACGCTTGAATTTGTCCTGGTAAACATCTGGGTGGCGCTCGTTCATATGCCGACAGCCTTCGCACCATGTGCGCCAATGAAGGGTAATCCGCTTGGGAGGCCACGTCCTTGATCGATGATGAGAGACCCACCACCGCCAACTCGACCGCTTCTTTCTCACTTACGTGAACCGAATAGCATCGGTTCCTAACGGTCCCGAAGCGCTGGATGTATTCCGACACCTGTTTCCCCGCGCTTCGTCGTACTTGTGCTAGATCGGCAATACCAGCCTCGGAAGCCTCCGAGTGATACCTGTATGTGGAACTGCTCTTCCAACCGCTTCCAAGTCCGGATTGAGTTCGGTGGCAGCGATGTGTACCACCCGAAAGCCGATCCTATGAGGGATCGTGCGAAGAACCTCACACGCAGCTCGTCCGATGCTGAGATCGTGCCCAGCCTGTGCCAAATATCGGCTCACATGCTCGATGGAGCTGGAACCATCCGATCCACTAAACTTTGTGAAGTCGGGGAGCCGATATTTGGGTGGTAGCGGGATCAATTCGTACTCGTTGGGGTACGGCTTGGTATAGCCGATTGTCCTCCTTTTCGGCATCATGCCGAATTGGTCTTTCGAATTGTACAAATCTGATCCGCGGTGATGGCTGAAGGTGTCGAACCCCGAAGATTCGCCGGGGTGGCATACTTAGCCAGCCATGCTTGTTTTTCCGGTTCTGAGCCAACCGCAGGAGCTGAGCTCCGGAGGTTTGTCGGGGTGGCATACTTAGCTAGCCACGTCCGCTTCTCAATATCTGCTCCCGACGTTCCTCCTGCTCGTTCCGGAAGTCCCTGCTCGTTGCAGCCTGGTTCGAGAGTGCCCGATGCTATCGCAGCTCGGCACGTATGCGCACGTGTATCCGTGCGGGATCTCCTTGGGCGCCTCATGTAGGAATTGGTAGTCACTATGGTCACCACCAATCTTGTAGACGACGTATGCCGATGAGTTCGGCACTTCTGGTGCTGCCAACGCGAACGGCAGCGGTGGACGGGACTCGGAGTGGCATCTCTCCTTGGTAAGTCCCCGGAGCCGGTCCCGACGGAGAGTACCGATGGCTCATGATTTCCTGAATCACGCGAAGAGCGACACGCTCCAAAGTGTTCACCGGGCTCTCGAGTGGCGGTGCGGCGCATGAGCCACCATGAAGTTGATCTCTCGACGCAGCGACCTGGTGCGTTCTTCGACGGGGAGGACAGGTCCACTCCATCGAGCGCGCTCAGGTGAGAACCCTTTCCACCCGATGCCATGTGAGCGGGTTCCGTGAAAAGAGCCGATGAGGTCGGCTTCGAGGACTGCCTTGATCTCGTCATGCTTCTTCTTGAGCTCGTCGGTCGGATCCTCGTACTTGACCGGAGTGCCTTCCGCCGTCTCGGATGTAGATGGCGATGCGGTGGATGTCGAAGATCGTCCCACCGGGCGTGCCGGAATGTGTTGCGGTCGAAACCCACCGGTGGGCGGCGACGGGCAACACCGTAGAGCCGGGAATCTCCCGAGACTCGCGGCTGGCCCCGGTCCCTCCGAGCGACGGCCCGCAAAGCCTTCCGCACACACGTCCGATGCTCGTCGCAAGGGCGTGCCACCTGACCTATACCTGGTCGGGAAGGTGTTGGATGATGCCTCGCTTAGTTTCTCGCATGGCATACACGTAAACGTTAAATACGAGCCTCGATCGGCTCTCGAGGTTGTCCCGTGAATCGGCTCAAAGAGCCGATCCACCCATGATGCGTACGAGGTGTACGATCGGATGGTGGTCCTGCTTGATCAAGATAAAGCTAAAGCGACCTACTACGATTTGGGGTTTTCACCGCACAATCGGAACATCCTACTCGTGATTGGGCCTCGCGCTCGCGTACGGTGATCGTAAGCCGATCCTAGACGGGGCCTAAAAACCAACACGAGGTTGATCCTCGGAACGTCCTGTCTAGGGCTAGCAAACGACACCCTACACGCCGCTGGATCCTCCAACCCTTTGTAAGGCCTAACAATGCAGATATTAAACTAATCCTTGAAGAACAAGGAGCAACCATAACGGATCGGATCTACTAAATAATGATCAAGCGGGGTGCCGCCCTTACACCCGTGACAGGCGTAAGGGCGGCTAGATGTCTAAGGGTTGCACGACGATAGCATATGATACGAAGAACAATGCTAACCCTAAAAACACCTATGATAACTACGTTGCTCGCCATCAAAAAGGCTTCAGCACGAGCAACGCATGGAAGACGAATAAACGCGTGCTGCCTAGATCGCAAGATGCGATCTAGGCAGCATGGTGCTTACCCGGAAGAAACCCTCGAGACGGGGCAGTTGGCGATGCGCCGAGATTGATTTGTGTTGAACGTTGGTTGTTTATTCCATAAACCCTAGATACATATTTATAGTCCGGGGACTTTCTAATTCGAGCGTGCACCTAACCGTGCACGGGTTAAACTCTAACTTCTAACCGACACGTATCCTACTATGGTACAGATACACGGGCAATTAGCCCAAACTTGGTACACAAGGCCGATTCATGTATTTCTTCTATGTATATTCTTCAAGCCCATCTCCAATCGCGGCCCACCTCTGATCCGGTCAACTTCTGGTGATAACACCTACACCGTCCCCAAACGGGAGGTCAAGGAGGAGACGGCGACGCCCGTCAACACGAGGCGTGGCGGCAGCGGCAGCAGCAGCGGGCGGCAGCAAGGGAGGCGCGGCGGCGCCCTCCTCATCCCGAAGCCGGAGGTGAAGGAGGAGCCGGAGGAAGCGTCGAAGGCGGCGCTGCTGGCGGAGTACGAGCGGCAGCAGCGGCTCATCGCCAGCAGCGACGACCCCGAGGACCGCCCGGGGCTGCGGGCGGCGTTCTTGGCGTCCATGGACGACAAGGATGCCCGGAGGGGCGACCTGGACGCGGCGATCGCCATGTCCATCCGCGACTCCGCAAGCCGCTGGTGGACCTCACCGACGACGGCGAGGCAGGATCAAGCGGCTTGGTGAAGGACGAGCCCGTCGACGAGCGCGTCAAGCAGGAGGTCGTCACCGACGACATGTACAACTTCCAGCAGTACTACGACGCCTCCGGCCACCGCAAGTGGTTCTAGATTAGGTTTAGTTTAAAATTAGTCAAATTTCGTTCGAATCTATGTAAGTTTGGACGAATCTAATCGAATCTAATTAAGTTTAAAATTTGCGAAATTTTGTTTGGGGGACGCGACTGGGGAGCGACGTCCCCCAAACGCGACACGAACGAAACACGTCCCCCAAACGCTCAATCCGGCGCGGTTTGGGAGACGGTTTGGGGGACGCGGCTGGAGATGCTCTAAGGACTCGTTTGGATAGCCGGTTTGAAGGCCCAAACCACGTTAATCGCAGTCCTAAAAAAACTGCTCGGTTTCGGAAATTTCGCATTTGGAAGCCCAGTTTTTGGCCCATCAGAATCCGTCGGTTCCCCCAACTTGAATAAACCTAGGAGGGTCAGAATTCCAATCAGAGACCCCGCCGCCGTCGACTACCTCACCTGAGCAAAGAGACGCCGCCGTCGACTAACTCCCCGCCACGAACGCCCATCGCCGCCGTCCACTACCTCTCCATTAGCCACTGTCGATTACCTCTTCGGCCGCCGCCCAAGAGGAAGGCACACCCCGCGGCGGCAAAACCCTAGCGACAGGAGCACTCAGCGGCGGGAGACATGGCGGACGATGGTTACAATGAAGATGATGACATGGGGTTCGTCCCCTCTCTCTCCTCTCTCTTTCATGCTTGTTTCATGTGATCACCGGAATCTAGGCTAGGGTTTCCGACAGGTAGTTTTTGCTTGCTTGTTGATAACATATGTGCTGCTGGGAGTTGTTCCTGGGCGATTGATTTGGTGCTCAACATGGAAGTAATTATTTGATTCCACGGGTGCTAGTTATGGTTAATTGGGTTTCGAAAGCACGCGCTCTCGCTGTCGAATTTGCACTGGTTCTCACATGTAAGAGGGGTGTTTGTTTGCCAATCTACGAGGGCATATTTTGTCTTGAGTAGCAACTCGAAGCAGTTTGTGCAAGATATTTTCTTGGCGTCTGGAGGACAAGATCTAGGTGTTCTTCATCTGGTGTCGAAACTTGCGTGCCTCTGAATTGTTTTGAGGCGGCGGTTAAATATTTTAGTTGAAAGATCAATTGCGCAAGCTCCATCAAAGTTAGCAGGAGCGGCAAGGCCTTGTGCTTCTAATTGGGATAAGAATTTGAGCTTCTTTTTTTGCTTGGTGATTTCGTCGTTCGAGATTAATTAAATAGTTGGTCAAGTCTTATCTTTTCAGGATTCCACTGTCATTATGTGACACTATCTGTCTAATTGCACAGACTAAAAGATTACAGATTATTTGCTGAATTAACTGTGTTACGATTCTTCATTTGTTATGCAGATATGAGGATGAGCCTCCAGAACCTGAGATTGAGGTGTGGATCCATCGCTATTTTCATATACTGCTGTTACTCTTCAGAGGAAGAGCTTGTAGCTTAACTGATGTACTACTCTTGAATAGGACGGGGTTGAAGAAGATCTTGAGAACAATGAGGATGCCCCTGACGATGTGGTAGGGGGTGAAGGTGAAGGAAAGGAACAGGAAAAGACTCAGGGTCCACGCCATACAACAAAATATATGACCAAGTATGAGCGCGCACGCATCCTCGGTACACGTGCTTTGCAGATAAGGTATACTTCTAGCTGAGTACACCTTACAGTTAATGAGTTCATTCATCCAGGTAATTGACCCTTTGGTATTTGTAGCATGAATGCTCCAGTTATGGTTGAGCTTGAGGGAGAAACTGATCCTCTTGAGGTAAAGCTACACTGATCTTTTGCTTGCATGTACTTCTAATCTAGGCTGCCAGATAACGATAACCTTGATTGGTTGCTTTCTTTATTTCAGTTTCACTTTTCACGCTGTACTACTCTTTCTAGCAAACTCTGATAGTATATTACAGTCAAATTTTTTTACTTTGTAAGTAAAGATTGATCTTGATACCACGGATCGTCATGCTCCTGGTATTAAAAAGCCATGCTTATTTATGAACATACTTTATGTCCAGCTGTAAACTTAAGAATATGCCCTACGATTATAAGATTGACATTATGGATGTGTATGGCGATGTCATCTTTTAATCCAGGGATGTACTTCATATCCAACTCTGAGCTAATGAATATCCAGTATTGTTGGAAGTATTTATGAACCTGTTAATATACATATGTTTGATAGCTGAACAATTGATAGTCTATAAACTCTTAAGACTGGTTCAGGAATGCACCAGTTACTGATGAAGTTATGGATAGGTTACCATAATGCTTGCTTTTAATATTGTATATCTAACTGTGCACCTTATCTGTTGTTCTCTTGAAGCTTAAATGTGCCATTGACAAGGAAATGTACTGATGTGCAGCTAAATATATATGCATTGATGTTTTACACTGTATAGGCGTACACTACATACATCCTTTGCTGTATTACGTTGTAATTATGGATATAAAGCATATACCTAGATATGTGTATTACATGGTAATACAGCAAAGGATGTGTGTAGCTATCTTAAACCAAAAGAACGTCCTTGCTAATCGTCTATAGTTCTACCTTTCTGTGGAACACAGTTTACAATTTGTGTTATGTTTATCAGAACAAAAGTAACCTGAATAGTTTTAGGTGAGAGTATTAAAGCTGGGAATGCGATAAATATGTTTAGTAGGAGCAAAGGGTAACTGAAATGAAACTTGACCTCACTTGTCAATAATTCATTACAAACACACACAGATGGTTTTCTCGCTTAGTGTAGTAAATGTTACCATCAGTTAAGTCACCTGTAGTTGTAAAATCGTCTGCTCTGCTGATCCTCATGTCTTTGTCTTCAGATTGCCATGAAAGAACTGAGAGCACGTAAGATCCCCTTCACCATTAGGCGGTACTTACCTGATGGAAGGTGAGATTTGAAGGAAAAGCAATCCTCACTTCTCTTGCTGCCTACCATGTACTACTATATAACCTCATTGCTATTTACTTTGTTTTGAAATAGTTACGAGGACTGGGGAGTCGATGAGCTCATTGTTGAGGACTCCTGGAAGCGTCAAGTTGGTGGGGGCTAAAGCTGGTAGACTGTTCAACATGAAAGGCTCTGTGTGCTGCATCTGAACTTAGCCCTCGTAGTATCCTCTTGGTTATATGCAAGTCTAGCACTGAACTAGTATGAACAATGTTACTGTACCATGCGTGTAATCGAATTGCATAGTTGGGTCAGTTTGCTTGAACCATTGCTGTCATGCAGCCGCAAGTTGAACTGAATTATGTGAATATCCTTGGACTTTTAACATCAGTAGGTGCTTTTTTCCGTTGGTGGCCAATGCTGTTATATAAAAGTGAAATGCTGGGCTTTCTTGTGCGCACGGTACAGGACTTCCTGCAGGTTAAGTTATATTGGCAGTTTGGACAAAGAACGAAAGCAAGTACATCGGCAAGTACATCTTTATAATACTTCAAGTATGTGTTAGTATGTTGTGTATTTGTTGATCTGTTGCATTAGTTCTTTTTATGTTTTTCTCTCATCGATCTACGCTCTTTGTTGCCCTGATCTTCCTGTGAAATTGACAACTATCGGTTTATGTAAGAGAGTACACTATCTAAAAGACCGCAGGTTTACCATGACTTGTAACACCACCAGTGTCATATGTTTGTGGATGCGTAAACATGGGAGCCTCACGCTTTCTGCTTATGTTAGTATAGATGTCGATGTAAGGGCACCTCGTTGTCCCGTCCGTGGGATGTCAGGTGTGGAGTAAGTCTTTTTGTCATTTTCTATTTTACGGTTTGGAGGGCTATTTATAGTGCACTCCTCCTAATTCGGGTTCTCTGCTTTGATCCTTTCATCGTTGCAAGTCTTTGGCACGTTTCTCTTTCATGGAAGCAAAGGAAGAACAAGCTCCTTCCCTCTGATCCTTGCATGAAAATGAATACTCATCTCGGTCAACTTTTTGTGCCAAAGACAATGTTAACCAGCATGTCGCAACAATGTCGTTGATATGGAGATCCAAGATCCAGAACATAGAGCCACCTTAGTTAAATATCGACTTTCTGCAGATTGTGTGCGACACACTCATAACTAGAAAGTGTGGAAATCACACTCGTGCATATATAATCACTATCTAAGTTGTCCTAATCTAAGCGAAAAACATGGAGGTGGAAGAAGAACAAGTTCCTTAAATCTGCTTTCACTTGGAACTTCTCGATGAGAGTTCAACTGGTATCCCTACAGAAGTGCTAGGACTAAGCACAAGTCAATCACCTTGTACCTCCAGACTCAACAACACACCCTTTATCTCAAGCTCCCTCCGGAACAGCCGAGTTGCGCCTCCAGAACCTCCAAACCAAACAAAAGGCTCCTTAATGTTAGCATCGTTTTGGAAGTACCGAGCAGATCCTCCATGTTACTCCTGGCCCCGAGCGCCATGACTCCGCTCGGCATCATGTGCAATTTAAACTGCCATTCAAATGGACACACTAAGTGGAAAAATTATGGTATGTACTATTGGTTCCATAGTAATGAGATTTGGGAGGTGACCTCATCCATATAAAAGAAACAGGAAAAAATGTGAAAAAAGAACGTGAGAGAAATTAGGATAGAATAACCAAGGGATTTGTCAACCACATAAAAACTGAATCTCATGAGTCTAAATTGTACGTGTCATGTACCGCTTAGCACGTTGTGGAAGATGGTATAGTTTAAGAGAACACATATAAATACGTATGTTGAATTGTTGATATGGCAGAGACGGCAAGGGAAAAACCACATAGCTTTGCAAAGAGTTGCTTGCTGCCCTTGGAAAGGGTTAGTGGTGTGCTGACAAAGGAGCGGGAATGGTTGGCTAGATATACGTGCAACGTGCTACGGAAGGAAGGGACGCACAAGTTGCACGCATACTATTATAGCACATTCTACCAGCTGACCTTTCGCCAGTTGCCCTAATTGTATTCCCCCTGGAGATATCTTATCAAATTGTTTGGATTCGAAGATAATATCATGTTGTATCTATTTTTCTTTTGGGGAAATTCTGCTAATCTATTAGTAATCCTTAACATCAGTACAAACAACCTTAGAAATAATAAAAAATGTGTTTACACATTTTTTTATTTTAGAAAATGTGCTTTATTACTCGAAAGTTTGTATCGCGATAACACAAACGACCATAGACACTAGCACGAGCGTTAATGTTTGTTGTAATAGACAGAAGTGATATATCACTGTGCTAGGTCGCAAAAAGAAACTTACGGACAAGCGTAGCAACCATAGCTGGGAGAGTTAATGTTTTCTCAAAAGTTGAAAAAATAGGTCATTTTTCTCTAAATTCATCACGGTGCTTCCGATATATAGAATATAGAAAATCTAATGATAACCAGAGTCTGGTTCAGAACCGTCAGTTCCGGCACATTTGTGCTACTGTGGAAAATAACCGCTTTATATAAAAGGACAACCATTTTACAAATTTAGCAAACCAACAGACAGTGGCCAAGTCGCACAGAAAACCCACCGGAAAAAGGCTGCCACCACCGTCCACCCCACGATCCTCCATGTTCCCATGACTCGTGTTCCATTACAGCTTTTGCAGCAGAATGATTAGCAGGAGAGACGTGGATCGATTATGCATAGATTATAACAACAGGAAAACATAAAAAAATAGGAAAAGGAACATTGCGAATTTAAGAAAGAATAGAAAAATAATGCTCAGTCATATAAACAATGAATCCGATAGGTTTCTGAAATTGCAAGTGTGATGTAGCGCTTAGCACGTAGTCATAGATTAAAACAGATTTTTTTTGACAATATGCGCTTAATTACTTAAAAGTTAAGTATTACATCCGGTTTCTGCACAATTAAGAGCCAATCCACGAGTTACAACCATAAATAAAACTGAAATTTTCGACAAAAAATGGAGTGTGAAAGTAAAAACAACCTAAGGCGAAGGAGGGGCAATCCGCATATCACGCTGCAATCCATGTTGAAAAAAAAAATCTCGCTGTGTTCTCCAATCGTGCAGGCACCTCCAAAAAATATCGCGATGCTCCAGACGATGTACATGCAATCACAAACCGAGAGTGCATCGGTAGATAAGGTGCAAAACACAAGTATTTTTTATTGTTAAAAATCTTGTCATTTCTACATAGTCAAAACGACCAAATAACAACAATTGTTTCCACCCTAATAAGTGGCTTAATCCTAGGATCCACACCATTAAGCCAGTTGTCGTATATATTTGCAATGTTTGGTGGTGGGTATAAGGTAGAACCTATTGGAATGGCTAATCATATGGATCTGGCAAATCTACACTAGAATAATAAGTGCTTTATGGTCTCGTCTTGAATAGATATAGATATAGATATAGATACGGATATAGATATAGATATAGATATAGATATAGATATAGATATAGATATAGATATTGAGATATAGATATAGATAATGTACTAAGTCTCGGATTAATATACATATAGATAAATAAATATATATAAATAATATAGTAATTCTCTGATTAATATAGATATAGATATAAATATAGATATAGATAATATAGGTGAGTGCGTATGTTGAATTGCGAAAGTTGGCGAGGAAACCTCACAATGTTGCAAAATGTTTTGGCCTTTTGTTGTACACGCAATGACATAACTCTAGTAGATTCCATAAAATATTGTGTACTACTAAAATGTGTTTATGGTACACCGTAATACAACTTTACGGTATTGCACGAATTAGGGAGGACATATATCGCAAAAAAGGAAAAACATGTTATTTTTATATGCGGGATCCACATGTCATAGGAAATTCAGTTCCTTTACTTTTTTCTCCATTTCCCCTCCATCTCCTCGTCCCATCGTCCCCATTCCCTCATTTCTCCTCGCCCACTCCGGCCAAGGGACCGCCCTTCCTCATGTCGATCGGGTGTGCTCTGGTCGCTCATCACCCATCTTTGGCTAAGATACAGGAACAAGAACAGGCCACGGTAGAAAAAGAGCAACATGCAGGAATGCCCCCCTCACACATGGCACCTACCTCATTCTCTGGTGTGCGGTTCGAGAGCTCCCCCTCAGCCGCCGCTGACATGGGTATGCCTAAGGGGCATGTTGGTCCATGATTGAAGTCGAAGGCCCATGGACTCAAAGTTTTGGAAGCCCAGGTAGATAAAGATGTTCGGATTAAGAAAGTAGAGTTAGTATAGGAAACTTGTAACAATATAAAGAAAGAACCAATGCGGCCCGATAATCATGTGCTTGTACGACATGGAAAAGCCTCGGCTTTCCCTCCTATATAAAGGTGAAGCTGAGGTCAAAATAAAGATCGAATCATTGCAAACCTTAGCCGCCGTGTTTTGTTTAGTTGGACGCATTTGTTCGTCAGACAACCTTCGAGTTCTACTTGCCCTCTATTTTCCACGAAACCCTAAATCTACAATCCGTAGGCATTGACGAGTCGATACCCCGTCAACCGCCACTGTATTCCAGAGCCTCACTCCTCACCTCAAGCGGCAACCATGCATGTGGACCATACCATGGTCGCATGGTACAAGCTCAACCCCCTCTCCAATTGTTGCGGCTATCTCCTCTTACTTTTTGTTGCGATTGTCTGAAATCGATCAGAATAATGGTTGTGCTATGGAATACAAGATTTTTTTTGTAGAATTGAGATGGCATGGAAAATTTTGGCCAGAATAGGTGCACTAAGTGCTATCTGAAATAGTCATGTTTTAACCCTAAAATCGTAAACGGAGGATTATTTTATGGGAAGACCTTTTTAAGAAACTGGCTAGCGTACATTTGGACATTCTATGATTTATAATCCATGGAAACTCACATATACCTACTTACATTACAAATCATATGGTAGATCACAAATTGGGGGAATTTGTGCCTGCTCGGCATTTCACGGGTTATGAAAATATAAGAAAAAAAATACTATAATTCCGTCGTTAACTAAAATTCAGAATAAATAAAGGATTCAAATCAAAATAAAGTAAAGGTAGGCGGAGAATAACCTTTTTTATAAGAAGTTTCAAACTAGTAAAATATATCTCTAAGATATAAAATAAGAAAAAGCGAGCTAAGGTAACTTGCAAGGAAAGTTCCAACCAATCATTTACTTAAGTTTGAGAAAGTTTTCAAAGCACAAAAAAAATGTATACATATGTCAGTTTTCATCAAAGCGCAAAGAGTTTTTGATAAGACTCGTTTGCTTTACTATGAGTAAACTATCATCGTACCCAACATCATGCCTTATTGAGCATCTTATCCCATCTTAAGACGGGGTTTATTTGGCAACGACGAATGCTACTCATTTTAGGGATTTTGACAAAACAAATTTATTCCTTGACGAAGTCAGTAGGAGTACTACTATGAGAAAAGAAAATGCATACGTCAGGCTCGAGGACATAGTTTGCCCATTAAAAAAAGCATGTGTCATATAACAATTTTATTAAATACAGTAAAGATATAAAGAACCTAAATAACATTTAGATTCATCTACGATTTCAATTGCTGGTAAAAAATGGAATAGAAAAATGATGGGAAAAGTTAAATCCACTTAATTTGGGACTTGGTACATCCCAAGAACGACCATCCCTTTTGGCCTACACGCCAAAATTGTTCAGAAGGTCTACAGAATGAAAAACTAAATAAGGAATTGTATCAGGAACTACATATAAAAGAATAGGAAAAACTGGATTTTAGGAAAAAAAATTGTGGGCTGAGTTAAGAACAATTCGCTACTCCAGAAATACTATTATCGAGATGTTTTTTTCGTTTCTTTACACAGGGTGCAGTAATATTCACGATATTTTGCGTGCAATCATATAATGTCTGGATGTTCTCGTGAATTTCTCACACATTTTGAAATATGTTTTTTAAAGTAATTTTCATAATGGAATTCAGTCAATTTTATACTTGTGCGCCCCCAAAACCAGCATTCCTTTTGGTTTGCACAACCAAAATTATTGTGAAGGTCTATAAGATGATAAAAATAAATAAGAAATTATATCAAGAGGTATATACAAAATATCTCGAATAAAAACCAAAGTTTCAGGAAACTAGGCAATTTTTATGATTCGAGTTAATTTTCTTTTGAATACTCCAAAAATAATATTCACAAGATTTGTTCTTGGCTTTTCTACACATGCCATTGTAATATTCTTTGTTCACGTTATTTTCAATGTCTGAATGTAAAATACTTTTAGTATATTGTTTTTAACATAGTTTCCTAGCCATTTTTTAAAACATATTTTCATAAGTAAATGCATATGCATATATGAATTGAAACTTCACCTGCCAAACAGGTAGTGATCCCTCTAGTCTATAATTAATGTTGCTAAATGTAGACACATTTTAGTATATCTATTTACTCAGAAGTATTGGAGTCTGACTGAGTGTGTTGTTTTGGAGGTAGCTCTTTATTTTTAAGGACTTAAAATTTGTATTTCAAAATAATCTGAAACAAAATCCTAGAGGTAGCCAACGATGTATGCTACAACGCTGTAAAATTTCAATTCAAATAGATTTGTATTCTAGGCTACACGAAATTTACAAAATATGACAAAATTAATATACTTGAAATGTGCAATATTCACTATAAATTTTTGCATAATTCATTATTTTTTTTGTATCTTAGAATGTAAAGTAGTTTGGATTAAAATTTTACACCATTGTAGTATGCACCATTGGCAATCTATAGAAATATGATTTTAATTTTTTTAAAAATTTAAAATAGAAATTCTAAATGTCTGTGAAGGGCCAAATTCGACAGTAAACCCACCTGAAAAGCTGGTGCCACCACCACCCCACGACCCTCATTGTTCTCACTCGTCACGACCCTTGTCCCATTATACTTAATTTCAATCTAACCATCCAGCAAGCTTCGCAGATTGACTAGTTAATTATTGGCAGAGGCAGACACCTGGACGATAATGCCACTGCTGTTACGCTCCTCCCATGGCCGGCGGCCGCACATGGCCATAGTCTTTTGCTACACGCCTCCTCTCCTCCCTTCATGAGTTGTGGACAGTTGTTCTGCACCTCCATCCATCGCTCGGCCGCACCGCGCCGCGTTGCTGTAGATTTCCCTCCGCGTCCTTGTTTGAGGGCTGAGGCTGGGACCGCTTTTTATTTAGTTCCATCACTTATCTCTCCCTCCCCACAGCTCTCTCTCCTCTCGTCACACCAGGACAGCTAACGCCTCGCTGTACGCTCCCCCACGCGCATTCATTCCCTCCACCCCTCCCCGCCCCCGCCGCCGCCGCGCCATGGCCGGCGTCAAGGCCCTCGCCCTGCTCCTCCTCCTGGCGCTCACCTTCTCCGCGCTCGCCGCCACCTCCCTCGCCGGCGGGGACCACCACATGCAGCTCCACGGCCTCCTCTCCAGCTCCACCCGCGGGGAGTGCAGGGGCACCGTCGGCGAGTGCGGCGCCGACGGCGACGACACCGACGACGCCGACGACGCCGAGGGCGAGCTGGGCTCCGCGTCCGCCGAGTCGCACCGCCGCTTCCTGCAGGGCCGGGGCTACATCAGCTACGGCGCGCTCAGGCGGAACCAGGTGCCCTGCAGCCGCCGCGGCGCCAGCTACTACAACTGCCGCCCCGGCGGCCAGGCCAACCCATACCGCCGCGGCTGCTCCCGCATCACGCGCTGCCGCGGCTAAGCGCGCGACCACCGCCGATCCGTGCGTCCGTCCGAGTTAAGTAAAGGAATAAGCTGCTGGTTCTCCTCGTTGTGTTCTTCGGTTCAGGCGGTACGACTGCTATATCAGTATATTTCTTAGTTGCTTTGGTTGCTGCTGCTGCCGCCGCTCTTGTATTGGCCTGCCCTGTTGGGATCTTTGTTCTCGTTGCTGTTGTTGTAAAGTAAAAGAGAGATTTGTTGTACTACCTTAATATGATGAACAGGAGGGATATTTGTTATTCTTTCAACATTATTACGTCTTCCATGCAAGTTCATCAACCAAAAGATAGATGCTTTAGTTCTTCTTTCTTCTGCTTTGATGTTGTGAAATGGAGATGATTATGAGCCGGTGCTGGAATTAAAATAATTAGCAAACAAAATCTGGTTTCTCTTGTACTAGCATTCAGGTGGATCTAGACCACACAACCATGACCCTTCTTCCCATCTAAACATGAAGAGCTATTCTGCATTCATTACATCCGTAGATCTTGCCATCGGACAAGCAAGATAATTTATCTGTTTTTTTTTTGCTGCTTCTCCGCATATTGTTTTCTGATTTTTTAATCCGGAGGTTGGTTGAGCAACAGACAGCTGTTAGTGGAGGCCATGTTGCTCGCTGCCTCGCTTGTTCCTGCTTGGACTGTACGGTTGGCTGGCCTCTTGAAGCCAACAGTGCGTGCAAACCAATATCACTGCTCATACTACTTAGTTTAGTTACCCCTTGATTTGGGGAGATTAGTTTTCGAATTTCCGTGTTGAGATGGTTATAGTGAAGTGTCAGTCAATTGGCGAGGAAGGTAAACTTGAGAATTATAAGTGGTTTTTGTAGCGGGTCATGAGAATGTGAGTACAACCATTCCCTCGGTTTTCTTCATTATTCAAGTGATGAAAGATTATACAGCAACCGGTGTATATTGTTAGATATGGGCTGGTTGAGAGGAATAAATGCCGTGTCCTTGGGCGGAGCGATGAAGTGGAGATTCGTTTGTCCGGCCGCGTGTCTACCGGACTGTTGTATAAATGGTGGCCAGCGAGAGTGGTGGTGGTGTCTTGGTAGTGAGAGCATATGATTTCTCTATTTTAAAATGTATGTTACACATATTTTGAAATTTTAAAAAATTTGAGAAGAAAAATAGGTACATACATCGTCACGTGCTAGGAGTATACAAGCTAGTGCTCACGTACAGTTCACGTATACCAAGGAGAGAACCCTAGCCGCCTCCACCACCGAACTCCCACCTCTCCTCCCTCATCCTCCCTCGCCACTGCCAGAGGGGGTGGCCTGGCAAAGCTTGGTCGATGCTGGCGGCGACAGAGATCTCTCTCGTCCCCTCGTCTCCTCTATGGAGCGAGGGTATGGTGTAGGCGTCGGGCACCTCGGCGGGGTGGCGAGTGGGTGTTGCAGCCGCGCGGCGGCGACAACTTCGGCCGTTCGACGGTGGGAGGTTGGATCCCAGGGCGGCGGCCCTGTTTTGGCGGCGGCATCCTTGAATCCCTTGCGATGACGGGTCGTCTCCCTCAGCCCCGTTGACAGCGTCTTTGCTATGGGGTGGCGGTTCCCATTGTCAGCGTCGAGCTTGCAGGACGATTGTCATCCGTCTGCGGCCAAGAGTCTCGAGGGAAACCCTAGATCCTTCGAATCAGTCGATGGTGGCACATCGTGTCATACCCCCTGTTGAGGCATCGTCTTGGAGGCCTTGTCACAGCTCATGCATATCATCTCGTAGTCCGGGATAAATCCTAGATCCGATCTCGGATCAGACGATGGAGGCGTACTCCCTCCTAGGGGCATCGTATATGGAGAAGATGCAACCTGAAGGGGTCCTGAGGTGGAGCGGCGTTTTTATTTCGTGTTGAAGACGATGAGTCTCGGCGGCGTGGTGCAGCGGGGTCTCATCATCGAATACGTCATGTTCGACGTGCACAGGATGGTGGACCTGTCTGGCGTCATGGTGGCGTTGGTGGCAGGCCTCGGAAGGTCATTGCATTGATCTATCATGAAGATGTGTATGCGGAAGACAGTGGCAGCGAGGAATTCTGAAGGGTGTATGATGGTACGCGTCGAGGGTCTGCCGGACCGGTTGTGCCACTTGCTCGCCATTGGCGACTTGTCGAGGCCTTCGGTTTTTTGATGATGCACGTTGGTGTGATGTCAGTGTGTTGGCGAGTTGTCGCTAGTTTGGTGGCTTTGAGTTGATCTTTGTAATTCTTGTTGTAAGGTGTTGTGAATAATCTAATAAAAAAAGCTGTGTGCACCCCTTAAATGCAGAGGTTGGGGTGATTTTCCCCCATTTCGAAAAGAAAATGAAAAATCGACTTGTCGTGTGAGGTGTGTAAAAAAAAAAAAATTCAATACTAAAAACAAGACTTTCCAGAAAATATTTTTTTTCTTTTTTACATAGACCACACAAAATATTGGTTCCGAATGAAACTTGATGCTCCCACATATATTGTGGAGATGCACATGTACATTTTTTTTGTCATTTTGAAATAGATGGTGGGGGGAGCATGTGCACTCGGGAAACGAATTAAATTTCCAGTGGCCAGTTTGTTCGCCGCTGATCCGTCCGTCGTCCGAGTTTTTTTTAAAAAATAATAAGAGCATCTCCAGTCGCGTCCCTTAAAGCTAAATAGCGCCCATTTTGTGTCGCCAGACAACGAAAACAGCGTCTGGACGCATGCATGCAGCTCCTAGTCTTCACATGTCATTCTCTTTTCCCTCACTTTCTCTCACCTACTTTTTCTACATGGGATGGTTTCCTTTATTAAAATGCATGCATCCGGACGCTGTTTAAGGGACACGTCGGGAAGAGCCTCTATTTGTACAGATTTTTAATTTTTTTTGCCCAGGGTTGTCTCTAGATGCATCCCAAATCATCATGTCGGACGCTTTTTGAGAGACGCGACTGGAAACTGCTGGTTCTCGTCTTGCTCTTCTTCTTCGGTTCAAGCGGTACACATGCTATCTATCACTATATTTGTTAGTTGTTTTGGTTGCTGCTGCCGCCGCCGCTCTTGTATTGGCCTGCCCTGTTGGATCTTTCTTCTCGTTGCTGTTGTAAAGTAAAAGAGAGATTTGTTGTACTACTACCTTAATATGATGAACACGAGATATTTGTTATTCTTTCAAGATTAGATCTTCCATGCAAGTTCATGAAGCACCATGATGCTTTGTTTGTTGTTTATTCTACTTTGATATTGTGAAATGGAGATGATTGTTAGAGCATCCCCACTCGTTGGCGCTCCCCACACTCAAATCCGGCGAAATTTTCGTCCAAATTGAAGGAAAATTTGACCTGGGGAGCGCCGAAGTTCCAGCCATCCCGGGGATTTTCGCGGGCTAGAGCATGGAATCTTCACTGACACGCGGGCCAGATCGCGAAATTTGCTCCATCCGGAGTCCCCGGCAACACCCCGGGAAACCGAGGATGGCCTGGGGAGTCCGGACAGATTTAGGCCAAATCCGGACGAAAACGAGAAGCTGGGGACCTGACTGGCCAGTTTCATCCGTTCGGATGAAAAAAAGAGGCCCCGGAGGGCTATCGGGGGCATGAGTGGAGATGCTCTTAGCTATTGTTGGAACTTGGAAGCAAAAAATAAGTAAACAAAATCTGGTTTCTCTTGTACTAGCATTCAGGTGGATCTAGAGCACAGAACCGTGACCCTTCTTCCCATCCGGACATGAAGTGCTACACGGTGTTCATTAAATTCGTAGATCTTGCCATGGGAGAAGCAAGATAATCTATGTTTTTTTTTTTGCTGTTTCTCCGCATATTGTTTTCTGATTTTTAAGTGCTCTCTCTGGAGGTTCGTCGAGCAACAGACAACAGTTAGTGGAGGCCATGTTGCTCGCTGCCTTGCTTGTTCATGCTTGGACAGTACGGTTGGTTGGGCCTCTTCAAGCCAACAATGCGTGAGACAGTTCATAGTGGGAGTAACATAGCTAGTAAGAGCAAATACAATAAATTTTAATCAACTGACTATAAGGATTAAAATAATATATTATTGCTTAGTTGGAGGAAAGAGAGGAGAGAGAGAAGAGGAGTGACCTCTCATGCAAGAGCCAACTCTAGCATGTGCTCCTAGGCACTTTGTGAGAGTGAATGGGGGGCCTCTTCAAGCCATGTTACTAGTCTAAGAGCAATTCCAATAGTACAGCCAACTGTTGGCTATAACAAGATGTCATATCATTTGTAGTCATCATATAGCTAACATGTACAATAGTTGGCTATAAGAATGTAGTACTTTAGTAATACTAGTAAGTAGTACGTGCTTTGCACGTTGCGGCATATATCATTCCGTAATATATTTTTCTATTTTATTTATTGAGTATGTAAGATGTTGAAACATTTTTTTTATTTTAGTTCTTTTCGTACAACATAAACATATACTACTTCTTATTCATAAAAAAATCTCAATTTTATTAAAGTATGCATGTATCTAGATATTTTTTAGTGTGTATATACATATTTAGATAAAGTTGCGACATTCTTTTATAGATGAAGGGAGCATTAACATGATCACATAATTATGTACAATGAAAATGATATTTTTACTACCACACCCATGGTACCTCCTGTCATTCTGGAATATTCAGTTGGCAAATGAATGTTTCCATGGGTACTCATATTGGTATCCCCTGTTACGGATTGTGCACTCCTACTATTGCACTGCAAGCTCGTTTCGTATTGTACTCCCGATTCCTCTACACATAATTTTCTTTTTGATGTAATGTCATCTGCATCATCCTCGGAAAAAATGTCATCTGCATGTACCTAACCCGATCACGATAATGTTTAGGTTTACAAGGATCCATTTGAGACGTGATGATTACGATCTGGATTGTGGACATTTGAAACACGCAATAAGAACAATAACAACATCACTAATTTTTTCGTGTAGTAAAAAAACACAACCTGATTGACGTAGATACTATACTTTCCTTTTAATGAAAACCAAAAATATATAAACACTACGGAGTTAAGAAAAAGTAGCTGCATTCAGTTAAAATGACGAAAAGATTGAACAATTAATTGCCATGGCGTGATTAGGTAGAAATAGCCTACCAACACTCACTTTGTTAGCGACAGTAAAGAAATTAAGATTTGATTGTTCTAGAGAAGAATCAAATCGCTTGCCATGAGTAAGAAGCACATGACACACTTATAGCAATACTTACTGTATTTTTGTAGACCTCAAGGATCCCTAACTGATACTGGACTGGAGAAGAAGCCGACAGCGTGTTCAGTGACAAAAAAAAATACTTCATCCATTCATCCCTCGCCACCGCATGAAACACCATTTGTGCAGCAATATGACGTAGATGACCATCACAAAAAAAAAGGTACTAACAGAGAGGGAGCGACTCACATGTGGTTTCCTCCTGCGGTTTTGGCTTTCCACACCATTAATCACTGTTGTAAAGGATGGACATAGCTGTATACGGACGCGTATACGTATGTACATGACGGCGCCACTGGAGAGAGCCAAGAGGCGCCAATCTGGATAAGCAATGTTGCAGCCGAACGGGTGACACTTTAGCTTAGCCAAAGACCTGTGCTCTGACAGCAGCAAGAACGCTGAAGAATACGGTGCAAGCCGATGGAAGTAGAGCTGTATACGGAGACTCGGAGTGGACATCGAGACGCATGAATGAATGCGGCGGTGTGTTTGTGAGCGCAGCGAAGGAATTTAGTCTAGCCAATACCAGAGCGCAGGCAGCGGGTGGTCTCCTTCTGAAAATAAAATATGGTGGGATGTAGAGCTATCTCGAAGAGCCTAGCACAGTCCAGCGCGCGGGAGGAGCGGGAAAGGACTCAGAGCGAATCCAACCGATTATAGCCGTTCGATCCTGGCACATCACGTGATGATGTAGGGTGGATAGCAACACATGTCTTGAAATCAACGGTCAAGAATGGTTCTTCATTGCATGGCGGGAATCTGAGATTGGATTGAAAATTTAAATTCAAAACTGGTGCATTATAGTAGTAGAGATATGGCCCACCTTTCACTCTCACAAGGTGCCTAGGAGCACATGCAAGAGCTGGCTATTGCATAGTAGCCCACCTCCCTTCTCTCTCCTCTTCTCTCTCCTCCAACTCATCTAAAATATATTATTTAATGTCTTATAGTCAGCTGA
Source organism: Lolium rigidum (assembly GCF_022539505.1). Classification (NCBI taxonomy): domain Eukaryota; kingdom Viridiplantae; phylum Streptophyta; class Magnoliopsida; order Poales; family Poaceae; genus Lolium; species Lolium rigidum. Next base: position 67,972,073 of record NC_061512.1, on the reverse strand, counting down.
CTGGACTCTATTGTACTTACTCTAAGTTACTTCCCACTATGACCAATCTAACATCACACACCTCAAGGCAAAATGAGTCTACAACATAATAAATAATACAATGCATGACACAATATCTAAGTTACTATCCACTATGAAGGTAGTAACCTAGACTAGTAACATGGCATATGTTACTAGTCCAAATTACTCCCCACTATGACCAGTCTCATACTACTTAGTTACCGTTGATTTGGAGAGATTAGTTTTTTAGTTTCCGTGTTAAGTACTGGAATGTCATTTGGCGAGGAAAGTAAACCTGAGAAGATTAAGTCATTTTTGTAGCCATGAGCATGTGAGTTCAACCATTCCCCTTTTTTGGGCTTTCGCAAACGACTCGCCATTCACTTGATTATTCAACTGAAAGATTATACTACAGGAATCGTTGCTCGCAGCTGTATATGGGTTGTTTGGGAGGAATAAATGCCGTGTCCTTAGGCGGAGCGATGAAGTGGAGATTCTTTTGTACGGCCGCGTGTCTGCCGAATTGTTGTTTATCGAGGAATAAATGGTCGCCAGCAAGAGTGATGTTTTGGCATAGGGAGCACGCTGACAAAGTTCTTTAATGAAAAATCAACTTGTTGTGTGTTATGTGTAAAAAAGATAAAATTAAATACTAAAAATAAAGTTTTTTGGAAGATTTTTTTTTTTTGACATAGACCACACAAAATATTGGTTCCGAGCAAAATTCCATGATCGTACATATATTGCGGAGATGCACATGTAGATTTTTTTGTCAAAATTTTTCGTCATTTCGGAATATAATTTTTTGGTAGAGGCAGCATATGCAATCCGGAGCCGAATTAAATTTGCTGTGGCCAACTTGTCCACGAAAATAGGTTTAGGACATCTCCAACAGGCCGGGCGCAAATCGGATTCCCAAAGCAACCGACTGCGTCTGTTTACGTCGGCCCATGAACACAAAAATGGTAATTTTAACCGCGCGTTCATTTGCCTCTCAGGTGCCGCAACGGCCCGACGCATAATATTTTTACCTATTTTTCTCCTTTTCATTTAAACATAAAAAAATATTACGCAAACTACTACATAATTTAAAACATGGTTCAAACACGAATATTCAATTTGACTCCCGGGTGCGTATACTCCCTCTATCAAGAAAATATATTTTGAAGTATCAAAAATTTTTGACAAATTTTTTTACATGTACATCTCCATAATATATGTGTGTTCTACAAGTTTCAAGAAAAACCGGTATTTTTGTCGTCTATATGAAAAGAGAAAATTTATGTTGTGGTAAGTCTTATTTTTAGCACCGAATTTTATCTTTTTACACACGCCACAAGTAGAATTTTCACAAAACAACTTTGTGGACGTGTAGCACATGACGGTGTACGTGCCAATTTTTTCAAAATGTATCTAAAAGGCATTTTAAAATAAAGGGTTCATATGATCACATGTGCCAAAACACCACTCCCGTTCAAACATTGCAAAATGAGAAAATCTAAGTAGTGTTGTTTCGTGGCTCTCGCCTTTTTCGCTGCAAATGAAGAACACTCTCGGACATCACGTCACCAAAACAAGAAAATCTAGCGGCTGATCTGCCCGATCTTCTCCGCGAAGATCCAGAAATCTATACTAGTGGCTTCAATTGGCCGGTGGGCATCTTTGCTGCAAAAGAAAAGAATACTTGAACAATACTAGTTATCAGTGTCCTCGTCAGACTTGTCGGTGTGGTAATGCCTGCGGCAGTCTGTGTCGGGATGAGTCAGCCGAGCGCAAGCCTCTCTTTATATAAGTCGAAGGTAGTCGAGGGGCACGACACGCTTGGAAACGACATTTTATTTCATTGGTGGAGGTGGGTAGCGGCGGCTTGGCAGGCTGCTGAAGCGATACCTCCTCGCCGATATTGGCGCTCCGTTGAGAAGGTGCAGCGAGCTAGGTCACTGCCAGGCGGGACAGTGGGAGAAGCAAGTGGTCACACGACGCGGCCACGCAGCGTCCATCCAGATGCACCTGAGGTGTATATTTGGACCGCATTCACGTCTCGACGGACAACCGAGTCACCATGCGTCGGGTTGTTGGGCCTGGGTGCAGGCGCATTTTTCGACCGTACGGTCGCAAGCGATCACATCGGGCCGTTGGAGATGCCCTTAGGGCCTATTTGATTTGCATGATTTCATAAAACGTAGAAACAAAAAAAATACGCGAATAAGATAGAATGTATGTGAAATCTCTTAGAATTGTAAAAGCATATGAACTTTTTGATTCACAGGAATCTTTAAACCATAATTAAATCACGAGTAAAATAAATATAAAGGTAAGATTAGATTATTATCATGTAATTTATGACCTTTTCCTTGTTCTTTATGCATAGGAATGTAAAAATAGGTTTGAGTGGATTGTATAATTTCTTTGATTTTCCTTTGAAATTTAAACCAAATAAAATATCCCTACATTTTCTCTATGCTTCATTCCTTTAAATCAAATGGATGATAATGTTATTAAAGAAAAAAATTATATTCCTATAATTTCCCCCCACATTCCTATGAATCAAACATAGCCTTAGATTCTTGGAACAAGTATACTCCCTCTTCCGATTAGGATTATAAAAAAAGAGATTCTTAAAATCATTAATAATTATAGGGCTATCTTATTTATTGTCCGCTCTCCTCAATGCATACCTTCATTCTCTGCAGGGCCGTACCGCAGGTATATGCAGCCTGTTCGACTGCACAGGGCCTCCAAATTAATATGTTAAACTAGTACTCTAATGATCGATTTTGTTTAATTGGACCTCAATCAATTGGATGAGAGATGCTACGGAATACTATACTCCATTAAGGCAATACTAGTGCTTAGAAAATTTGCAGTCGCATTAACTCCAAAGGCCCCCAAGCCACCCACGTCTCTTTACCCGTATCTTTTCTTTCTCTTCCATCACGAGTGCAGCTAATTCAGTTAGTTTTCCAATGAATATTAAGATTTTTCTCAATAATTTTTATGAAGAACTAATTGAAGATTCATTTTAGAAAGATGACACGTTTCGACTAAAAATTAGCACTTTTGAATTCTTAGATTGCTTTTTCACATGATGCACTTATTTTAATTTATTTTAGCACATACTACCTCCATTCCTATAAATAAGACGCACACACATTTCAATGTGAATCTTGACTAATTAAATAGGACAAAAATATCACGATCATATAATACATAAGCAACATTGTTAGAATCGTGTTGGAAAATATTTTCTAATGATACCAGTTTTATATCAAATATTTTTTATTTACTTCATCCTGAAAAATATATTTCAACTTCATCAAAACTTGCATGTATCTACAAACTAAACTCATCTAAATACATGTATATCTAGATAAAATTGAAACATCCTTTTTAAATAGAGAGATATAGATTAATATTTTGTCAAAGATAAAATAAGAAAAACAAGGGCGCATTGTTTATTGAAATTGAGTGAGTAGTATATATAAAATCATCTTAGTTACCAATGATCATGTTGAGGCAGGGACGAAGCTGGAAAATTATTCCGATGGGGTCATTTCTATTTCCTCTCCATTTCACTGGTGTCAACATCTATAAATGCATAGTAGTTTATGCTAATTAGTGAAGGATTTCTTGATTTTCGTTGGTGTCAGCTAACCCCAATTGCTCCAAAGGCAGATCCTTCCCTGTGTTGAGGGTCTCTATTTCTTGTTTTGCTCAGGACCTCCCTATTCTCAAGTACAGCCCTGATTCTCTGATACATGTAAAACTATTGCTGTATGAAATAATTAAATAGGAAGAGTTATGGATTTTCTTGGTCTTAGCAAATTGCCTCTCTACCCCTATAATTTTGAACGGAGGAAGTACTTTATTCCATGATCGGCCACGATCAGTAAACATTTCGACGAAGAAAATAATTTCCCACTTTTATGAAGAGAAAATTATTCTTCGAGAGATTGCACTTTAGGTTCAGTACGGCACTGCCGGGTTTCAATTCCTAGTAGCAGCCCGTGGATTCCTAGGCAATGGGATTTCTGCAGATGGTGGCCGGGTGGCCCATCATCTGTAACAAAACCAGTAGCTTTTGGGCTTCCTATTTATTTTTCTGATTTGTTGTCTATAGATGCTTTTCTGCTTTCTTAGTGTTAGTTGTCAGTAGAATTAGGGATGTAAATGGTACGGATAATTTCCGGTACATATGCTCATCTGCATCCATTTTTAGGATATGATATGCACTTTTAGATATTCGTGTGTGGAAAATTTTCAAGCAGATAAGTAACGGATATGGTAACGATAATATCCTAGAACAAGTATTATTCGACATTTCCCGCACATTATCCGAGGTCCTAGAAATAACTATCCGATGAGTTAATCCATCGAAACCATCTATGCATATACTACCCCATCTCGCCATGTCATGTCATTATCAGTATTGCACATAGGGCTGGACAAAAAGCTCGAAGCTCGGTGAGTTAAATGAGTGCTCGTTTGCTCGACTCGTTTGAGCTCGCCTCGTTTTGTTAACGAGCCGAGCTGAGCATCATTTTTTGCTCGTTAAGGTTAACGAGCTAAACAATCGAGCTGACTATGTTCATGAGCTACTCGTTAAGATAGGTAACAAGCTAAGCTTCACCAGTTTTGACTGCGAGTCACTTTACTTATCTCAAATATTTGGCAGGAAGGGGCCAAGCAAAATAGTGTTCTTTAACCATGCTTGAAACTCCTACATTAGGATCTAAAAAATTATGTTTCCTCTCTTCTTCACCAAGGAATACACACATATTTGTTTTTCATTGTCTCCTTAACGATCTTTAACGAGCTGCTCGCAAGCGCTTGCATGAACATAATGAGTCGAGCCGAACAATGATTTCAGCTCGTTATTCTTAACGAGCTTAACGATCCAAGCCTTAACGATCACGAGCTTAATGAGCCGAGCCTTAACGATCCGAGAAGCTCGTTAGTCCACCCCTAATTGCACACTTGCACCACTACTGTTTCTCATTGTTATTGTGTGAGTTTGCGTTTGGATCATCGTAATGTTGTATCAGCACGCAAGCTATATTGTGTGTTTCAAGAACTGAGTGTATAGCATTGACTATAGCATAATGTTACACGTTTATTTTGCCCACATTTTTTTACATAAAAGAAATAAAATTCTAATTTTATGTGTATTTGTTCAATTATTCACTTTCAATCCGAGCCCGCACCGAATCCGCTTCATATCCGCAATCCGATATAATCCGTATCTGACCATTATCAACTCCTTTCCGAATCCACCAATAATATATGTTAAAGGATATAATAATAGAAATATGAGAATAGCAACACCCTAGCGGCGGTCTTCCTGCAATTGACTCTGCCCTTTTCCAGGGTGCTCCTATTTTAGGTCTTAAATGCGTCAAGTAAAGTTTCGAGCATGAAAGGTCTGAAAAAATGCCTCATGGCATGGACCATTAACAAGTACAACATTTTTTAAAATCTTGAAATTCAATACCTTTTCAAAAAAATGCTCTAATCATGAAGGAAATATACAGGGTTAGGAAACTTTCCAAAGATGCTACTGTTCACCACTTTGATTCATAGGAAAGGTGCAAAGGAAAACTAGAGGGTTTTTTTTCCTTTGGATCTCACTTTCAAGGCTAAACTTACAGGGAATGCAAAATCCACTCGGACCTCATGCTTTGGTTCCTACGCACAAGGAACGAGGAAAGTTTTGCACCTGCCATCCTTTCCTATTCCTATACCTTTCCTAATCCTTCAAGTTTCCTATCCTATAAATCAAAGAGACCTTTATTGAAAGAAAATCCCTGTAGGGGAGCTTTAAGTATGGTTTTGCGCTAATCCATTTGTGGGCTATCTATATGTTCCTTTTTAAAATACAAGGCGAGACTTGCCATCTTTATTAGTTTACAAGATTGTGCAAATACCGACCTCTTAAGTCTCTCATCAGCAACCTCCTCCATGATAAGCGACTCACCATTACCTTCCGATGAGGAGCCTAACCTAGTCATCATCGTGTATAAATATATATGCAAAATATTGAAGAGTAAGCTTACAAAGGACCACTATATATCACCAAACAGTGTTAAAAATATCCCGAGAAAGTAGAAAACATAAATGAATCCAGAAGCTTTCAAAGCACGTGAGCAGCTACTGTACCCCTCGCCGGTCCAGTAGTAGCTGACAGTAGTACTAACCTAATAACAAATTAATGCATTCTTCGACGCCTTTTTATAACACTTTGATGTTTTTCTTTGCATCACCACTCACGGTAAGTTGTAGCAGCTAGAGTAAGCAACAAGCAGCAAAAATGAAGAAAGAAATAAGGTGTAAGAACAAAAGGAGCTGTATTGCCTATCTTAGTATGGTAGGAATATGATGCCTTCGGGAAAAATAAGTCACCGGCAGTTTCCTTATAATGACCGTCAGTTTGCCCTGCTGTACTAGTTATTTAGCATTTTCATCCGTTAAAATGGACTCGGTTTTAGGGACATTGTACCTTTCCTGTGGGTGTCGGACTGCGCCTAATACTCTCAACTTTGATCAGCGAGTTCCTTATTTTAGTTTATCTAGATGGGGATGCTATTGCAAATGCAAAGGCATCATTTTTAGTGGAGAGTGAATTTAGTGTACATACGCTTGGGCACATGAGCAATCTAAACCGTCCATGCTAGCCAATCAATTGGGGGAGCAATCTAAACCGTCCATACTAGCCAATTGATTGGGATCAATCTAGCAAGTACACATACGCTTTGGTTGCTGCAGTCGCCGCTACTGTATTGGCCTGCCCTCTTGGGATCTTTGTTTTTGTAAAGTATAAAAGAGAGAGATTTGGGGAGGCCAAGTAAAACTTAGTAAGATGCTGAGGAAGCAGGTTAGTTCTCTTTACATATGTGTACGTGTGTGATGATGTTTCTTGTTTTCCCCATCGGCTGACATGTAGTATCGATCACTTTCGCTATCATCATGACAATGTGATCAAGGATGGAACTAGTTTTGTTTGTCAAAATTAAGCTGACGGTGAAATCTAATCTGTACACACATAGGTCAGCCAAATGTACATGTAGATAGAACATCATATACCCAACTTGGTGTAGTTAGTAAACAAGGCTAGATGATCACAGTGGCAGGTGATCTTTCATATTTCGAATTATCTAGTTTTGTTTAGTGACTCCAGAATGGCACATAATCAGATTTAAAAAATATATTGTTTCTTTTATACTAGATATATCCAAGAGAAACCAGAACACCTATTTGACTGTACGTGGAGGAGAAGCAGGTCTAGGAAAAATGTGTCAAACATGTAATTTTCTGCATGTATGAGTACAAAAGCATAGCCGGTTAACAACCAAGATAATTCCTGAAGTATTTTTCCTATAATCGACCTAAACTATAGCCTCCTCAGGGTTCAAGATAGTCAAGGAGTTGATTTTCTAGGTTGTCTATCAGACCTTGCAAGCATCATTAACTTTCAGTATTTATCAATACAATAACAATGACGTGCGTGAGTAAACTGCAGTTGACACCAACTATGAACTTCAACTCGGATGTGCTGAGAAATGGAATTTGGGTTCTGTTTAGCAGCTTGAGCGAGCTGGTTTGGTGGAATTTGGCTCCTGGTTGCGTCCACCAATGCCTGAATCATCTCCATGATTAGCATTAGCAGCCTCCTCTTCATTAGTTGTGTTACTTCCTAGGTTGTTTCCCCTTATAAGTGTATTGAGCATATCATCATTTCCAGCATCTTCATTAGCAGATCCTTCGTCGTCAGATTCTTCACCGTGATATATCCAACGAGTATAAGTAGGATCCATCCCATGGTGTAACAAGTGAAGGTGAACATCCCTCCTTTTTCTGGGACAGTTGTTGAGACATTTTCTACATGGGCATGGGACAGTAGTGTCCCCATCAGCACCGTCAAAAGCAAAATCTAGGAATTCCTTCATGCCAGTCTGCCACTCTACAGAATCCCGAAACCTATCCATCCAACTCCTATCTCTCGCCATCTAATCTGATCTTTGAATGAGCAAAATTAGCTATCTGGCTTGAAAAGAATCAAACATATTAAGTAGTTCAAATTCATTACTACGCATAAGAATATGTTACTGAACTGATAATTTCATAGTTAAAAGAAAACAATATAGCCAAGGAGCAGATATCGTACATTGGGCCAACCTCAATAATAACAAGAAATTATAATACATGGTAGAAGATTACCTAATTAGAAGATGTGCTGCTCAACGTTTGCATGTAAATCAGTGGTTTATTTTCTTCACAACGCCTCCCTGAACTTACTCCTACAAGACAGTATATCAAACATTTATATTGCACAGAAGTACATGCTACATGTCATGATAGCACACTAATAGGTACATGCATAAATGCATTAAAAAATAAAGCAGTTCCATATATGAACATATCACGAGTAAGTGAATGCAGCATATACAAGCTACCATTTACAATAAGCAGATCCATCCTTTTGTAGCTACAGTTTGGAAGCTTCTATAACTTTTGAATATTTATATTATTCAGCAGTGTGAGAAACATTTAATAGATTTGAACTGTCAGCATTAGTGACAAATGTGTTTCGATGATAGTTGCAGGCCTCACAAATCATCACTGAAAAGTGGGCTCTAATTTGTTATGTTAAAAAACTATAGAAACACATTCATGATTCTGTGAAAGCGCTCAAATTTGTAAATGGCATACAGAAATCCGAAAATAATGCTATTTAGGTCCAACCGTCACCTCTGAACGTGAAGGGCGGGCCTGGTGCAGCGGTAGAGCCTCACCGCCTGTGACCGAGAGGTCCCAGGTTCGAGTCACGGTCTCCTCACATTGCACTTTGTGAGGGTAAGGCTTGCCACTAACACCTTCCCCAGACCCCGCACAGTGCGGGAGCTCTCAGCACTCAGCACTGGGTACGTCCGTCACCTCTGAACTGTCTAAAAATGTAATCTAAGGAAGAAGCTATATGTTTATCCAAATATAAGGAACTAAATATAAAGAATTTTTGAGGGATAATGATTTCCGTACTATTTAGATTTCAAAAATACCAAAACAGCATTTGTTTCTACTACAAATGGATATACCAATAAGGTGCAAAAAAGTCTATAAGTGTAGGTCTACTGAATATCAGCTATGAATAGAGTGTGAACCATCAACTACTAGATGGCCCATGTATGCTTACAAATAGATACTATTCAGTTTGCAAGTACAAATTGATTAGTACGTGGCATTGTACTAATCTACTCTCATAAATCATAACCAGAATGGCACATAATCAGTTTTTTTTAAAATAATGAATCTGCTACCGATATACTCCATCCAACCCTTTTTAATCGACGCGTACCTAACGGAATTCTCAAGGGTGCTAGCTATTGCATCGTGTTGATTAAATCGGATCAGAGGGAGTACTTCATTATTATATAGGAGACAAGCATATTATTAGATACAACAGAATAACACTGTTCCATATTTAGTTGGATCAGGCTTGAACAACCTTTGCATTTATATCAGTTATATAAACAAAAGACACATAAGTGACAAATTCCTCTTGAGTTCACTACATATACAGACGTTATTCCAATTAACAAGCTGGCCTAGCATGTGTTCTGCATTCCGGCAGCAATGCTATTCATGGTCGGGATGAGGGTAAAATGATAAATTGATATGAGCTAAAATAGTATGTACATGGCAGTAGTACAATCCAGCAATATCATAAGAGAGCAGAAATTACATAAGATTTTCCAATGAACCACAATTATGTTCAATATTAAGCATATCAGTAAGAAACATTGGATGATACGGCATATACTATCTAAAATGAACTTATATAGTAGAAAATTTGATGCTCAACCTTTGCAAACAGAACCGTTTTTCCCCCTCACAACCAAACTCCAGGTTCCTGCATGACAGTATGTTGGACAAGTATCATCAAATAAAATCCAGTAAGTTCCCCACGGAGAACTATTCATCCACAAATTATATTTTGAAAAAAATGAATTCCAAAAATAGGCATCCACAAAAGGTACACGCCCAGTTAACTTTCACCGAATAATGCACCAAAAGTTAAAAAAGAAACAGTAACGTTGGTTGTGCATTCTATGGAGAGCTCAAGAGGATCGATGTAATTATAAACTGAATCCTACAGGAGTAAGTAATACAGTATACTTATAAAAAAAAATCCACACAGAAAAATGCACACGTATGCTCTCAGCCATGTGCTCACGGCTTACACACGCCCTGCGTAGATCATCTAGATAGCAGGATTCGGTTTTGAGATTGATACAGACTGCATCCATGACATATGAAGAGCGCAGCCTGGCTTAGGCGCAACAGCCGTGCGGCCGATGTCCAGGACAGTGACACACCGGACCTGGCCTGTGCTGCCTGCTAGCAGCCACCGTGCAATCTGCCGTGCGACTAGCCGACTAGTACCACCGGAGGAGAAGAGGAGGAGCGAGTAGTCGCGTCGCTGGCACGCAGGGGAGCTGCGCCAGGTCGCGCCGCCGCCTCAACGCCTGGGAGCTGCGCGAGGACGCGCCGCCGCCACGCAGGCGACATTCCGAAGGAGGACACTGGCCACCGTCGCCTCCAGACCAGTCAGAGCGGCGCCGCCGCGCTCCGGGTCTAGAGAGAGAGGGAGACGCGAGGGTATGGAGAGAAAGGAGATGCGGCTGGAAGGTCCGGCCGGCGTCGCAGGCCAGTCGGTGGTCGCCGGCGGCAATGGGAAGGAGAGAAGCGGCGGGTGTTTTCGTGGGAAAATACCTTCCGTCGCCGCCGCACTTGGAGAGTAAACTAAGAAATACGATTAAACGGCGATGACTGTAGTGGAGTATTACCGCTAGATTTTTCTTCGACCCTCCGCCCTGTCGCCGTGACGGAGGAAGAACCAATTTTGATTAGGCCTTGTTCGGTTGCTCCCAACCCGGCCGGTATTGGACCGAAATCCACGTGGTTGCACCGGTGTTGGGCCCCCGGGGTTCAGATACCGGTCCGCACCTGAAACGCGTTCGGTTAAACCACGGCGGTTTTTTACTCCGCCCGGTTTTGCGTGAAACCCCGCGATTTGACCGGTTTTTAGAAACGCTAGAGTAGGCTCGTGGATTGTATCCGGAGCAGAGGCGAGCGAAACGTTCTTCCTCCCTCTCGGCTCTTTCCTCGCCTCTCGCGACAACAACGGCGGCGATTCCACCGGAGGGGACGACGGCGTCGAATCGAGCGGAGGGGAAGGCGGCGGCGAATCGACCGGATGGGGCGGCGGCGAATCGACCGGCTGGGGCGGCGCCGGCGAATCGAGCGGATGGGGCGGCGCCGGCGAATCGAGCGGATGGGGCGGCGCCGGTGAATCGACGGTGGCCGGCTGTAGGAAAGGAGTACCACGACTGACGCTGCACGGAGCACGACTGCTGGCCGACGGCATCTCCCGACTCGACCGCCGCTTGGCCTGCTGCTCGTTGGCGAAGGGATTAAGCGAACATGCAAACGGTAGCCGGGAATACTAGAAGTGTGAGGATAGGTATTCCTGCGAATTGGGGTGACAAGCGGGATTCACCCAAACCCCCAGGTGGGTAGTTCCCTGGGTGGATTAATACCATGGCAACCGAACGAGGCCTTAGTGTAAATTTAGGCTCCTTCCTCTTATCTACTTCGGCATGCATGTAACCTTTAGGGCTTGTTGGACTAGCTGGCGTCACCCCCTCACCGGGGGACGAAACCCTAACCCGCCACCGCTGGTCCCTCTTCCTCGATCTCCCCTCCTCGTAGCCCCCGGAGGCATTGCCGGTCAAAGGTCGCGATGCCAGGGAAGGGGGCAGCGGGGATTCGGGCTCCTGGCTCCTCATGAGGCGATAGGGGGGGGGGGAACTCCGCGCGGGATCTGCTAGTGCCGGTGCGACATCAATGCCTTTGATGCGTTCTGCTCCTGCTGGAGCCGCCGTGGGTTAGGGCGTGGTAGACCAACGCTCTTCATGCTGGGGATTAGACATCAGAGGCGACGACCATTGTGAGGTGAGGGTGGCACGGTCCCTGGTAGCGGGGGCGCTGGCTGGTGCTAAGGACCGTCTCATAGGTCGCACGGGTGTCCTGGAGGCGGAGGAGGGTGCTCACATCGCGGTGGTTGCCCCGGCGACCCGTGTCATATCTGAAGACGGAGGCCGACTTTCGCGTGGTACCCTTCCCAAGGCCATGGAACCTGGCGTTCTCGTTGGCTTCAGGTTGTTGTTGGGGTGGCAGGGTCGTGGGCTCTGGCTGGGAGAAATCTTGGGTCGGCGGTGGCGGTCACAGCGCCGGTGACGTCTTGGACGCCGTCTTCCTCCTTGAAGGCGATGCTAAGGTATATCCCCCTTCCCTCCTTCCTTTGCGCCCGGGTGAAAACCTAAATCTCTGAATTGGGCGGCGACGACGCTCGGGCGTCGTTTTTCTTCTTGGAAGGTGGCCGTGCTACGTGTGTGTCTTGGTCTGCTGTAGCGGCTCTTGCCGTGTCTTCTTTGGCGATCTACATCCTGAAGCTGAAGTATTTTGGGTGGTAGGTGCGTTGGCTAGCGGCGATGCTTGTGGTCTTTTGCGTGCGGTGGCCGTGTCTGGTTCTGGTTCTTGGTGCTGCCCCAGGTGCTCATGCGCGCTCTAGGGAGAGCTGCTCTGCCTGCCGATGATCCGGCGCCCTACGATCCAGGGCGAGAAGGTTGGGACCTTCTTCGGAGGTGGAGGCGGATAGCATTTTGGTTGTTATGCGTCAGGACTTGACGTTGGCGAGCTTCACGGTGTTGCCTCTCCTCCACTCTGTTTCTTCCTTGAGATGATGGCATGAGACGACGAGGCTGCGGAACGTCTCGCAGTCGGTGAAGGTGTGTTCAAAGAGCACGACAGGCTGGTTAGAGGCGTGGAAGACATAGAGGAAGCACTAGGCGTCGCGGATGCCGAGGAGGACGAGGAGGGAGATGGGGCGTGCCAAGAGGGAAGCCGCGAGAGATACGGCCACCAAGGTGGCGTAGTTCACACCGAAGTAGTCGAGGTTGCGCCGTCTCGAGCTCCTGGCGGTCACCTCCACACTGGCTCTGAACGTTGCCCTTAGACACCACCATTGCCATCCACGATGATGTCGACGACTCCTCGTCGATGGTGAAGAACACGCGATCCTGGCCCTTTGAACTAGCACTCCTTCCACACCGCGACATCCTCATCGGGGGCCGCTTGTTGCGCCGACAGATGCCCCAGGGCCTCCCTTGCGCGACGAGCGACGTCCATGCAGACGCAGCCGTCGGCTCGTCCAAGGAGCATAGGCGCACGAGAACCTGACACAGCCGCTCGAGGGGCGCTCCTTCGTGGCGCCGAAAAGCTGGCGTTGCTCCGAGACGATCAGAAGATCCATCAGAGATGGCGGTCCTTTACTGCTGCTCCAACCCTACACGGTATCCAATACCCCTGCAGAGGATAGAGCCGAGCTGTGGCCGAAGCAGGGGCTGATCATCGGGAGCAAGGGCTGCAACGTTGGTGCGGAGGGATTGAGAAAGAAGGGGATTAATTATTGAGGAAGGGACACGCTGACATATGGGCCAAGAGGTGTCACACGTGGTCAGCCGGTCACACGACATGCCCGCTTTGACGCTATTTTGACCCATTTTTGGTTCGTAAATAGGTCGAGCGCGGATAGCTAGACAATTAGGATCGTGCCGATGGGTAAGTTATTTGTGCGTTTTGACACAAACAAACAAAAAAATCCAGAATGAATCTCCCCGCTGGAGATGCCCCAAAGGTAGGAAAGACTACCAGGACTCAATCAAATATGTAAATATTTGAAGGGTAAAAGTAGGCAATAAAGACGGATAAACATATAGTAATTAGTTACAGTATATAATCCTGTTGCAATCGCAGCCATCTCAGGGCTTGTGCCGTTCCTTGGTGGGCCAGTGTTAATCTGATGGATGTGGGCCAGAACCGACCGTCCATTGACTGGGCGGAAGACACATCACCACACGGCCATGCCCAAAGGGGAAAAAACTTCCTTCTCCCCACCCCACCGCACCCATTCTCCTCCTGACTCCCTAGGGCCGGCGGTCGCCGTCCAACGCTCCGTTCTGGCGACACCTCTGATCCCACCTTCCCCACCTGCTCGCTCTCCCTTTCCGGCGGCGGCCACCATGGGAACGAGCGTTCCGGGTTGATCTTTTCCTCTGCACTCTCTTCTTCCCGAGAGCCTTTCCACGCTAGGTTTCCCGGCGGCCGTCCTTGCCGCCTTGCCTCTACCTTTTCCACCTCCCTTCCCCTGCCTCCGGGGGATTATCAGGAAGAGGAAGGGGCAGTGAGCGGCGGCATCCAGCAGGTGTCCACCGCCGTCCCGCTCGATGGTGCGCCTCGGCACGGAGGAAGAGGGAAGCCGGCGCCACTCCTTGCCACTCCCCCGCACAAATCTTCTCCGGGGACGCATCCACCGGGGCAATGCCCGCCATCGGGCAGTGCGGCACGTGGTTGGCGATGAGTGACGGCAGCGAGATGAAAAGTGGCAGGTTGGTGACTGCGCAGGTCAGGCGCTGGATCTTTCGACCTTCGACCGCGGCTGTTTCTCCGCCGGGTGAGGCCATGCCAACCAGTATGTGTATGTGCAGGTGCGGCCATTCAGCCGCACACTGCTACTGGTGGTGTTCGCCAAAGCGCGTGCCATGGTGACGGGCACCTGCAATCCGTGGCACACAGGGCTGCGGTCCGAGCTCCTGGACATGGCCGTTGGCTGGGAATCAACTTGATTTGAGTGGTGTACCACATGGATGGAGTTGTGCCAGAGTTTACCTTCATAAACATAGTTCGCCCGCAAAGCGTCTAGCCATTCAGCCCTACTCAAAATTACCAGCGGTGGCGCTGGGAGGTCGTCTGTGCAGGGCCTTGGCTCCACATTGCTGCCATAAAGCCGTAGTTCCATGGGGAGTTCACTCTTCCCATGCAGGGTCTTTTGTACTCCGGCGCTCCTCTTATTGACATCAGTACTTGTAGAGCTCATGCTACATGCCGCCGACAGAAGGCTCCCCTTCTCACGCCATTATTTTTGGTAGTACTAAAGTGCGGCTGGTTCAGTGGTTATCTGCCGCTGCATCCCTTCAGCTAATACTAGCAACAAGGTATGTCATGTTTGATTTTGTTATTCTTATCTATTCAATCCATAGATGGACATGTGCATTTCGGTGATATGTTGAAACTTTATCTTGCAAGCAATCAAGCTTCATCTTAATTTATGTTTTTGTTACTCCAATTTGTGCGTGTAAGTTCACTTTAGTACAAATTTACTGAGTTCAAAAAGACTGCTTGTGAAGGAATTACAAACATATTATATGGTGTATATCCAAACAATGTGTTACTGCTACCTAAAGAGTGTTTTCCCGTGGTTGGATATCAGGGTCACCAGACCAACAAGCTGCTTGTATGGGATGTCCTCTTGCAGTTGCAGATAAAGAAATTATTGGTAAGGAATTATACCATCAAGAATACTGGTACATGTTTGCAAATTTAGCATTATTCAAGTCCCATGGGTAAAAGAAGTTATTTGATATATCCTTTTATGTTATTTAGGCGCATGGGTAAGTGTTACGTAATTTCCTTTTATTAGAAAACTTAAGTTGAACAAAATTGATTCTGGATGATGTATTTTTGCAAATAGCTCTATTTAATTTGGAATTGTTGAAGATGTTCCAATTTTGAGTCTTACTGCTTGAATCTAGAAAGTAACTTGCTTCGCTCACTATAATTGCAAGATACTAATGTTTTTAGATTATCAAGTTTGCAAAACACAAGCATTGAATATCAAGAGAATCCAGTTTGCTGAATCATCTTTTCTCTTTATGAGGAAACGTGTTTCTTTGTTTGTCTTCTTAACATTGTTTGGTTTCACATATGCGGGGGCATCCCATGATGGCCTTTATGCGGTCATCATTTTAACATATTAACCATTAGTACATAGAATTCCATGGTATTGGTTTTGGCAGTTAAAATCCTTCAAATGGTTAGAAAAATTATTGCAAGACCTGACATGGTTTTTGTGTTATTATTTTAGCTAGGTTAGATGTTTTGGTCATCATGTTGCGCAATGATGCTAAGAAAAATGTTGTGGGAAGCCCAAGGTTGGTCTAATTCTTGGTTCGGCTTATTTTTTACCTCTTCTCTACTAAGTTCTAAGTATCGTATATGCCCCTCCTTTTTGTGGTTTATTACAAGTTACAGATTCTGATAGTAGCAGTTGGAGGTGGATCTGATGTTGAAATGGTTTTCTTGGTGATATTTCATTGGACCTGCTCGGTAAACCTGTTGATGTTCTGGTTGCTGAAAATTTCACCCTGCTGCACCTGTGGAAATATTTGGATAAGTGGGCAGATATTAGGGAGAACATTTGTTTTTAGGTCCTTAAGTTTTACCTTTGTTGGGCTCAACGAAGCATTGCTTTTCTACGGGCAATGCAGTCGGTACACCGGTTCGGTCGGTTGACAACTCTTCTCAACAGGGTTGGGAGAGTGGTGAGGCATCTCTTTTGCTACCATTTGAAGGATTTTGCTTTATTTCATGCCGTTGTGTGATCTTTTGCTACCATTTGAAGGTTCTGGTGGCAAGGATGATCAGATGGCACTTTCTGCCGTGTCGCTTGAAACAGGACTGCATACCCCACCTCCTCCATCGTTCTGGTTTGTGTCGATATGTTAAATTTCCCTTCCTCCAGGACACACAAGCTCTGATAAAAATTCTCCTGCCAACGATAAGGTTGACGATACAGACATTGATGGACTTCTGCTCTTCAGTACATCTTTCGAGAAAAAACAAGTTGGTTGTGTTTTGTGTCGAGGTTTGTTCTTTTTGATAAACCATCCTTGCTTATATGTTTTGTTATAGTGGGGGTATGCGGTAAGAAGCAGTTTACTGAATCGTCAATGGTGGCGCCCAAAAGGTTATTGTGTTATTTTCTCACGTGCTTTCTGTCAGCTGGACTTCACTGATGGAAAAAGGGCCTTCCATCCAGCTCCATTAGTCCCAAAATATTTGGAACCGTGACTAATGGGACCTTTAGTTGCGGTTCGGGAGGTGAACCGCGACCAAAGGCCTGGGCCCAGGGCGCTCGCTGGCCAGCTAGTCGCGGTTGGCCTGGCCAAGCGCGACTAAAGTCCCTCCCCTATATATACCCATCCAGCACCCAGCATTTAGCTATTTGGAGACATTCTCTTCACAAACTTCACAAGGGGTGTTAGCTTTGCTTTTGGTTTCTCTTATGCACACAAGGTGTTCGATGAAATGCCTCAAGAGCATGAAACAAACATGATATGAAGTGTCGGAGCCACACTTGAGCTTCCTCATTTATTTTTTCCTCCTCGATCGCGGTTAGCAACTTGAACCTTTGATGTGTCATTGATAAAATATGCATATGCATGTGTAGTTCATTGTTTGATTTCTATTGTTTGTGAGAACATTAGGAGATACACCTCTGAGCGGGTTCCGTGTGATAACAATGTCAAGAGGAATAACCTCCGAAAGATGCTTAGTCCAGAAGCTCACTTCTGACCACTTCAAGAGGAACTAGCTGGATGGTTCGCGAGGGAAGTCATCGATCCTAAAGGAGAACACTATGTAGAGGACGTAGAACTTCATATGCACTAAATTATGTATGGAAACTTGTTCAAAATTGTATATGCTGGTCATCCGATATTGAATATATCTTGTATATTCCTCTTGAATTCTCTTTAGTTCTAATTTCAAATTTGTTTGAAATTGTACATTCATATGCATGTATGTAGTACCGTAGAATATGTGAAACTCCTTCAAAATTAAAATTAAACACAAAAGAAATAAAACAATACAAATTAAAAAGAAACCAGGTTTGGGGGGGGGGGGGGGGCTAAAACCCTAAACCTGCGGCCGCGACTAAAGGTCCTCCGTTCCGACCGTCGCCTGGCGCCCACGTGGACGGGTCTTCAGTCGCGGTTCGTAACCAACCGCGACTAAAGGGGGGCCTTTAGTCCCGCATGTTTAATACCGGTTGTTTAATGGATGTTCCGAACCGTAACTATTGGCCCTTTTTCCACCAGTGCTTCTTGCTGGAATAATAGATTGTAGTCAGCCTGCCTGCTAGGCGATGAATCAGTTGTTTATTTTGTTAGGGGTGACCAAGTCGCGAGGTCTTCCTAAGATTGCGCCTACTCTTAGCCCACGTACAGCAAACACCATTCCATTTTTCTTCCTTCTTCAAACCTATGCTATATGAACCCTCGATACATGTGAAACAATAAAATAAAATGAAATAAAAGACGAGCAAGAAAAAACCCTAAAAGTATTTCTCGAGAGAAAGCTCACTATAGCTAGCAGCTCGGTACAATGTTGCTTTGACACGAAAGGCACTAGGAGAGAAACTTAGTTGATAAATAACATGCACTACCTTTTGATACGAAAGGCACTAGGAGAGAAACTTAGTTGATAAATATTATGTAGTACTACTTCTCTCCACACGATTCTAGCTAATAAATAACAAAACGTACTTCTCCCTACAAGATTCTGGTACATAATCAAAAGAAGCGACTTGAATTTTGTTGCGTAGACAGCCCTATTTTATAACGAAATGCAGGCGGCGCGGTGAAGCGCGCTTATTCATCTAGTACTCCCTCTATCCCAAAAGGATGCCTATAATATTTGAATAAAGTTAAATTATCAATATTTATAATTTCAAATTAATATTTTTCAAACAATCATGAAATATATTTTCAGATAATGTGCATTTAAAATTTTAGATGTTGATATTTTTATATATAGTTGCTCAAACTTTTTTTTTATTTTAACTAAAAATTATAGGCATCTTAATTCAGAAAGCAGGGTGTACTATAATATCAAATATGCAGAAAAGAGGACCACCACCATTCAAGGCAAGCCACCACCTAACAAATGTAGTTCCTGGGCGCCTTTTTATACTACTCTCACTTGAGTGCTCATTGGAGTTCTTCACACCACAAATTACAGCAAGCGGTAACAACCATGGCCAGCAAGAAGCAAAAATGAAGAGAGATGAAGATGCAAGAACACAGAGTTCCGGTGCTACTTCAAAGCAGTAGGTATAGGATGCATTCGAGAAAACTACTTCACTCTTAGCCTTTGCAGTGGTGCCAGTCCCTAAGACACTGTAGCACGGGATACCCCAATCCAGAGTATCTATCTTTGCGCTATGGCGGTGTTTTGGGTTTTTAGGCCATCTTCAGCAATTTGTTGTATTTCAGATTTAAAAAAATTCCGTTCGTTTGGCTCAGGCCGCGATACTATAATGGCTATACGGACGTGTTTATCTGTTTGAGTCAGGGTAGCCCAGCGGCCGACGCATTTTGATCTATATGATCCATTTTAATGTAATTTTACTTCATTTCCAACCTAGTCTGCTCAGCTCTTCACATTGAATTGCACATAGAGTCGCTGGTCTATGCAAAAGTAAATTAAAGTGACTGGATTGCGAAACTTTTGCCCGGACAGTTATTTGTATATACAATTCCCCCTCAATAGGATAACAAATTAAGGAGCAAGAGATCAATGATACTCAAAAGTTTCATAACAAAAGCGGTTTACACGGCTCCCCAAGGAGTCACCCATACACTACCGCATATCCTCTGGACACTATAGCAACCACAAATTTACAACAATTAGTTGGCATGCTAAACTATGAGCAAATAGTGTTAGGGTATTAAGTTAAGTAATAGTAAAACTCACTTTTTTTGAGAGAGAAATAGTAAAACTCACCTAGCTAAGAGCACTCACAGCCATTTGACTGGGATCAGCCCGGCTAAATGCTGCAGATCACTTCATTTTTTCCGCAGAGTCGATGAGCAGGTTTGCTTCGTAAAATCGTGCCAAATGAGCCAGCCCATCGTTGCTGCGCCGCTACTCCGCAAATTAAGTTAGGCTCTTCCTTGTTAATCCGGCTGCAAAATAATTGCACGCGGGCCGTAACGGAGGCTTTCTATCATTTTCTTCCGCAGCGACTCATCGTATCCGTGAGAAAAAAAAAACACCCACGACGGAGCTGAGGAGACGGCGGAGGATGCAGATCCTCGTCCATCGCCCTGCCCAATTTCTTCCCATGCTCTGTAGGCGGCGGCGACTGACCCCTTCTCCTCACCCCGCCGTGCATGCGGCAGCCGGCAGGTGCGAACGCGAGTAAGCATCACTGAAGATCTCCTCCATCCGTGCTACTCAAGACATGCATGCAGTCAGAGCCAAAGAAAAGCCTTCGAGGAGGTTCCCGTCCTGCTCGCCGGCGCCTACCTTTCTCCCGGTAGCGACCTCCCATTCGAGGCAAGCGGCCCGGCGGTGACATGACACAGCCTTCAACGTCTAGGGATGGCGATGGAAAGCGGTATTGTATCTTAACTAGATTTAGATGTGCGCCTTGGCGCACGACCCCGTGGAAGTCATGTTAATGTCTATTTTGTATAATTGCGAGAAAATAGCTGCCAATATGATAATCCATTTTTTATATATTTTAAGTATGTGTACAAAGTCTTTTCCCCAAACAGAGAGCATGGAGCAAAAGCAGCCCTACAGCGAAGGGCACGGAATGGTGGAGCCACCATCTGGAAGAGATGCAGAAGACAACTATTGCATCCTACAGTTGATTCATATGTACAATACATAGTAAAGAGAAGAGAATAACCCTAAGATTCTATGGCACCTAGATAGCATGAAGAAAACAACTATCGGTGACCTGTGTCACCTATTAGATAACTTTCCTGAAAAGTAATTCACGTAACAATCGATGTTAGGTCGAACTTGATGGCAAGCAATATAGAGTTGGCATCATTTTGACATGAACGGTTCAAACTCACCTAATGGGGAATCAAGTGATGTTTTTCTTGCCATCGGCATCAGTCACGTCTTCCACACGGTTTGTTCCATATCTGCTAGTACATGTTTTGTCAAGGCATGTTGAACAAATGCAAAAGTGACCGGTGAAGAAGTACCAACTTTTTATCACTTAGATACAAAACAAAGTCAATCAAGGTGAAATTGGGATAACAAAATCACGAATTAGCAATCTCTTATACGCTACCACAAAAATAGAGGAATGTATTTAAACATTTATATGAACTGATGGTAATATTCAAAAATAAGTCTTATCAATCAACACACCACCCAACATTTCACATAGTCAATCACTGGGTAAAATAATGTGTATTAGTGGTATCACGACATGTGTTTACAATACAAACTATATGAAATATAATGTACCTCTAATCCTTTTTATCTAAGCAATAATTTAATAGCACTCTCAAGAGGCAGCCGCCTAACATAATTACTTTTGAAGTTATCATGAGAGAGGGACCAACAGTGTAAAGTGCGAGATAAGTTATTCGGTGTACTCAAAATGTTTACAACACAATGGAAATATCATAACAATGCATCAAGAGTGGACCTGATTTTAGAACTGAGAAGCTATTGAAAACAGTTCATGTCTACACACATCAGACATGATTCAAATTAAAAGGCATGCGCAGTCAATGACAAATGCGAAGAAAACATGAACCATTCAACATATATTCAATGTTTTTAGTTTGGAAGTGAAATGGTTCAAAAGGATCTTATCGTACGACCTGACGTGACACAACTAAATATAGTTATCCATGAATTACAGTTCAATTTACTACCAAATTTCAGTTTCACTCATCTCATGTTTGTTATGTCTTTGTTGATGTAAGATAAATAGATGAAACCACTTTTCACAACCAAAGACAGCGGTGGTAGCAAAAACGCAAATGTTGTTCCTCACATCTGCTAAAACTTCCCATGCTTACTGTAGATATAGTATGAACAATCTGCTCTTCGAGTTTAAATGACCTGGAAAGCCATTCCTTTCCGTTCTCAATTTCTTTTGTAGAGAAGGAAATAGTATCATATTGTAGAGTGTATATTTTGACATTAAAGTTATTTTTTTATCCCTTTCACGCCTAATGGTTCCATCTGAAAGTGTATAGGTGAAAACGGAATTGCTGCTACATAATCCCAGTAACCAAAACCAAATTCTTATATCCTACGGAAGGAACCCCCAAACATATATTTGATTATGCCAACATGATTGTACAATGAAAATTATACTGGGGAATAGGGGCAAATTTCAAAGCAATTATAGTATCATCATTTCCATCCATTTAACTGTATTATTAACTTGGAGCTATATAATAATTAAACCAACTGGGTGACACCAATATGATATTAAGCATACAAGAGTCAGTAGCTGACCTGTTACATGTATTGCGGAATAGCATGCATTCAAGCACAACTACTAACATTGTGACTTGACAACGTAATGGAATTATTAAAGACGGGATTCCGTAGATCATCTCTATATTGGAACTGAAAATCTATAATAACGCCTCATAAGCTGTTGTGAATATCATACCTTCTCACAAAAATAATGCTGTAAACTCATGTTTACTGAATTTTTTACATGTCTCCATCATCAGGTTGCTACATGCCTCTGCATTGCTCCTTTGGTGCATTCATTCTGTAATAGAAGCTTGCATGAGATGTTTTACTGGATTCTCCCAAAAGAAATATACGGGATTTTCATGCGTAGTTATTATAACACCAAATATATTTTATGGCCTACAATTAAAATATGATGAATTATATCGGAGCGACAAAGTAGTGTCAAAGCGAACGACAATGAAACTATTTATCGATTCCTGTTTCCACAGCATAACCAGATATGTAGTAACCCAATAGGTACAAGAGGAAGTAAAACACTAATTTGGGAACGGATAGAAAGAATTAAACATCAACAAACAAGCCAACGGCCTCGAAAAGACCATATCATATTTAAGAGGACCATATATTGGAAAGATCACATAGAAATTCTAGAGTAAGAAATGATTAATGTTGATACAGTACAAAAAAAAAAGAAATTGGTATTACCCGATATATAGATTTGAGGTTCTATAGGCAACACTACTCTTCGCTACAGTACAAAACAATGAATATTAGATTTGGTAAGGCTCATGCAATGCAAGTATAGAATTGCTGAACTATCAAAGAGACACAGGGATGCAGATCCATATGGCCAAATACCCGAGCGGACGAATCTGAAAATAAGAGGCAAAGGGGGCTTT
Source organism: Lolium rigidum (assembly GCF_022539505.1). Taxonomy (NCBI): domain Eukaryota; kingdom Viridiplantae; phylum Streptophyta; class Magnoliopsida; order Poales; family Poaceae; genus Lolium; species Lolium rigidum. The sequence goes on along the minus strand of NC_061512.1, from coordinate 67,948,968 downwards.
AACTGTCCAACACATCCTGCGCTAGAGTTCCCTCTCCCGAAGCTCGCCTAAGCTCACCCGAACCTTTGTTCGAAGAGCAGACATCACCACTGAGAGCAACCCACCGACACAACAACACCTGCATGAGAATAAAAAATGTCCAATATCAAACAACAGTAAATTTCAATATCAATGGATGTGGTCTGAATGACATGTCAAAGCAACCAACAAGGAAAATTTCAGCATTGAATAGTCCTCCTCTACATGTATTGAAAATGTAACCCATTTCTCTTTGAAAAGGTTCATGCATGAGACAGAACTCACCAAGCATTTGGCCTGGAAAAACTTCATCTACATCATTTCAAACTGATAAGGGAAATTTAGTTTCAAAATCCCTGTAAACCAGACGTACAAGTGGTGGAAGACTGGAAGTGCAGATAAAGAAATCACCAAGCGTTTATCCTGACAAAACTTCATCTACATCACTGAGTCCCGAGCCTGTATACCATTAGATTAGATGAAAAAAGCTTCATGGAAGTATGAATGATACATTCCCATCGTTCTCAAATCTGGCCAAGCGTGCACGCCATTGGCAAAATAGAAAATGGATGTGCTCAAGTTCAATTGTAATGTGACTTGACCAGAAAAGGAGAGTACTATAGCTTACCGATGAAATTTGATTCATCAAGTTCTATTGCCTCCAATTTTGTTGCTCGCTCCTAAAGCTCCAAAAGAACCTTGTCATTCATCCCAAAAATTGCATTCGGGCATTCCACCGACCCAAAATATTTCAGTATTACTGGGGTTCATGGATGTATATTTGAACACAAGGAAGCACATATAAGTAATATATCTAAATGGTTGGGAAGCCTGTAATAACATGACTAAGCTAACTAATTTTGAAAAAATTCTATAGCACTGTAAACAAACAATGGTTAGAAGAGGACGGCAGACCAGACTAATACCCTAAAAAACCCAGCAGAAACAAGAAGTAAGCAGAGCACCTAGGTAGTAACCTTTCATGAAAACACACCTCATTCACAAGAGATGTATATATTACAATATAAATACAGTCAACAGCTCACTCTCCAATTAGCGCTCTGGACATGAAATCAGAATCATGAGGCTTCGTAATGAACTGCAAAATTCTAAACCATCACCTAGCCTCACAATACCTTTCGTACATCACCTACAACACATTCTAGCCAGTTACACAAAAAATGACTGCTTCTTTTCGGATGGCAAACGCAGAATAGTCATCTGAGATAGCAAAATATAGAAGCATGGAGCAGCACAACATAAGAAGTTGGTTCAACTTATTCTCACCTGTGATGACGACCTTCTTGTATAGCTACAAAATATTCCAAACCATGAAAACAAACTGCAACAAACACATGAGAAAAAAATTAATAATCTGAATACTATAATTTAAGCATGGATGTTAGTACAAAATAAAGGAGGAACCAAAGGGCCTAAATGTCTCAGTTCAGCTACCAATCAAGAAGCGAAGTCATGTGCTTTTACTGAAGCTATATGTACATGAATAACCATATATTTTTTAACACAAGAACAATAATCACAGGGGAGTTTTACTATTAGTAGAAATTCCATAATAAACGGGCAAAGAACCTGCAATCTACATTCAGAGGAAGGCATGCATAGAACTCTGGAACTTGGTACATGTAGTTGCTTTAGCATTACTATGCAGCAAAAAGTCCAACTAAAGAATTTCACTTTCAAAAGTGATGGGTAAATTTAGGCCCTTTGGCAAAAGATCCAAACTAAATAAGGGTAAATTTTCACTAAATGGGCAGCTAACACCTTGTTACATCTATTTAGGGATATCAAGCTTGACCATTTATTTGTTAGATCCAAGCGGCCACCTGCAGCTATCAAATGTTGTCCTTTCCAAAGTCTAGATAGTTGTAGCTTTCCATATCACATTGAACCTGCCATTGCAGGGAGTTGTAGCTTTCCATATCACATTGAACCTGACATTGCAGGGACATGGCATCAATACATCATTTGCAGACTGATAAACAGCTATGCAATGTTGCTTTTCAAGGCAAACCAGGGACATGAAACAATAGAAAATCAACATGTATAATTTTATGGTGGATACTGTAATTGTAACTCAAGTAACAATAGAAAATCAAGAAACGACTTTGTAACTGCTACTGTCCACCATTGTTCGTCAGCTAAGGCTGCGGTCGTCCACCCTCTGCCGCCATTGTCCACCATTCACCGAGCTCCTCCCGTGGCTACTTCGTGGAGAGGACTCGCAGAGCCGCCATCATCGACTGGGCTTGGGGTGCGGCGGGCCTCCTTGGAATTTATCGAATACATTGTAGGCATAGAGAAATCAAATCTATACAAACAGAAATGAGAAGCTCTATGAGTTTGATCAACATAAGATATTCATCTTACTATATATCACTTGAGAAAAGGAGATACCCTGGACATGATCTGAACGTGAGAATATGTGAAGAGGAGAAGAGAGGCATAAAGAGGCTCACCTGGACCTGATAAAATCCAGATACCCAACTTCAGAGCAGCCTTAAGTACTGCATACATTTTCAGAAACTTGACACTGAAAACAGCCACTGAGATACAGAGAACACAAAAGTACTTCCAAGAAAAATCAAACATCTTTAAGATGCGATAAGGAAGGAAATCTAAAGCATGTTGAGTAGTACTTTATGTAGGAACTGGAATGCCACCAAAAAGCTACGACCCTGTACTGAAACTAATAACTTTTTCACAAACAATAACTAAATGGAGCTGCTTGAGTGAATAATGCATACAACCCCAAATCACAGTACCTTAGTTTCAAAGACTAATTACCCAGCCCAAATGAACATATACAGCTGTCGTAAATTCATCACCAGACCGTCAGATGATAGAGAGGCACTTGAAAACAAACATGAGGACGATCTACGACTCACCATGCAAAAAATGATCTTATTGGCAATGGATGTGGCTCCATGTCGCTTATATATAATCTGCACTTGCTTCATACAAGAGGATTCAGCAAACAATTTCCTTGCACAAGTAAAAACAGATCTGCACAAACCAAAATGAGATGTTTTAGGGTTAAATCAAACAGCTAGCCACCACTATTATCCCAGCCTCAAGGAGAGAAGTCGTTTGAGAGAGAGAGAAAGAGGAGAGGGAAAACCTGTAGATCGGCTGCATACATTGATTAATCTTATCTTGGCTTTTCATCAAACAATTTCCTTGCACAAGTAAAAACAGATCTGCACAAACCAAAATGAGATGTTTTAGGGGCTAAATCAAACAGCTAGCCACCACTATTATCCCAGCCTCATGGAGAGAAGTCGTTTGAGAGAGAGAAAGAGGAGAGGGAAAACCTGTAGATTGGCAGAGGAGGTCTGGCCGTTGTGCTGTTGGCCGGTCTTGCGCAGCTGGTCGTCGTCCGGCCGGCAAACCGGAGCTGAGCAGTGCTCCTCAGATGCGCCCCAAATCTTCGCCTCACGTACGGACTGCTGCGGCAGCACAAGCTCGGCGGATCGTGCAGCAGCAGTAGCGCCATCGGCAGCCTCCTCCATGCCCCCATGGTCGCGCGAACTCGCGAAGAGGAAGAGAGGAGAGGAGGGTGGGGCGGAGCACAACAGGGGAACCAACATCATGGAGGAGGGAGAAGCGAAGCAGCGATGGAGACTGGCTGGCGGAGCCCTCAAGGAGGAGGAGGAGAGGACGAGAGAGGGCATGAGCTGCAGTCCG
>NC_061512.1:67881035-67945145 GCF_022539505.1 Lolium rigidum | reverse complement strand
GCGACGACGCCGGCGGAGAGGAGGAGCCGTAGCACGGGGAGATGGCGGCGGGGATGGGAGGGTCGCGAGGGGAGAGGAGGATGCGGCCAGACCCGGCGGCTGCAAGCAAATGGGTAGGGTTTGACTTGGGGGTCTCTGGTTTTGTCTCACACCCAATCGCGAAGCGAGAGACTGGGCTGGGAGGGCTTTACAGGACCCATGGATAAAACGCGGGTTTACGGGAGGGCCTCGCGCCCTGGACGGAACGGCCGGCCGGCCGAGATCGCGCCACGTCACCTCGATCGAACGGCCGAAAATCCAAACGCCTGTGAGAGCCCCATGGGAGTGCAGCAATCATACCGTGGGATTCAGGGTTGGGTTCTGGGATTGTGAAGACTCAGTTTTGTCACTAGTTGTGAATTGTGCTCAGTTTTGCCACTAGTCTGTGTGCAACGACTCGTTTTGTGGGTCTGTCGTTTCATTCAGGTCAACGTCCTTGACTCGGCTGTTTCAGTTGGATCAGGCGGAGACGCATTTGAAAAGAGGACCGTTGATGGCCGTTTCACGTGGGACCCATAAGGCAACCGTTGGAGCTCAACCCCATTTAAAATCGCCTGAACGCGTGTTGGAGCTCGCAGCGGTGAGCAGAAATCGACGGGGTTGGAGACGGCCCCTCGCAGAGGTGCGGCGCGGGCGACTGAGAGGGCCTTGTTGACGGGGAGCGCCGCCGGTGGCGGGAGATGCGGAGGGCGCAACCGTCTGCCAGAAGCACCTCACGGTTCAGATCCCGTGCCACCTCTATCCATGTCTTCTTCCAGCTCCCGTGCCATCTCTCGGTTCGAGCTTCCGGTGCGCATGGAGATGCCGATCCTCCTCTGTCCGCGGTGCCGGGCGGCCGTTGATCGGAGGATTTCGCGCACATCGAAGAACACCAATCGTCCGTTCTACGTGTGTAGCAGCGAGAAAGGGGTAAGAATAGGAGAAATTTCAGTATTTTGTGCATAATTTGAGCTCAATGTGGTTGATCTGTTTCGTGTGCTTGCAGATAAAACGCTTCTTCGTTTGGGTCGATGTTTTGGTCCAGATGCTGATGAATCAGCTGCTAGATGAGCACGAAGAATGGTTGCCCATCTTGCCACAAACGACACGGGTCGCCGCGATAGCTAGTGCAGAAGAGACAGAGGGCGGAGCACGCATTGACAGAGAGGTAGCTTTTGAGCTAAGGAGGATGAACCAGAAGATTAGAGAGCTCGAAGATCAATCAAAAATTTGGAATTACATTTGTGCATTTGTAGGTGGTATTGTCATCGCACTAGGTTTAATGTTGACATTGTATGGAAAGGCATGACTTTGTCATGAATTTGTGATGAATTTGTAAGATTTAAATTGTATGAACTTGTAAACTTGAATTTGCAAGCTTGAAATAAATAAATATGATCAAAATTCGCTAGTGGCAAATGTTTAGCTTTGGGCAGATGAGAAGGGTCTTTAAAAAACGGTGAAAAATGAACAAACAAAAAGGGGTGCGGCTAGGACTCGAACCCAAGACCGCTTTGTTTGGTAGCGTGAAGGATTGCTCTGGTAACCAGTGGGGTGGATGGAAAGATATTGAAAAGCAAAAGGAATAAATCTAGCTATAGTTAGTTCTAGTTCGTGACTTGGTTTATGGTGTAAGGACACATATGTTTGTACTTTTTGTTTATGCACGCTGCTTAACCAAAAAAAGGGTGCGTCTTTGTTATTTCAAGCATTACGTATTTGTGGTTTAGGTTGGAAAAATAATCAAACAAAAAAGGGTGCATCTTTCTTTTTTTGCGAGGGAAAAAGGGTGCATTTTTCTGATTTCAAGCATTGCGTGTTTGTGATTTTTTGTTTCATACTTATATGGGTACCCTACTTATATTACATCAAAGTTCATACTTTGATCCATGTTTGTGATTTCATGATTCATACCCTTGATATATTACATCGAAATCATAGTTTTTGCGGGGGAAAAAGGGTGCATTTTTCTGATTTCAAGCATTGCGTGTTTGTGATTTTTTTGTTTCATACTTATATGGGTACCCTACTTATATTACATCAAAGTTCATACTTTGATCCATGTTTGATATATTACATCGAAATCATAGAAAACTAAGATATATGAGATGCAAATTTTGGTAGCCAGATCATCACGCAAAATAACTTAGATAAATTCGATACATAAGATGCTTAGTCAACCATTACACGGAAATAACTTAGATAGATAGATGGGTACCCTAGATAGTAGATGGGTACCCTAGATAGATAAGTTGAGTGACACGACTTGACACGACTCGACATGGAACCACATAGAAAATAAAAACGTAAAGCTAAAAAAACATGAAGAGCTTGACGAGAACACATCTTGGCCGCACCACCTGCCGCAGCACCTGCGCCGCACCACCGTCTTCACCAGCGTCTTCACTTGTAGTACGGGAGGCAGTGCATACGTTTCCCGGAGAAGAAGATGGCGTCGCAATCGGTGAAGATGTTGTAGGTGAAGAAGATTGACTCGCAACCGCACCAAAATACCTCACCGAGGAGGGCGTACGCGTCAAATCGGTTGGCGAAGGTGACCGTGAGCAGCTTGAGGGAGACGCCTTCACGAGACACGTTGAGGCGGTACATGACGGGCGAGCCCCGTGGGAGGTGGGAGAATCCCTCGTCGAGGAAGTCTCGAGTGAGCTCGACCTCGGTCCTCCACCTCGACTTTGCCCACACACGGAGCGTGTTCTCGACGAGGACGTCCGCCGGATAGAGTAGCTCCGGCGCGGTGCGCGGACGGCGGAAGGTCGCTCCCGTGTACTGCATCTTCGGAGAGGCAGAGAGGCTCGCTTGGGTGCGTGGTGCTTTGGAGAAGGAGAGGAAGAGAGGCTCACTCGGTTGGTTTGTGGGAGAGGAAGAGAGGCCCCTTATAAAGAGGTTGGCTCATAATTCGGGTTCCTAATAAATCAGGGCTACACGTGGCTAGCCGTCTTCCAAAAATAATTAAGCGTATTGACACGTGAGACGATGGCACGGCCTGAGACGATGGCAAAACTGATGCTGTTGAATCGCTGCGAGAGCTGAGACGATGGCAACGCTGAGACGTTGCGATGATGCATTAAAAGGCGTCGGCGAGTGAGGTACGTGGAAAGGGGCGTTGGCGAGCGAGTTTCCTGGTGCCTGCATGGCGCATGCATCGCATGCCTAGACATGCGGGACGGCCCAATGGACATTTCAGTGTTCTAATAGCCCACCGTACGCGTGGAGAAAGGAACCAATCATGTTGAAGAACGAGGGCGTCCACGGATCGGCCGCGAAACCTTCTAGAATGCTAGATCGGACGGCTGGCGTTACCGCAGTGAACGGTCCACAATGCAAAACAGAGCAACCCACGGATCGGTCCGGTTTCCTTCTAGAAGAATAGGGTTAGCTGGTCAAAATTAGGCTTTGACCAAACTTGAAATGAGCATAAAAATTGAAAAAATCGAAAAAATGGAAACCCTTCTCACATAGACTTCTTATGTCATATACTACCGATTCTAGTTGATAAACATGGTCTACATGCTGTCCAACAAAAAAACCATCTGTCTAATGTGATATCTCAAACACTGGGGTACAAGTTCGAGGGTGAAGACAAGAGGTTTAGGGTTTGGAACATGAAAAGTTTCAAAAACCTCACCAAAGCTTCATTTTGGAGTGAATAACAAGGATCCATGCTTAGTTTTCCAATTCCATGTTTCAAACTTACTGAAAAGATGGTCAAAGTTAGGTTTGACTAAATTTGAAATGAGCATAAAAAATTCAAAAAAAATCAAAAAAATGGAAATCCTTGTCACATAGTCTTCTTATGTCATATACTACCGATTCTAGTTGATAAACATGGTCTACATGCTGTCCAACAAAAAAACCATGTGTCTGGGGTACAAGTTCGAGGGTGAAGACAAGAGGTTTAGGGTTTGGAACATGAAAAGTTTCAAAAACCTCACCAAAGCTTCATTTTGGAGTGAATAACAAGGATCCATGCTTACTTTTCCAATTCCATGTTTCAAACTTGCTAAAATGTTAGGGTTTAGGTTTTAGGGTTATGAGATTTAGGGTTAGGGGTTAGGGGTTTGGGGTTTGGGGTTAGGGTTAGGGGTTAGGGTTAGGGTTTAGGGTTAGGGGTTAGGGGTTAGGGTTTAGGGTTATGGTTTAGGGTTAGGGGTTTGGGGTTAGGGTTAGGGGTTTGGGGTTAGGGTTTAGGGTTAGGGTTAGGGGTTAGGATTAGGGGTTAGGGTTAGGGTTTAGGGTTAGGGGTTAGGGTTTAGGGTTAGGGATTAGGGTTACGAGATCGAGGGTGAAGACAAGAGGTTTTGGGTTTGGAACATGAAAAGTTTCGAAAACCTCACCAAAGCTTCATTTTGTAGTGAATAAGAAGGATACATGCTTAGTTTTTCAATTCCATGTTTCAAACTTGCTAAAATGATGGTCAAATTCAGGTTTGACTAAATTTGAAATGAGCATAAAAAATTCAAAAAAAAATCAAAAAATGGAAATCCTTCTCACATGGAATAGATGTGTAGTAAACTTATTTGGCCAATTTGCTTAGAAATGAGGCCATTTACCCTACCTTTGGAGCTCTTTTTAGCACATTTTTACATGAGTTCCTCAAAACATGTAATCTCATCATTCCAACATCATTCAAACATAGTTCAAACATGTACTCTAATCATTCCAACATCATTCAAACACAAATACAACATTATTCATGAACTTTAGTTGGTTCCCACTCAATCATCTACAAAGCGTTGCGGCTTCTTCTTGGTCCTTGCGCTTCTTGCCACCACTTTGCTCCTTGTGATCCTTGTGCTCATTGCTTCTTTTCTTCTCCTCTTGGTTGTCGGCACCTTAACTACCTCAGAGCTCACTTCCACAACTTTGTTCGAACCTACAACAGAGATGTACAAAACAAAGGGCGGTAAGATTGTGTCAAGTGATAAATGTAACTAGTATTGGCAAGATTTACATACCAAGTAGAACTCACAACCACATAAGGTTGGACACCAACATTTGGAGCCTCAATTTTGTCCTCAATTGGATCATCAATTGGATCCCCATTTTGATCATCAATTAGATCATCATTTTGATGATTTTGTGGCTCATCAATCGGATCATCAATTGGATCATCATTTTGATCATTTTGTGGCTCATCAACTGGATCATCAATTGGCTCATCATTTGGAATATCAATTGGATCATCATTTTGATCATCACTTGTAGCCTCCACTGGATCCTCATTTTGATCATCAGTTTGCTCATCATTTGAAGCATCGAAACACTCTCCGAACGCTGGATCTACTGCGTTATCACGGTACTTAGCGAAATGACCAGACCCACCACACCTTGTGCACTTACGTCTCCTCGGTCCAAGTCCAGCTCCTTCGCTGCGAGGTCTTATTCTACTTTTCCTCGATCTACCTGCTACTCTCTTCAGAACTGGAGGGCAAAGCTTAAAACCAGGGTCCATTATGTCCCATTGTTGTTTTCCCTCCAAAGCAGGTAAGGCATGTGCATATGTGGCTTTGAACTTTGCAACAGAGTAGTAATCATGCACATACTGTTGTATGTTCCCTGCTTGACCTGACAGAGTAGTGATGAAAAACAAGGCATGAATGCATGGCAACCCAGTTATTTTCCATTGCCTACAACTGCAAGTTCTAGCTTCTAAATCCACTGGATATCTCCATTCCCTCTTCTCTTTATCCAAAAATGATACCTCTGCCGTTGTATCTGAGCAACGAGTCATGTCCATTTCCAAGCCTCTTGTTTTCTGCTTCAATTTATTCATCACGGAAGGGATTATAATGTGTCCCATGAATTTTGCCTCGGCTATTCCTGCACGAACAAGAAATTTCTGCACGTATTCTACCCTTATCTTTTCAAGCAAATCCGCCAAATAAAGACCCTTTAGTTTTCAAATCATTGAGTTGAAAGACTCTGCAAGATTATTATGCACATAGTCAACTTTGCTCAGTTCACTGAATTGGCTTCTGGCCCATAACTTGGAGTGGTGTGTTTCCAAGTATTCCTTCACTTTGTCATTTTTGTATAACTGCCTCATGTGATAGTTGTGCTTCTTCACACTGCAAGTCAAAGATGCTGGCCAGAAATTGTCGGCATACACCTTTCCTTTGAATTTCTTCCCAAAATTTGGTGCAAGGTGACGCATGCATTCCCTATGCTCTACTCCAGGGAACACATTGTCCACGGCTACTTCTAAACCCTTCCATGCATCTGTATGAATTACCAACCCATTGGGATGTGCAATAGCCCGGCGTAGATTCTGCAGAAACCAAGTCCAACTCTCCCCAAACTCTGCCTCCAGCACGCCATAAGCAACTGGAAATACAAAATTGTGTCCATCAACTGCACAAGCTGCTACTAACTGTCCTTTAAACCTCCCTGTGAGAAAAGTAGTATCAATATCCAAATAGGGCATGCAGCCTTCCAAAAAACCTCGGCGACAAGCCTCAAAGCAGACAAAAACCCTTCTAAAGCATTCTTTGGTCATTGTCATTCCCCTCAATGTGTACTCCACGGTGTGGTGGTCAATATCTACAATACTACCTGGGCTGGTCTTCTCCACTTCACCCTTAAATGAATACAACAGTTAAAACTTTCCTGCCAATTACCATAAATAGAATCCATAGCATGTTGTTTTCCATTGAAAACCCTCATGTATGGTACCTCTATCTTGAACTTTTCTTTGAGCTTCTTCTGCAACTCCTTTGTACCCACTTGATGGTCTTCTGTCACCCACCGTTTTACTTCTTCAACCACCCATCTTGACTTGGCTCTACTGATTGTTTCCTTTCTCAGGGTTGATTCCAGGCATGTGTGCCTAAAAGGGTTCACTTTGACTTGAACATTCGTGCTATTTCACATTTTAGACGCGTGCATCCTCCATGGACAATCTTCAGTCGGACAGTGCACTCTGTAACGTACTCTGTCGCTCTTGTCAACTTCAAATGTACGCTCTGCCCTGATGCAGTATGTCACAAGTGCATTTCTACACTCACTCATGGATGCAAAGATGGTACCTTCTTTCGTCTGAGGGTTTGCAAGGTCCCATTCAATAGCTGGAAGGTCTTCGTCCTCAGCCTCCTCACCATCAATCACAAAAGCCTCATTGTCAGACTCATCTCGGTTTTCAGCCCGACATGGCCGTCGTAAATTCTGCACAACATCAGAATATAGCCTCTCTTCATCATCGATGTATTCAGGCTCCACTTCTCTTGGGACCCTACTGCCGGTGCCCATGTTTGATGAGCCACCACGTCGTCGTGCACTAACTGAAGCTCCCCTAACTGAACTGTTCTGGCTAGAGCTGCCATTACGACGACATGAATCTGTCCGAGAAGGTCCAACTGCCGGCACAACCACATCATTTTGCAGCCTCACATGAAATTGCTCTTTCTCCTTATGCTTAGCAAACATGGTAGCGAGCTCTTCATCATTACTAACTTTCACCCAATCACTTCCCCCATCGTAGTATTTGAATTCCACTTCATCATGCATACCCCAAGGATATGGGCCGCAAATTACCTCCCCAAATTGTCTAAAACTCCAATTACAATCCATTGGCAACCGATAATCAAACCCTCCTTGGAATTTCTTTTGATCCTTTGCATCCACAATGAATCGCTCCTTTCTAATGTTCACCAAGAAAGCAAACCGCAATTCCATCCTAATCAACCAAAAACGAGAGAGGCAATGAGCACACCAAAAGCAAAATCAAACGCAATGAGCACTCCATGTCAAATCGACTATTGCACTGCACAACAAAGCTCAATAGGAACAAGGCTTACCCCTCGGGAACCCAGTCGTGGACGCGGCGGGTCTCCGGCCCGACGCCTTCCTCGCCAAGGTCGTCGCCGCCACTAGCCATTTCCTCGAGCAGGTGGAGGGCGCAGTGGCGGAACGAGCGACTACGTCGCAAGACGGTGGGGGCAGAGCAGGTGCTGCTGGAGGCGGTGGCGGCGGAGCAGGTGCCCACGCGGGATGGCTGCGCGGCGGCGCAGGTGGTGCCGGCACGGACGCGGGTGGTGGTGGGTGCAGCGGATCGGTGTGTGGCTGTGTGGTGGGAGGAGGGGTAGTTCGGTCTTCACCAATTTGTCATTGCCCGGTCCTACCTGTAAGATCCGGCCCCACTTTCAGTAACGACACGAGACGGAAACGTTTAAAGCCTGACCGTTTGGCCTCGACAGAGCAGCTACGCCAGAAACAATGGCAAAACTGAGCACCATTCCGCTCTAGTGACAAAACTGAATGATGCGCAGACTGTAGTGGCAAACCAATAATTAACCCATGAATTATTTAAACCCCATCTAGCTTAGCTACGCTGGTTTGGTGAATGTAAATCACGCACAGGAAATTTTCATTATTTTCTCTTTAAGAACATGATAAATATCAAATACAAATCTTTGACAAAATTAAGTGACATGAGCTTGAGTGCCTGTTATCAGTAATAACTGAATCAGTTTGTCTACTAATAGAACAATAATTGTGATGTTTAAACTACTACTGAGTCATAAATATGAAAGACGATCTATCTTTACTAAAGAAAAATCATCTCTATACATAAATCTAGAAATTCATAACAATTAAATCTTGGCTGCATTCCCATTTTGTATATAACTGTAGGAATTTAAGATCTATCTATTATATACTAAAAGCAAAATACGGAACTAAAATAGAGACACCACGTTAATCCACATCACTTAAATTATTTTAACAGTTAGATCTAAAACTTGTGGCTATGATTTAAGTAAATATTAATTGTTACGTAATTGAAAAGCAGTCCAGTTGACACGATCAATTATGAAACTATTAACTTTTTTTTCCACATGATAGAATAGATCGGGCGTAGAAGGCATTGATGATAAGGTAAATCTGGTCGTGACATTGATGGTTTCCTTATACTAGGACGTTATTATCTTGCACAATAACGTGTCAACCTAGCTACAACTTTAAAGTATCCTATTTTGGTTCATACAAAAAAAAAAATCAAGTTAGCTAGCTGGAACGTACGTGGATGTAGTTCTAATTTCAGAAGTTGGTAAGTGAGATATCACGTATGATATTTTTCCTGGGGCTCTGTAACTTTTTCCTTTTTATTTTGGTCTGACGTTATTGCTTATACATGGAAATCAACTTTTGAGGGGAAGAGATCTGTACTAATAGGCAAGTATGTTCCCTTAAAAAAAAGGCAAGTCTATTTAGGCAAATAACCGTGAAGAATCTGATAATAGGTTACATATTTAATACGTAGTATCAAATATGGAAAGGCATGTACTAGATCACCGCGAAAAAAGAAAAAAATAATCCGTAGTGTTCACGTTAATTTTTTTAGAATCAAATCGTGTCACTATGGGACTCTAACTGCTTCTGATAGAAAAATTTCTAAACTAAGAAACTTGGAGTTGTATAATAATCAAGTAAAGTAGAAGTCTATATAGATAGAATACGTGTGAGACATGGAGCTCCTAAGCATAGAAATGCTATTCCGTTCACGTATGATGTAAAGGAAAATTGCTCTTAATTGTGGCACATATATGTCTTGACGTAAAATGACACTGCATAGAAAAAAATAAAATATCCTACTGTATACATTTATGTGGTCAGTTCACCGACATTGTTTGTTCGGTCCATCCAGCTACAACTTACATCAATATTTCTATTCAGTTTACATGCAAATTTATTCCTCCATTGGGACAAGCAAGTACATTGACATCACACAAAAAGACATGTATTATAGCCTATAATAAATTGTATATATGTTACTTATTTTAGCTATTAGATCAATAAATGTGTAACATGTACTTTAAAATTTTAATGATACAGTCAAGATTTAAAAATGACTCACAGTGATTGAAGAGTGTATGCTACGAAGGACTTTAACCGGACAAATAAAGTCCTTGATATATATGTACACAAGCAACACACGTGCACGAGGAAAAGAAACCAACCCATGTAGGTGCCAATTTAAGTTTGTGTGAACATCAAACTAAATTTGAAGTTTAAATTCAATATATCAATAATCTTCATAACTGAATCGGTCATTTCTGGAAGCCCCTCTGAATTTCTTCTAAAAGAAGCCCTCCTCCATAAGGTGGCTTAAGGAATTAATGGTGCATCAACTAATCTAATTTATTTAATTTTTATTAATTTTTATACTTGAATTGGCAAATAAATTATCCCTTCTAACTAATAAATATACATACAAGAATGCAAGCTAATACTCTATTCACGCAAACTACCATGATCGTGATGGGTCCTAATTAGATGGTGCAATTTTAATCTTTTACACATACGTCCACGCAATGGATGTATATACGGCAAGGGTAGTCCGTGTTTGATGCAAAAAAGTTAAAATCGTAGAGTTGTTTCCCAACCTTACGTGTATTATTAGGATCTACTAAATATATATGTTCCAACATTCGATATGACTATATGAATAATGATCAATAAAGTTTAGATGTTTCATAGTAAAATAATAAAATGTTGCCATAAAAAATATAATAATGATTTGTCATTTCTTAGAAATATAATCATATACAATTCCATTTAGGAATATATCCATATTTAAGAAATTGTGAATTTTTCAATGAAGAAGGAGGTAAATGGAACGGAAAGAGTTTGTAAAAAGTAATACAGGTGATGCCCTCGCATTTGCGAGGGCCCCTGTGCTAGTTATGGAGAACAACTAAACTAAACACAACATAACAGAATTTGTTTGCTAAACCCCAAATCGTCTTGTCTCAATTCATTACACCTCTTTTACGTACCAGTTAGAGCATTTCTTCACAATTCTAATTATAATGTATAACAAAAGCAACTAAGGCAGATGCGCGCCATCCAAAAAATCTTTGAGAATCAACACTAGCAAAACCCACGTTCACCATTTCAAAAAAAAATCTATTATAAACCATTAAAAAAAACCCAGGTTCAAACCACACATGTCCTCACAGCCATGTCCACATCCACACTTTCACACCAGAACGCATAATTAGAGCTACAGAAAAAAATGGTCGCTTCCTATGATGCATTCCACAAACACATGATAGGCATTGAGAAAGTCATAATCAAAGAACAAACATAATTTATAGGCATCCATCCGAACAAAGAAAGATGCAGACAGATGAAGAACAATCTCGTGTCTTCAGACTGGGCTTCACATGGCTTTGGTTTTTTGCTCCAAGGAGCATTAGCACCGGTTGTGGTACCAATCCAGACTAAAGGTGGCATTAGCACCGGTTCGTGCGGTCAGGACGTCGCAGGGGACCAGCCGAGCATTAGCACCGGTTCGTGCGGGATCTTTAGCACCGGTTCGTGACACGAATCGGTGCTAAAGGTTTGTCGCTAGGCACGTGGTAGCCGCGAAACCTTTAGCACCGGTTTGTGTCACGAACCGGTGTTAAAGGAAAACATTAGCACCGGTTCGTGTAAAGCCCCCATTTGCCCTATATATTCAGCTCATCCCCAGCCATTCCTCACTCAATTTTTTCTTGGTGGAAGGTGTGAGGGGTTGTGTGCTTGCTTGCTTTTCTTTGCCATGCACATGAGGTGCTCGATGAAATGCCTGAGAGAATGATGCCGCTTGATTTCACACAAAACAAAAATGATATGAGGTGCCGGAGCGACACTTAAGCTTTCTCCTCTTTCTTTCCTCTCCTCGATCAAGGTTAAGCAACTTTACCCTTTCATTTGTACAGTGGTAATTTTCACTATTTATATTATGTTGTTTTGTAATGGTTTTTTGATAAACTTAATTATATGATGTAGATGAACCGGCAGCAATGGATGTACGTTGACCGACGCCTACCCGAGTTCACTGCAGGCCTGAAAGATTTTCTCCGTGTGGCTAAGAAAAACCCACAGGCGGATGGTTCTATGTGTTGTCCATGTGTTGATTGCCGGAACTTAAAGCAATACCGTCAATGGCAATCCTTCACTCCCACCTACTTTGGGAAGGTTTCATGCCCAGCTATAATTGTTGGACCAAGCATGGAGAAAGAGGGGTTATGATGGAGGACAATGAAGAAGAATAGGATGATGATATGTACCCTAACTACGGTGATACTGCAACGAGGCATGATGAATATGAAGAGACAGGGAGAGCTGAAGATGAAGAGGCATCAGATGAGTCCATTGATGATGATCTTCATCGGGCCATCGCTGATGTACACAGAGAAGCAGAAACTGAAAGCGAGAAGCGGATGTTAAAGGGCATGTTAGAGCATCACAAAAAAAGTTGTACCCAACTTGCGAAGATGGCAACACAAAGCTCGGTACCACACTGGAGTTGCTGCAATGGAAGGCAGATGCTGGTATATGTGGCAAGGTTTGAGAAGTTACTGAAAATAATGAAGAAGAAGCTTTCAAAGGATAACAAATTGCCTGACAGTACGTACGAAGCAAAGAAGGTTCTCTGCCCTCTAGGATTAGAGGTGCAGAAGATACAAGCATGCATTAATGACTGCATCCTCAACCGCGGTGAGTACGAAAATTTGGAAAAATGCCCGGTATGCACTACACTGCGGTATAAGATCAGGCGAGATGACTCTGGCGATGTTGAGGGCGAGCCCCCCCCAGGAAGAGGGTTCCTTCCAAGGTTATGTGTATGCTCCTATAATACCACGGTTGAAACGTCTGTTCAGAAACAAAGAGCATGCCAGGTTGTTGCGATGGCACAAAGAAGACCGTAAGAAAGACGAGATGGTGAGACACCCCACTGATGGGTCGTAGTGGAGGAAAATAGATAGAGAGTTCCCAGACTTTGCAGGTGACACGAGGAACTTAAGGTTTAGTCTAAGTACAAATGACATGAATCCTTTTGGGGAGCAGAGCTGCAGTCATAGCACCTGCCATGTAACTCTATGTATCTATAACCTTCCATCTTGGTTGTGCATGAAGCGAAAGTTCATTATGATGACAGTGCTCATCCAAGGCCCAAAGCAACCCAGCAACGACATTGATGTGTACCTAAGACCGATAGTTGAAAAACTCTTACACTTGTGGGCCAAACCAGGTGTACATGCGTGGGATGAGCACAAACATGAGCCATTTGACCTACGAGCGTTGCTTTTCGCGACTTTGGAAGTTGATGTAGACATATATGCATGAACATGTGTCACTTCGATCGATATATTTAACGTTTTTATATAATATATTGGTTTCCTATATATACATGTGTGCATTATAACGTGTTTCAAATGGAGGCGTGGCGGCAGACTCTGCCGCGGCAGCGTTCTGGTGAAATTCACTGCCGCGGCAGGGTCTGTCGCTCTCTGCCGCGACAGCGTTTTGGTGAAATTACTTGCCGCGGCAGAGTCTTCCGCAGCAACGTTTTGCTGAAATTCCCTGCCGTGGCAGAGTCTGCCGCGGTAGGGAAGGGCCCAAAACGCTGCCGTGGCACAAAGGTCCACCGCCCGGGCGCTCCTCTGCGGGCCACGTGGTGCCCCTTTAGCACCGTTTCAGAACTGAACCGATGCTAAAGGGGGGTATTTAGCACCGGATGCATTGCACCGGTTGCCCAGCCGATAAAAAAGCCCATTTTCAACCGGTGCTAACGCCCCGTTTTCCACTAGTGTCACTAAGAGGACACAACAACAGGAGAGTCGGGCAGCTCGGCCGACGGCAAAGAGCTTGTGGCCGTCATGGTGGCACACTGCATGTGTGGCCTTAGGTAAGGGACCTCGTTCTAGTGGCCGAAGCCGTGGTCGTCGGGGCAATTTCAGTGGCTGAAGGCATGGTCATCGGGGTGATTTCTTCTCCGAAGGTTGAAGGTTGCAGTTCCTATGCGTCGACCGCTCTCCCACCCCTCCTTCTCCATAGATGAATGTATTTGTTGGGGATCTTGTCTAATTTGGCCTCAATCTGGCCCCATTGATCCCTCGATCCAGCCGCTGCCACCCCGTTCTGGTTGTCGTTAGCCTTGCCCAACCACCGCCGCTCCATCCCATCAGCCACTGTCCCTTCCTCGACTGTCACCACCTCGTTTTGGTCGTTCGTAAAGAGAGCAACAATGGGTACCTAGGCTCACAGGGAGTGCAAGGATTGGCTAGAATCGAGAACAAAGAATAGAGTAGGCCCGAACAGAACACGCGTCCACCATGCAGTAGCGGAGTAGCGGGCCAGACCTGAACGACAACCCACACACCGACACCGGGCCCTATGGCGACAGGAGCGCCGTCCAAACGCTGCTGATGCAGGGAATGCAACAGCCTTAACCGTTTTAAAGAATTGGATCATTGAAGAAACAAGCTTAGAATTACATGGATTCAAAATCGTAAGTATTAATAATAAATTATTTCTCAGATTGTTTCCCCGGGCCTTGACTCTAGGACCTGCCCAATTTTATCTTTTAATTTTTCCGAATTTAATACTCTTTGTCTATAAAAGGATGTCTCAACTTTGGAAAAATTTAGATGTATCTAGATACTAAAATGAGTCTAGATACATCATAATTTTAACAAAGTTAAGACATCCTTTTATGGACAGAGGGAAGTATGAAAACTCTAACTTCAACATTTGGATTTTGTAGCAATTTCTTGCCTAATTTCGGTTACTTTCTTGGGTCTGAATTATCCAAAAACGTTGATACTACTCAGATGTTTTCTTAACACACTCAAACCTCCACCTGTCTAATTTAATGATAGGTGGAGAATGGCATTGAACGGAAATTTGAGGGCTTCGAATATATAAGGGCATCTCCAACCCAACGACCTAAACGGACATGTTTTCGCGTCCGATTTTGGTCGTTTGGGTCGGCCTCCGGAGACGCGGACAGACGAGGACGTCCGTGGCATTTTTTGTTGCCCAACGCACAGACTCAAATCACTGTTCCTCTTCTCTACTGCATACTAGTACTTTGTCATGAACCCCGACGAGTTCCGCCCCGCGCCCAACCCCGCCCGGCCCCGGCGACCTCCGCCCAGCCACGGCTCGCCCCGCCCGTGCCCCGCCCGTGCTCGCCGAGTCCTGGCAGCCCGCGCCCCGGCGACCTCCGCGCCCGCCCGTGCCCCGCCCGTGGTCGCCGCGTCCCGGCAGGCCGCGCCTCGGCGACCTCCGCCTCCGCCCGTGCACTGGCCGCCCCGCCTATGCCCGTGGGTGGCCGGCCGTGCCCGCCCGCGCTTGTAAAAGCTCGTGGCGCGAGGGCCGCCGGCGAGCTCCCGCAAGCTCCCGCCGCGGGCGTTGCTCCGGGTCGAGGAGGTTGGCCGGGACGAGCGCCTCGCGCACGGCCGCTGCGACGCGGCTGCAAGGCGAGGCCGCCCCGACGCGCTGCTTCCTCCCAGGCGGAGACGACCGCGTGCACGGCCCCGTCCGCGTTTCTCGCCGCGTGCACGGCCCCGTCCATCTCCCTGGGCGGGCGTCCTGGGCTCGGCCCCGTCCATCTCCCTGGGTGGCGTGCTGAGGCGCGCCTGTGCTCGCAGCGGCCGGCCGGCGCCCGTGACCGCGCAGCGCGACACGGCCGGCATGGCGAGGACTGACGCGGCCGGCGCCCGCGGCGATGGGGCGAGCGGCAGCGCGCGGCGCGGGCGGCCCGTGCTCGCGGCGATGGGGCTCGGGCGGAGCGCGGCCCAGCGAGCAGGCGCACGGGCGGAGCAGGCTGCGCGGCGCGGCGGAGCGGCGGAGCTGCACGGCCAGCGAGCGGCGCGCGGGCGATGGAGGCGGCGGCAGCGTGCGGTGCGGGCGGCCCGTGCTCGCGGCGATGGGGCTCAGGCGGAGCAGCTGCAGCAGCGGCGGGCGGCGCGAGCGAAGCTGCAGCGCGCGGGCGGAGCGGCCGACGCCCTTGGTCGTCGCCTTGCGCATCGCCGTCGACGAGCTTCGCCGCCGGAGCTCGTTTCGGCGACGGCGAACTCCGGCATGGATGAAAAAAAAAAGCCTAGCATAGAGCGGCGGAGGCCTCAATGCGAAGGCGACGACAGCACGTGCGCCGGGGTGAGCCTTTCCGCCGGCAGCCATGGGAGCATCGAGGGGGAGAAGAAGTCAGAGAGGAAGAGAGGAGAGAGAAGATGTGGGGTCGGGCGGATATAAACGGATGTCCACAGCCGCACGAAGTCGTCCGGGCGGACGCAAAAGCCTCCCAGATTTAAGCCGGCTTTGGGTCGTGCCGGACCTCACGGACAGTCCGTTTTGCATTTAGGTGCACGCGCGTTGGGACGCGTTTTTACCCAAACGGACGCACGCGATATCCGTTTTACCTTTTGCGTACCCGCGTTGGAGATGCCCTAAGAGAACAAATGGAGTACTTCATACTTAAAAAAATATGGGAAGGCATTTGTGAGTTTGTGAAGAGTAGGGGCTGCTTGTGCGGAGAAGGCCCAGAAACAGCGACACGGAGCGTCAAATAGGATTTGCGACCAATCCCAAATCAGCGGGAGCGGTCGGGTGGTCGGCACTGGGCACCCAGCACAGTCGATGATCCACTGTCGCCTCCCTCACCTTTTCCTCCCCTGAAAACCCCCGACCACCAGCACCGCAATGTCCACCGTCGAGGAGGTCTTGGTTGAAGAATCCACCACCCAAATCATCTCCGGCGGCGATCCCTCCCGCCCCGTCGCCCGATCTGCCCACTTCCTGCTGCCCCGTGGGGACAGCGCCCATCCCCCCGCCCTACCATTAGCCCCCTCCCCCGATGCCGGCCCTGTTCTTGCCGACGAGCTCCAGGTGGAGTTGAGCGGCTGGCCCGGCACATCGAAGCAGTGGAGGCGGTGGGTCGCCAAGCTCCGGCCGCGGCACGAGCTGCTGTGGCGGAAGGTCCGGATCTTGCCCGCCGTTCTTGCAACCACGAGCTGGGTGCGGCGGGACGAGGGCCTGCTGCTCCAGCTCGCGCCCTTCTGGTCCGCCGACACCAGCACCTTCGTCTTCCCGTGGGGCGAAGCCACGGTGACGCTCCAGGACGTGGCCGTGCTCGGGGGGCTTCCCCTGCTGGGCCACTCCATTGGCTCGCGGTCTGACGAATTCCGCAGGGACGTGGACGCGCTCGAGGCCGTCCGGATCTTACTGAACCGGAGCAAGTGCAAGAAAGCCAGTTATGCCGCCTGGGCTAAGCACTTCGCTGAGCAGCCGACGGAGGACGACGACGGCAGATTGCTCGAGCACGGCGCGTTTCTGGCCATGTGGTTGTCAAGGTACGTGTTTCCGGCGCCGCCATTCGACGTGGTCCGGCCGGAGGTGTTCCCTATCGCTGCCCGACTGGCTCGCGGCAAGTGCGTCGCCCTCGCGCCGGCCGCGCTCGCCAGCGTTTACAAGGACCTCTCCGCCCTCAAGCACTACCTGAGCTCGGGCAAGACCCATCGGCGGTTCCTGGGCTGTGCCCCGCTGCACATCCTCCAGCTATGGGTCTGGGAGCGGTTCCCGGAGCTTCGTCCCGAGACCAAGAGCACGTCTCGCCGTGATGATCCTGGCGCGCCCAGGGCTGCCCACTGGCACAATGTTAAAAAGGCGCTACATCCTAGCTACGTCCACTCAGTGTTCATGTCACCGGATGAGTTTGACTGGAGGCCTTATGAAGGTACTAGCTTTGCTCTGCTGCAAGCCAAAGCTGGCTGCTGGGTGCACGGTCAAGATATAGCAGAGAGTAAGGAATTGCTATCCTTTGCGCAGTGTCTGCGGCCTTGCGAGCTTGTCGGCATGGGATGCATTGAGCAGTACTGCCCACATCGTGTTGCAAGGCAGCTGGGCTTCGATCAGGACGTACCTAGGACCGTCGCCCGTGTCAAGTCAAGCCGAAAGGCTGCGTGGGCAACATACAAGATGCAGCCTAAAAATATTACCTTCTTCATTCCACAATGTGATCCGGGTGTGACTGTTGCATATTCACAGTGGTGGAATCCTTACTTGTCGACAAGTGCTGCTGCTGTTGCTAATGCTGCAAGGATGAAACAAATTCATGTTGAGGTTAGTCCCAGAAAAAGAAAAGCTCAAGATCTTCCTGGTGTAGATTCTTGCAAAGAGCGTCACCCAAAGGCCGGGATGATTCTGCCTGATGATACAGAGGATCCACAGGACGAGATTCCGCTAGCGGAGAGGCTCAATAGCATCATTCTAATGACACATAAGCAGGATGCGGAGAGGCATACCTTGAAAGACAGGGAGACTCTCAAAGAGAATTCAGAAACTCTCAAGGATTTTGTGCCAACATGGACAAGAAAAGGTAGACGTAAGGTAGTTTTGCGCAAAGTTGCTGACCAAGTTTTTTCTGATGCGGAGACGGTCTTGGTGACTGCAATTGATGAACCATCCTGTGTGTCTGTTTCCAAGAATGAACATTGTAAAGAGCACGTATCAGACTCTGTTATGATGCATGATGACAACAATATCAGCTCTGAACATGGTGACGTTGAGGGTGCAGTGAGCACTGGCAGCAACAAAGGCATTGGACCTGCAATTGTAGTTGATGTGCATTCAGATCTTCAAGATATCTTGGCGATCAGTGATGATGAGTTGGATCAAATATTCGGAAAGGATACCGAGGTCACTGCAATGTACCTGAAATTATCCAGGTTGGCGGTGACCATAAACAACTCAGATCAGCCATATGAGGAACGACACGTGGTCACAGTAAGTAGAGATGAGCAGGAGGGCACAAAATTGAAGGATATCATGGCGGGAAACAATTGTGATTATGAGCTTGCTACTGTCCAAAGTGATACAACTCTCATACGAGGACCAGATGGAGTAACTCGTGTCATCAATGTTAAGACCAATGTTGATGTCTTACAAGCATCCATTGATGAAATGCAGACGGACAATGTTACAAAAGAGCAAGATCAGAGAGTGAAGGTGGACAGAAAAAACTCTACTGTCTTGGAAGGTACTAAAATAGCAAATGAAAATATATCCTCATATCTATAAGTAGGACTGCATAAAGGTTAACATAGAAAGACCAGGTATGCCTAAGAATTGATGAAATATGACAACAAACTATTGCTAATATGATACTCTTTTTCTTTGTAGAAAACTATGGTGCATCTTCTGATGGCCTAGCAAATGGAAATGGTGAGCTGGTGACGAGAGTAATTTCTACTGATACACTCTACTATGTTACACCATTTGAGCGGGTGAAAGATGCTAAGATCAGAGATTCAAGAGCCACAAATGCAGTTCAAGGAGATTTTCAGCCAAGACGTGAAGTAGGAACAAAGGAACTGATTAGAGAGGTGTCCGAAGCTCGAGAAGCAGAAAAGGTTGAGTTGGAGGCAATAGTTGATCGTTTGAAGCAACAGCTTGTGGCGCTAGAAGGTGCAGGGACAAAAAGAAGCTATAGACCCTGAGGTATATAACTTAACATAACATAGTTGTGGGTGAATTGAAGACATGTGTACCACAAATCCACAATATGGTTAATACCTCTGGTGAAATGACCTTTATATGATCTTGATTAGTCTATGGAGTATATATTATTCTTTTCAAAAGGGAGTCTATGGTTATATTTTTTGGAGGTTAAAAGGCAGTCATTCTGCCGTCCGATTAGAGTGTTTATGTACAGAGATCACACCAAAGGAATAGAAAAAAAAACATAGGTGGAACATCTCTGGGGTCTGTGTGGGCATGCACCCGTTGTGCGATCTCTTCATGCACCAAAGCCCCCGCCACGTCCAGGCGGAGGGTAGTGTTTTGGAAGATTCTTTTGTTCATCTCTAAATCCCTGACATGGAATAGATGAAAGCACCACTAGATTCTCGTCTCCTCTCTTTGTGCAGGGCTGCAGTCAGTGTTGTCGTCCCACCAAACGTTGATTGTTTTGTTCATGGGAGGTGGAGCCATGCCTAAAGAATCATTCCAAGCTAAGATCTTCTCACTGACCACCTGCTGCATTCCAACAGCAGGTGGCGCACCATTTCGGGGTGCATTCGACATAATATATACATAGAGTTATGCGGCCATCCGCGAATGGTCAGGTTCTCAGTCGTTAGAGCATCTCCAACAGAGGCTCTAAAATTTGACGCTGTAAAATCGGTTTGCAGCGCGGTGTATTCACTTTTAGAGCGCGACGCAGGCGACAGCTTCACCGGATGCTGTATTTTGCAGCGCGCGTCGCGCAGCGCTTTACCAGACGCGTTAAAATACAGCGCCAACAACACCTTTTTCCACATATATGTATGAAAAGAAGATCAAACAGGACCAAACAAATAGACTGAAAATCAACATAATTTCTAGATCCGTGCGATTCCAGTACAAGCGCACCTGCCCTCTTCACAAGAACAAATCAGAACAAATCAATCGTGAGATCAACCTCAAGGAAGCTAGCTGATCTACTGGAACCGCTCCCGACGGTGTTGCAACAGATCAAATCGAGACGGTACTACCCGCCGCTGTGCTGTTGCAAGAAATCAAATCGACGTTGTTGCAAGGTAGCTAGGTAGCTAGCTGTGCGGCATCATCGGCGCCGATGTCCCGTCCTCGCCATCGAGCTGGAGCAGGGCGAGGCGGCGGGCGCACGGGGAGCAAGACGAGGTGCGGGCAGCCCTCGGCGTAGTCGAGCTGGAGCAGGGGAGGCGGAGCTCCGGCAGGGCGAGGCGGCGGGCGCGCGGGGAGAAAGGCGAGGTGCAGGCAGCCCTCGCCATCGTCGAGCTGGAGCAGGGCGAGACGGAGCTCCGGCAGGGCGAGGCGGCGGGCGCGCGGGGAGCAAGGCAGGTGCGGGCAACCCTCGCCGTCGTCGAGCTGGTGCAGGGCGAGGCGGAGCTCCGGGGCGCGGCGGCCAGCGGAGTTCATGCCATCGAAGCAAGGCTAGGCGGGGGCAGACCAAGCCATGGCGGCACATCCACGCCAACCAGCGGCGCCTCCGTCCGCGCGAGTGAAGTTTCAGGACGGTTGGAGCGTCGCGCGTGAATTGGACTTTGCAGCGCGCTGCAACCTGCGCAGTATATTTGCCGCACAAGATAGCGCAATACAGCGCCTGCGCTAAAAAAATTTCCGCGCGCTCCGTTTTACAGCATCTGTTGGAGCGCTGTTTTTTGCCTTCGGCGCGCTAAATCGACGGTTTTTTTAGCGCGGCCGCAATTTACAGCGTCTGTTGGAGATGCTCTTAGCAGCTTGCCGGAATGCCGGGCAGCCTCCAACCAGATGAGGAACCGACACCGGCCTCATCTTCGCCTTCAACCGCTTTGTCTGTCCGAGAAGGTGTGATCGCTCCGTTGAACTGGCATCGGTAAGCTGACTCCGTTGTGTATATTCCTGAGTTTGTCCACCGCCATGAGATGGTGTCTGGAGTGTGCTGAAGTCTGAACTTCTCAAAATGGACCAAAGCTTGACGAATTGAGATAATTGTTCAGGTGTGGATATGTTTGCCAAAGTCCTAGTACAGTTACTGTTATGGAGTTCCTTTTGCACCGTCCTGCACTTTCTCATGGCGATCTTTAATAGCTCCGGAAACTGAGATGCACTTGGCACCGTCTCTAATGGTGATGTTTCTTGACACCCTAAAAAGGTCCATGTATGTCGTGTCACGGCAATACAGATTCGCGCCATGGAAATATCCTCACATGCAGCACTCCAAAGCCGCCGCAATCCGCTCCTTGGTGCATCTCACGTGAAAATTTTCCAACTTCGACAGGTTCGTGTGCAGACCGCTCGCACAAGCAAAAGCTGCAAGAATGTGAGAAACGACGCTCATGTGGCTCTGCTTGGGGCTTACAGAAATGTCCGCGCGGTCTAGGCTGGATCGAACTGAGGATGCCCTCAGCAGCTGCCATTCGGAAGAGATGTCGAGGAGGATCAATTGCTAGAATGAAAAGCACCATGGGTGTGAGCAACGGAAGCCCCCGGTTTCCGTTTAAGGAGCACTGAGGATGACGCCGACGGTAGCAGCAGCCAAATCCACCATCTCCATCTAGGGACAAACCAAATGATCTTGAGCAGCTCCATGAGGTATGACCAGCTTACCTCCATGAGGTATGGCCAGCTTACTCAATAAAACACTTTCGAAATTTCAAGCATGAGGAAAAAACCTAACGTCCGTTCTTTGTGCATCTCCTTGATTAACCCTGGGCGTGAAGAAAGTTGCCCTGAATGCTGTTATATATCTGTCTATTGTAGTTTCTCCATATGTTAGGGGGCTTTCTGCATATGTGCACCTCTACATGTACTATATATTGTGCCCTTTGGCCCCCTGTTAATACAACAAGCATATTGACCTAACATGGTATCAGAGCAAAAATTGGTCCTCCTCCTCTAGTCCGTACGGCCGACATTCAAGCTTGTTCCGGCCGATCCAGTTTCTCTCTCCGCGCCGATCTCTCCCCTGCTTATCTGCCCGACGCCCCGGCCGATCTCCCCTGCGCGTCGATCTCGTCCGAACCGCGGCTCCGCTCGATCCGTTCGCCCGCGTGAGGCCGCCGCCTGCTCCCGCGTGAGGCCGCCGCCTGCTCCCGATCCCGCGCGACCCGCGGCCGCCCGGATTCGCCTTCGCCAGGCTCCTGTCGCCAATCGCTCCTCCCGATCCCGTCGCCATCCGCTGATCCCGGCCGATCTCCAATCCGCTCGATCTCCTGGCCCGCTTGGCCCGTTCGCCCCCTGCTCTGCTTGATCCCGCGCCGGCCCTCTTCTTTCCGCGCCGGCCCTATTCTTTCCCTGCTCGTTGACTTGATCTGAGGTAAAAAAAAAAAGCAAAAAAAAAATACTGACGTCAGCTATGTCTTCTTCCGCTGATCCCGCCTTCTCTTTGGGTCTTCCTTCGGTACTTGGTATTTGTCCGTTGCCTCCGTGTATGACGGCTAGCCATTCTTCGTCGCCGTTTGCAGCCTCTTCACGCGGCTCTTCCCGCGCTGCACCGACTCCGTCTACGTCGGCTCGCCGCTCTACATCGACTTTTGCGGCCTCTTCACGCGACTCTGCCCGCGCTTCGCCGACTTCGTTTACGTCGGCCCGCCGCTCTACATCAACTTTTGCGGCCTCTTCCCGCGGTTATGGCCTCGCTTCATCGACTCCGTCTGCGTCGGCTTGCCGCTCTACATCGACTTTCACGGCCTCTTCACGTGGTTATGACCGCGCTTTGCCGACTCTGTCTTCATCGGCGTGTTGCTCTCCGTCGCCCCCTTTGGTGGCCTCTGTGCGTGTGGATGATAGCTCCTCGTCGGCACCTGATTGTACGTCGACCTCTCCAGTCGCGCCCCTCTCTGCGCATGAGATAGCGCAGTGCTGCTTGATGCTTGGGATTCCAGTTTACGGCAGCAGCCTCCCGGTCCGAGTCTCCGCCCTCGTCCTCATTGCACCTACTGTGGCCAGGTTGGCCACACTTCCTCCACCTGCTGGACGCGGGATCCCAGTTTACGTCAGCAGTTCCAGGATCGTCGGCGGGCTGGCTCTTCGAATCTTCTGCAGGTTGCACTCTCGATCGGGACATTCTCGGGGTCTTCGTGGTGCTGCTCGCTACTCCGGACTCTTCCTCGCCGGGCGCTGCTGGTTCCGTGACCGGCTCTTCGGCACTCGCGCGACCACCACTTTCTACACGATCGAGTACGTCCCCGTGGTATCCGGATTACGGAGCTTCCTTTCATATGACCTGCGAGTCTTCTATTCCGTCTCGCTCTTCGGTCTCTTATTTCTCCTGTCCGTGTTGTCACGGCTGATGGTACCTCTATTCCTGTTTCTAGTACGAGGCACCCTTTCTACTCCCTCTTTCTCTGTCCCCGATGTTTCTCATGTTCCTCGCCTTCGGATGAACCTTTTCTCTGCTAGCCAGCTCACCGATTCTCGGTTGTCGCGTCATTCTTGACGCTGAGTCGTGTGCGGTTCAGGATCGTCGCACACATGCCCTGGTTGGAGCTGGTCCTCGTAGCCGTCAGTCTCCGGGGCTTTGGGAGTTAGGCTGGCTTCGTGTTCCTTCCGCTGCCACTTCCTCTACCAGTTCTCCTCCGGTTGTTGCCTCTGTCACCGGCTCTTTTCAGCAGTGGCATCATCGTCTTGGTCACCTTTGTGACTCTCGCCTGTCGTCTTCGGTTCATCGTGGCCTTCTGGGGTCTGTCTCCGGAGATGGGTCGTTACCTTGTCGGGGTTGTAGGTTAGGCAAACAGATTCAGCTTCCCTATCCTACTAGTGTGTCTGTCTCTCGGCGACCGTTCGATTTAGTCCATTCGGATGTTTGGGGTCCGACTCCCTTCGCTTCGAAAGGGGCCATCGATACTATATCTTATTCATTGATGATTTTTCACGGTACACCTGAGTGTTTTTCATGCGCTCTCGCAGTGAGGTGCTCTCTATTTATCAGCGTTTTGCGGCCATGGTCCGCACTCAGTATTCCTCACCCATTCGCGTGTTCCGTGCTGTTTCTGCTGGTGAGTATATCTCTCAGCACCTTTGTGGTGTCCTTGCTGAGGAGGGCACCCTCGCTCAGTTTTCTTGTCTCGGCGCGCATGCTCAAAATGGCGTCGCCGAGCGTAAGCATCGTCATCTTCTTGAGACCACCCGTGCTATGATGATTGCCTCTTCTCTTCCGCCACATTTACGGGCTGAGGCTGTCGCTACGTCAGCCCACCTCATTAACATTCAGCCTTCCGCTACTCTACGGGGTGGCATTCCTCTCGAGCGTCTCTCG
Source organism: Lolium rigidum (assembly GCF_022539505.1). Lineage (NCBI taxonomy): Eukaryota > Viridiplantae > Streptophyta > Magnoliopsida > Poales > Poaceae > Lolium > Lolium rigidum. The sequence continues at coordinate 67,920,580 of NC_061512.1, read as the reverse complement.
GTGTTTCTCCGGACTACTCGACTCTCCGTTCATTTGGTTGCGTCTCGCTATGTCCTTCGCCTCCTCGCGAACGCACTAAACTGACCGCTCAGTCTGTTGAGTGTGTTTTTCTCGGATACAGTGATGAGCATAAGGGCTATCGCTGTTGGGACCCCGTTGGTCGTCGGATGCGCATCTCTCGTGACGTCACATTTGATGAGACGCGTCCCTTCTATCCTCGCCCCACCTCGGGTACTTACCCGGTGGATGATATCTCTTTTCTTCTTTTTCCGGATGCACCCCCTGATGTCCCTCCTTCCCTTCCTCCTGTTAAGCTTCATGCACTAGCCACTTGAACCAAAAGTCTGAACTGATGGAAAAGGCTAGGCAATTCACATATACACTTCACAACACCCCCACTCGCGTGTGACGGGAAAAGAGAAAGTCAACACGTGAAAGAAGAAGGGCACACCGAAACAGCGGTGGCTAAAGAGGGTGGCAACAGCAATTTTTAGGCTTAATTGCGAAAACCATGTGAAAGCCAGGATTTGAACTCGAGACCTGGTGCTCTGATACCATGTTAAGCTTCATGCACTAGCCACTTGAACCAAAAGTCTGAACTGATGGAAAGGGCTAGGCAATTCACATATACACTTCACAACACCTCCTACTTCGGATGCGCCCCCTTCGGCGCCATCCTCTCGTTCGTCTAGTCCACCTAGTACTCCTCGTTCTCCGGCTTCGGCTCCTTCCGATGCTGTCCCTTCTTCCTCTTCTTCTGATGACTTGTCTTCTGCAGATGAGCTTCCCCCTTCCCGGCCTGTTCGTCAGCGTTGTGCTCCAGTTCGTTACTCTCCTATTCAGTATGGTCTCTCTGTCGTTTCCGAGCCGACTTCTTATCGGGATGCCGAGCGTCATCCTGAATGGCAGCTTGCCATGGCTGAGGAGATCGCTGCGCTTGAGCGCACCGGCACTTGGGATCTTGTTTCTCCCCCTTCGGTGTTCGTCCCATCACGTGTAAGTGGGTCTATAAAATTAATACTCGCTCCGATGGATCTCTTGAGCGCTATAAAGCGCGTCTTGTGGCTCGTGGTTTTCAGCGGGAGCACGGGCGTGACTATGATGAGACTTTTGCCCCCGTGGCTCATATGACTACCGTGCGTACCCTTCTTGCTGTTGCTTACCGTTCGCCGCTGGTCCGTCTCCCAGCTTGATGTTCAGAATGCTTTTCTTAATGGCGAGTTGAGTGAGGAGGTTTACATGCAGCCTCCTCCCGGGTATTCTGTTCCCGATGGGATGGTTTGTCGTCTTCGACGTTCTCTCTATGGTCTCAAACAGGCCCCTCGTGCCTGGTTTGAGCGCTTCGCCTCCGTTGTGACTCGCTGCTGGTTTCTCTCCTAGTCTTCATGATCCAAGCACTTTTCGTTCACACTTCTCCTCGTGGACGTACTCTTCTTCTTCTCTATGTTGATGATATGATCATTCGCGGTGATGATTCCGAGTATATTGCCTTCGTCAAGGGCTCGTCTTCGTGATCGGTTTCTTATGACTGATCTTGGTCCTCTTCGCTATTTTCTTGGCATTGAGGTTTCCTCCACTTCGATGGCTTTTCTATCTCTCAGGAAAAGTACATTCAGGATCTTCTTGCTCGTGCTGCACTTGGGGATGAGCGCACAGTCGATACTCCTATGGAGCTTAATGTTAAGCTTCGTCCTACTGATGGTGATCCTCTTCCTGATCCCACCCGTTATCGCCATCTTGTTGGGAGTCTTGTTTATCTTGATGTCACTCGTCCCGATATTTCTTATCCTGTTCATATTACGAGTCGGTTTGTCTCAGCTCCTACCACTCGTTCACTATAGTCATCTCCTCCGTGTTCTTCGTTATCTTCGTGGCACGATCACTCGTCGCCTTTTCTTTCCCGTTCCAGCTCTCTCCCGGCTCCGAGTGCTATTCGGATGCTACATGGGCGAGTGATCCTACGGATCGTCGTTCGCTTTACGCTTACTGTGTGTTTCTTGGTGGTTCTCTTGTTGCTTGGAAGACGAAGAAACAGGTCGCAGTTTCCCGTTCGAGTGTTGAGGCTGAGTTGCGGGCTATGGCTTTGTTGATTGTTGAGGTGACTTGGTTACGGTGGTTGCTTGCAGATTTTGGGGTCTCTGTTACGACACCCACTCCACTTTTGTCTGACAGTAAAGGTGCTATCAGTATTGCACGTGATCCGGTCAAGCATGAGCTGACCAAGCATATCGGTGTTGATGCTTTTTACACACGTGCACAGTGCAGGATGATGTTGTTGCGGTTCATGATGTGCCTTTAGATTTGCGGTTGGCGGATTTCTTTACGAAGGCACAGCCTCGAGCGCAGCATGATTTCTTACCCTCCAACCTCGGTGTTGTGGATCCACCATGAGTTTGCGGGGGGGGGGGTGTTAGATGTATATATCTATCTATTGTAGTTTCCCCATATGTTAGGGGGCTTTCTGCATATGTGCACATGTACATGTACTATATAATGTGCCCTTTGGCCCCCTGGTAATACAACAAGCATATTGCCCTAACAAATGCAACGTCGCTTGATGAATACAGACTGGCTTGGCGACACTAGCTCTGGGAGCAAAGGAGCAAGCCTCGTGGCCAGCATCTTCTTTAATATTTTGGCGAAACTGCGATGAGCTTTATTGGACGGAAAACAGTGATTTTCAACGAATGATTCAAAGATTGGTTATCCGAGAGTTGAGCAAAATGACAAGCACTCGTAGAAAAACGGCATTTAGTCGCGGTTCGCAAAGGCCCCCCCACCCCCCCCACCCCTAGTCGCGGTTGCTTACGAACCGCGACTAAAGGCCCGTCCACGTGGGCGCCAGGCGTCTGTCGGGGCTGAGGACCTTTAGTCGCGGTTCGCCTGGCCAACCGCGACTAAAGGCCTCCGCAGGTTTAGGGTTTTAGCCCCCCCCTAAATCTGGTTTTTTTTAATTTGTAGTGTTTTATTTCTTTTATATTTTATTTTGTGTTTTATTTTAATTTTGAAGAAGTTTCAGTACACATATTCTATGCTACTATATACATGCATGTTACACGTTGATGCATATGAATGTAGAATTTCAAACAAGAAGAATTCAAGAGGAATATACAATATATATTCAATCTCGGGTGACCAAATACAACTTCAAACAAGTTTCCATACACAATTTACGGCATCAGAAGTTTTTCGTCCTCGTAATAGTGTTCTCCTTTAGGATGGAGGACTTCCCTCACCAAAAATCCTGCTAATTCCTCTTGAATTGGTCGGAAGCGAGCTTCTGGACTAAGCTTCTTCCGCAAGTCATTCCTCCGCATGTTGCTATCCGACGGCCTCCGCTCAGAGGTGTGTCTCCGGATGAACTCACAAACATAGTATCCACATAGATTGGTCCCCGGTGGCTGAGTATCCACATTTCTGTAAGCCTTCTAAATTCTAGGTCATGTTTGAATTCACCGACCATTTGATCTGAGAACCGTCTCCGAACCCTACAGGTCAAAGAAAATTAAATGAACAAGGGAGTTATTAGTTACTTGATATTAGGAAATGAACGAAAGAGGTCGATTGATATAGAGCGCAAATGATTGAAAATAATTACTTTTGCAGCATATTTCTCATGTCGACCCAAAGCTTTGAATCCATATTCAGAGAGTCCATGATGAGAACTCTGAAGGTGTAAAATTCAATTATTAGCATAATCCGATGGAACTCACGGACACGTTACATGCACAGTCATGCATAACTCATCGATTAGACATACCATGCATGGAGTAAACAAAAGAGAATGTGCACAAGACAGAAACACTCACCCAAAATGGTAAGGAAATATAATTTGACTTTTGAGTTGCTGCTTTGTAAGAAATCCCACAGGTCTTTCTCCACGTGGCGGGGGTATCTTTCTAACACATATCCATTAACGATATGTGGGTCAATGAACCCAACATTATGGATGTTCCTTTTTTTGCATTCCCCAATCTTCATTCTGCATAATAGCGTACACAACAATATAGTTAGGACAATATATATATAGTGCAGGCAATGAACGAGATGAGGTAGAAATAAATCACTTACAGAACGTAGCAACTCAAGATAGATTTGTCGAGCTCGCGCAGATTGAACAGCTGGAACAATTCACTCATATGAACTTGTACAGAGTACTGTTTGAAGTGATGCTCCTCTCTAACTTCCGCATAAATATATTCTTTGCCGATCTTATTTTTTATGAAATTCTTGTACCAACGTAGCAGATTTCGCATTTGTGTTGGTAGACTCTCTTCCTGCGCAGGCTTGACGAGAGGCCCATTCGGCACATATGTAAATGCTACCTCACTTAGTGGCGCATCCTCAAGGCCTAACAATGCACGAAGAGTCATACCCCACCCGGCCACTTTTTCTTTGTCCTCCGCTACAGTCATTCCATGTGCTGCCGCAGCTGCTTAGATAGCGGGGTCCATTAGTTCAAAGTCCTTATCCGGACCGGCTTTCACTATGAGCGGGTGGATCGATTGTTTATTCTGTTCCCCGAGCTGGGAAACTTGTTTCCCGCTTTTTTTACTTTCTTCCTTTTTCTCCTCCAAGGCTTTCTTCTCCTTCTCCGCCAAGGCTTTCTTCTCCGCCTCCGCTTTTTCCAATATTGCTTCTTGCCTACGAAATTCACGTCCATAGTCATCTGGCAGATTCCGCTCGACTTGGGATGGTGTCGTCAAAAAATCCTTAGCCCACTTCTTTTCCTTCTCAGTAAATACTGGCTTGGGCTCAGGCTCTTTTTTCTTCTTCATATCCGCATTCCATTTCTCATGGTGAGCAGCCGCGGCCGCGTTGGTTTCCTCGACACTAAGTTCCCAAGGTCTCGGGATGAGAGGCTTCAGTGATGGCATTGGTACCTTTGTGGTCTTAGGTACATAAGGGTGCGTGTTAATAGTCCAGGAGGAGGTTGATGGCGCGTGATGCACACGTCCGTTGGGAACCCCAAGAGGGAGGTGTGATGCGCACAGCAGTAAGTTTTCCCTCAGAAAAAAACCAAGGTTTATCGAACCAGTAGGAGTCAAGGGCCACGTGAAGGTCGTTGGTGACAGAGTGTAGTGCGGCGCAACACCAGGGCTTCCGGCGCCAACGTGGAACCTGCACAACACAATCAAAATACTTTGCCCCAACGTAACAGTGAGGTTGTCAATCTCACCGGCTTGCTGTAAACAAAGGATTAAATGTAGTGTGGAAGATGATGTTTGTTTACGAAGAACAGTAGAGAACAATGATTGCAGTAGATTGTATTTAGATGTAAAAGAATGGACCGGGGTCCACAGTTCACTAGTGATGTCTCTCCCATAAGATAAATAGCATGTTGGGTGAACAAATTACAGTTGGGCAATTAACAAATAGAGATGCATACATATCATGATGATTACTATGAGATTTAATCAGGGCATTACGACAAAGTACATGGACCGCTATCGAGCATGCATCTATGCCTAAAAAGTCCACCTTCGGGTTAGCATCCGCACCCCTTCCAGTATTAAGTTGCAAACAAGAGACAATTGCATTAAGTATGGTGCGTAATGTAATCAACACAAATATCCTTAGACAAAGCATTGATGTTTTATCCCTAGTGGCAACAGCACATCCACAACCTTAGAACTTTCTGTCACTGTCCCAGATTCAATGGAGGCATGAACCCACTATCTAGCATAAATACTCCCTGTTGGAGTTATAAGTATCAACTTGGCCAGAGCCTCTACTAGCAACGGAGAGCATGCAAGAACATAAACAACATATGTATGATAGATTGATAATCAACTTGACATAGTATTCAATATTCATCGGATCCCAACAAACACAACATGTAGCATTATAAATAGATGATCTTGATCATGATAGGCAGCTCACAAGATCAAACATGATAGCACAATGAGGAGAAGACAACCATCTAGCTACTGCTATGGACCCATAGTCCAAGGATGAACTACTCACACATCAATCCGGAGGCGGGCATGATGATGTAGAGCCCTCCGGTGATGATTCCCCTCTCCGGCAGGGTGCCGGAGGCGATCTCCTGAATCCCCCGAGATGGGATTGGCGGCGGCGGCGTCTCTGGAAGTATTTCCGTATCGTGGCTCTAGGTAATAGGGTTTTCGCGACAGAGAGTTTAAGTAGGCGGAAGGGCAGGGTCGGTGGAGGCACGAGAGCCCGACACCATAGGGCGGCGCGGGCCCCACCCAGGCCGCGCGGCCCTGTGGTCTGGGCGCCTCGTCGCCCCACCTCGTATGCTCTTCGGTCTTCTGGAAGCTCCGTGGAAAAATAAGACCCTGGGCGTTGATTTCGTCCAATTCCAAGAATATTTCCTTTGTAGGATTTCTGAAACCAAAAACAGCAGAAAACAGCAACTGGCGCTTCGGCATCTCGTTAATAGGTTAGTGCCGGAAAATGCATAATAATGATGTAAAGTATGTATAAAACATGTGAGTATTGTCATAAAAGTAGCATGGAACATAAGAAATTATAGATACGTTTTAGACATATCAAGCATCCCCAAGCTTAGTTCCTACTCGCCCTCGAGTAGGTAAACGATAACAATGATAATTTCTGAAGTGACATGCTATCATAATCTTGATCAATAATACTATTGTAAAGCATATGAGATGAATGAAGTGATTCGAAGCAATGGTAAAGACAATGATTAAACAACTGAATCATATAACAAAGACTTTTCATGAATAGTACTTTCAAGACAAGAATCAATAAGACTTGCATAAGAGTTAACTCATAAAGCAATAGATTCTTAGTAGAAAGTTTTGAAGCAACACAAAGGAAGATATCAGTTTCAGCAGTTGCTTTCAACTTCAACATGTATATCTCATGGATAATTGTCAACATAAAGTAATATGATGAATGCAAATAAGCAAGTATGTAGGAATCAATGCACACAGTTGACACAAGTGTTTGCTTCTAAGATAGAAAGAAGTAGGTAAACTGACTCAACATAAAGTAAAAGAATGACCCTTCGCAGAGGGAAGCATGGATTACTATTTTTGTGCTAGAGCTTTTATTTTGAAAACATAGAAACAATTTTATCAACGGTAGTAATAATTCATATGCGTTATGTAAAAGACATCTTATAAGTTGCAAGCCTCATGCATAGAATACCAATAGTGCTCGCACCTTGTCCTAATTAGCTTGGATTTACATGGATTATCATTGCATAACATATGTTTCAACCAAGTGTCACAAAGGGGTACCTCTATGCCGCCTGTACAAAGGTCCAAGGAGATAAATCGCATTTGATTTCTCGTTTTTAATAAATCTCAACCATGGACATCCATACCGGGACAACATAGAAAACAGATAATGGACTCCTCTTTAATGCATAAGCATTCAACAACAGATAATATTCTCATAAGATATTGAGGATTGGTGTTCAAACTGAAACTTCCACCATGATTCATGGCTTTAGTTAGCGGCCCAATGTTCTTCTCTAACAACATGCATACCCAAACCATTTCATCATGATAAATCGCCCTTACTTCAGACAAGACGAACATGCATAGCAACTCACATGATATTCAACAAAGGTGTAAAAGTTGATGGCGTCCCCAGAAACATGGTTACCGCTCAACAAGCAACTTATAAGAAATAAGATACATAGCAACATATTCAATACCACAATAGTTTTTAAGGCTATTTTCCCATGAGCTATGTATTGCAAAGACAAGGAATGAAATTTCAAAGGTAGCACTCAAGTAATTTACTTTGGAATGGCAGAGAAATACCATGTAGTAGGTAGGTATGGTGGACACAAATGGCATGGACTTTGGCTCAAGGATTTGGATGTACGAGAAGTATTTCCTCTCAATACAAGGCTTTGGCTAGCAGGGTTGTTTGAAGCAAACACAAGTATGAACCGGTACAAAAAACTTACATAAGAACATATTGCAAGCATTATAAGACTCTACACTGTCTTCCTTGTTGTTCAAACACTTCACCAAATATCTAGACTCTAGAGAGCCAATCATGCAAACCAAACTTCAACAAGCTCTATGGTGGTTCTTCATTAATAGGTGCAAAGTACATGATGCAAGAGCTTAAACATGATCTATTTGAGCACAACAATTGCCAAGTATCAAATTATTCAAAACATTATACCAATTACTACATGAAGCATTTTCTGTTTCCAACCATATAACAATGAACGAAGCAGTTTTCGACCTTCGCCATGAACATTAAAAGTAAATGCTAAGAACACCAGTGTTCATATGAAACAGCGGAGCGTGTCTTTCTCCCATACAAAGAATGCTAGGATCCGAGTTTATTCAAACAAAAATAAAAATAAAAGCAAAAAGACGCTCCAAGTAAAGCACATAAGATGTGACTGAATAAAAATATAGTTTCACTAGAGGTGACCTGATAAGTTGTCGATGAAGAAGGGGATGCCTTGGGCATCCCCAAGCTTAGATGCTTGAGTCTTCTTGAAATATGCAGGGATGAACCCCGGGGGCATCCCCAAGCTTAGACTTTTCACTCTTCTTGATCATATTGTATCATCCTCCTCTCTTGATCCTTGAAAACTTCCTCCACATCAAACTCGAAACAAACTCATTAGAGGGTTAGTGCATAATCAAAAATTCACATGTTCAGAGGTGACATAACCATTCTTAACACTTCTGGACATTGCACAAAGCTACTGAAAGTTAATGGAACAAAGAAATCCATCAAACATAGCAAAACAGGCAATGCGAAATAAAAGGCAGAATCTGTCAAAACAGAACAGTCCGTAAATACGAATTTTTCTGGGGCACTTAACAGGCTCAGATGAAAAATCTCAAATTGAATGAAAGTTGCGTACATATCTGAGGATCACGCACGTAAATTGGCAGATTTTTCTGAGTTACCTACAAACGGAGCTGCTCAATTTCGTGACAGTAAGAAATCTGTTTCTGCGCAGTAATCCAAATCTAGTATCAACCCTACTATCAAAGACTTTACTTGGCACAAAAATGCAATAAAATAAAGATGAGGAGAGGTTGCTACAGTAGTAACAACTTCCAAGACTCAAATATAAAACAAAAGTGCAGAAGTAAAATAATGGGCTGTCTTCCATAAGCGCTTTTCTTTAACGCCTTTCAGCTAGGCGCAGAAAGTGTGAATCAAGTATTATCAAGAGATGAAGCATTAACATTATTACCAGGGGCTTTGCACCTATCCTTCTTACTCTTATTCTTACTCTTTGGTCTAGGAAATACTTGACCGCATGCAGGTGTAGAGGTAAAATTTAGAGTGCCTTTTCCCACATCTATGGTTGCTCCCAAGAGTTTCAGCAGGGATCTTCCAAGTGTAATTTGTCCTGTCCCTACACATTCAATAACAAGGTAATCAGTGGATACCGTTCTTCCAAGAAAGGTTGTGAACACACCTTCAGCTATCCCCTCAGGAATTATAACAGAATTATCAGTAAGAGTTATTCCTTCTCCACCTTCAGTAAGTTCCCAAAGTGTCAAAGATTCATAGATACTTTTAGGCATAAGGCAAAACTCAGACATAATATCACAACGGGCATAAAAAGTTTCACCACAAATAGCAACTTTAATAGTAGGGATCCACATTGAAGGTTTAAAATTTACTGGAACATAATCATAATATTCACGAATCTGGTTGTACCCTTCTTTTAAACAAGATATATTTGTCTCAAGAGTGTTTAATCTATCATAAATACTAGCAAGAGATGAGTCGAAATTACTAGCTGAGCTAGATGATGTAACCAATTTCTTTATGGAATTAAAAGCTTGATCCCCATCGCAGTGAAGGAAATTTCCTCCCACTAAAGCATCCAAAGCATATCTATAGCGAACAATAAGCCCAAAATAAAAATTACTAAGAAGCAAACTTAGAGTCATTCTAGGTTCAGTTTTACCATAAAAATCCAAAATTCTAGACCAAGCTTCTTCAAAACTCTCCTCACTCCCTTGTTTAAAAGTAAACATCAATTCCTCGGGTGACGGAGTAACAAGTGCAGGACTAGACATGATAAAAAAATAAAGTAAATGCAAGTAACTAATTTTTGTGTGTTTTTGATATAGAGAACGCCAACAAGATAAATGAAATAAAGTAAAGCAACTAACTAATTTTTTTGTGTTTTTGATATAAAGAAACCAAACAAAGCAGTAAATAAAATAAAGCAAGACAAAAGCAAAGTAAAGAGATTGGAAGTGAGAGACTCCCCTTGCAGCGTGTCTTGATCTCCCCGGCAACGGCGCCAGAAAACAGTCTTGATGGCGCGTGATGCACACATCCGTTTGGAACCCCAAGAGGAAGGTGTGATGCGCACAGCAGTAAGTTTTCCCTCAGAAAGAAACCAAGGTTTATCGAACCAGTAGGAGTCAAGGGCCACGTGAAGGTCATTGGTGACGGAGTGTAGTGCGGCACAACACCAGGGATTCCGGCGCCAACGTGGAACCTGCACAACACAATCAAAATACTTTGCCCCAACGTAACAGTGAGGTTGCCAATCTCACCGGCTTGCTGTAAACAAAGGATTAAATGTATAGTGTGGAAGATGATGTTTGTTTGCGAAGAACAGTAGAGAAAAATGATTGCAGTAGATTGTATTTAGATGTAAAAGAATGGACCGGGGTCCATAGTTCACTAGTGGTGTCTCTCCCATAAGATAAATAGCATGTTGGGTGAACAAATTACAGTTGGACAATTGACAAATAGAGATGCATACATATCATGATGATTACTATGAGATTTAATCAGGGCATTACGACAAAGTACATAGACCGCTATCGAGCATGCATCTATGCCTAAAAGTCCACCTTCGGGTTAGCATCCGCACCCCTTCCAGGTATTAAGTTGCAAACAACGGACAATTGCATTAAGTATGGTGCGTAATGTAATCGACACAAATATCCTTAGACAAAGCATTGATGTTTTATCCCTAGTGGCAACAACACATCCACAACCTTAGAACTTTCTCTCACTGTCCTAGATTCAATGGAGGCATGAACCCACTATCTAGCATAAATACTCCCTCTTGGAGTTACAAGTATCAACTTGGCCAGAGCCTCTACTAGCAACGAAGAGCATGCAAGAACATAAACAACATATGTATGATAGATTGATAATCAACTTGACATAGTATTCAATATTCATCGGATCCCAACAAACAGAACATGTAGCATTACAAATAGATGATCTTGATCATGATAGGCAGCTCACAAGATCTAACATGATAGCACAATGAGGAGAAGACAACCATCTAGCTACTGCTATGGACCCATAGTCCAAGGATGAACTACTCACACATCAATCCGGAGGCGGGCATGATGATGTAGAGCCCTCCGGTGATGATTCCCCTCTCCGGCAGGGTGCCGGAGGCGATCTCCTGAATCCCCCGAGATGGGATTGGCGGCGGCGGCGTCTCTGGAAGTATTTCCATATCGTGGCTCTCGGTAATAGGGTTTTCGCGACGGAGAGTTTAAGTAGGCGGAAGGGCAGGGTCGGTGGAGGCATTAGGGCCCCACACCATAGGGCGGTGCGGGCCCCACCCAGGCCGCGCGGCCTTGTGGTCTGGGCGCCTCGTCGCCCCACCTCGTATGCTCTTCGGTCTTCTGGAAGCTCCGTGGAAAAATAAGACCCTGGGCGTTGATTTCATCCAATTCCGAGAATATTTCCTTTGTAGGATTTCTGAAACCAAAAATAGCAGAAAACAAGAATCGGCGCTTCGGCATCTCGTTAATAGGTTAGTGCCGGAAAATGCATAATAATGATGTAAAGTATGTATAAAACATGTGAGTATTGTCATAAAAGTAGCATGGAACATAAGAAATTATATATACGTTTGAGACATATCAGGGGTTGCCTTGCTGTCCGCCTGGTTCTGCTTCTTCGCCGGAGGTGGATTGGGGGGCGGCGTTGGCTGACGTGAAGGAGGTGTAGGTGAACCACCACCACCACCACCACCACCGGAGGGGGGTGGACTTGTTGGCCTTGGCGCCTCGCCTGGAAACACTATGTACTTCTTTTTCCATAGAATGAACTGGCGCTTGACATCTCCAAATCTTTTCTCCCCTTCGGATGTAGCATAGTCAATCTCCAGGTCCTCAAACCCTTGGACTATGTCTTCCACCGTGACACGAGCATAGCCATCTTCAATGGGGTTGTTGTGGTGGAGTGCTCCAGGTGTACAGGGGTAAAGCGGTGCCGATCGCTACCTTCATGGAAATGTTCCCCACTGGATAATGCAGATCACATTCTTTCATCTCCTTTACATCATCCACGGGGTAGTGAGGCTCCGGTACACGAATCTCGAACGTCGGTGCATTAGCACCAGCCGGGGTGAAGGGTGCATTAGCACCAGCCGGGGCCTCCGTGGAAGCCACGCTGCTTCTCCGCTGCTGGCTTCCGAGATCCCTGCATGATCTTCATGCGGCCCAGCTGCCGATCTTTCTTTTACTAGTTCCTGCACAATCTGCTTCACCTCATGGAGTTCCGATGCCAACTGCCCCACACGATCTGCATCCCGATCCGTCTTTCTCTTACGGCTTCTGTAACTATACGGGTCATCGTCCTGGGAAAACCCGACGGACCACGGAATGACGCCTTTGCCTCGTACACGTCCTGGGTGTTCATGATTCCCGAGGGCAAATGTCAGCGCGTCGTTCTCTCTGTTGAACTTGATCATCCCCTCTTGAGCTTTGGTCCTTGCGTCTATAAGGCCTTGGGTGGGTTTAAACGCTTTCTTCCGGTGAACACACATCCCTGTCTCCGGGTCTAGCGACCCCCCATGCCCATACCACCAGCTTTTGGCCCGTGGGTCCCATGCCTCTGTACCTAGAGGGATTCCTCGCTCCCTCAGGTAGTGCTCCATCTTCTCCCACTTAGGCTCCGAAAGAGAGTATCCTCCTGGCCCCATAATATGATGGTACACTTTCTTAGACGCATTTTCCTTATTTTTTCCGATATGGCCTTGAAATGCTCCGATTGCTTTTGCCTCACAAATTCGGGCCAATCATTTTTCAGCTTCTCATATTGTCCATTGAAATCCGGAGTCTTGTTCTGGGAGACATAGTCACGGGCTAAATTTTTCTTGAATGTCCGGAATGCTTCAACCATCTTCTGAAGAGCGAACTCTTTGACTAGCCTCTTCCTATGACGTCCACCCGGAATCTCGTTACCCTGTTCATCGAGTTTGTTGAATTCTGGAGGTAGAATGAAATGTTCCATAAGCTTTCTCCAGCAATACTTTTTCGTTCTCTTGTGGACAAAACTGAAACCAAGACGTGCCTTCTTTGGCTCATTCCATTCATGGACGGTGATCGGGACGTTGTCTCTAACAACGACTCCGCATTGGTTGATGAACTTTGTAAAATGCTTTTATGGCTCCAGCGGCCTGCCGGTTTCATTGAAAACATCGATGGTATATGTTTCTCCTTGTTTCATCATCTTGGTTTTGCCACGCTTTGCCGTACTCGATTTTTTCGAGGATCCGACCGAGGGCTAAAAAAAGAAAGAGAGTCGCGCGCGTTAATACATATTTATTCAAATCAATAAGTTTGTATCACCAGAGGCTCAATGTATATATATACCTCGCCGGAGGTGGTTGCTAATTCGATATCGTCGTTTGTGGTTTGCCCTTCGGAGGCAAACATTTCAATAACTTCCATTCTTCCTTCGTCATCACCTTGTCGACCTTCACCTTCGCCTTCACCGTCAAGGTTCAGATAAGAAGAGACATCTTCTTCATCTTCTTCCGGCACATACTCACTATCGCCGTTTATGAGGGCGGTTATATGTGCTTCGGCTTCCGGATCGTAGCTTTGCAGAATCGGGTCAGCTCTATCATCAGCCATATGTCAATCCTGAAGACATGTAGTAAAGAAACATTAGTGTGGCGCGTGAGAGGACGCGCACACGTACGCGTGGTGGCGGAAGGGGGGCAGTGGCGGTGGCGAAAGGGCGGTGGTGGTGGAGAAAAGGCGAGAGAGAGGAGAGAGAGAAACACCGACTACCCCGCGCATATACGGAGGGGGCGGTGAGGGGACAGCGCACAAAGTTGTGCGCTGCCCCTCGCCACCCCCCTCCGTTTACGCGCGGGGTCGGTACGCGCGTTTCTCTCTCTCTCGCCTAAAAAAACAAAAAAAAGAGCCCGCGCGTATACGGAGGGTGCGGCGAGGGGGGCGGCGCACCTCGCCACCCCCTCGCCGCCCCCTCCGTATACGCGCGGGGTCGTTGGTTCTCCGTTTTTTTAAAGTTAAGATTTACCATTTTTGTTTACCGTTTTTGTTAAGTAAAAAAAACTAATTAATTACAAAACTAATTAATTCATTTTGTTTACCGTTTTTGTTATATAAGTTAAGATTTTAATTTGTGTTAAGTAATTTTTTTTTAGAGAATTGAAGGGGCCCCGGCCGGGGCGCGCGCGGCACCTCTGCTCTCTGTTTTGGCCGCCGTGTGCTGGCCGGCTGACGCGCGCCCCCTCTCTCTCTTCGGCCGAGGCGGGCCGGCCACCTGTGCGCGCGCGGCAACACGTACGCGGGCGGCGCGCCTACAGAGAACGCGGCGGCGACGGCGGGAATGCCGCAGCGCAGCTAGCCTGCGCGAGAAGAAGAGGAGGAGGCGGCGCGGCAGACGGTGATGACGTACACAAACGGCGGCGAGGGCGGCGGGCGGCGGTCGGCGAGGGCGGCGTTCTGGGCAGCCTGACGGCGTCCGGGGCGTCGTCTTCATCGACGTTGTCTTCGAGAAGATGGAGAATTCGCGCGGAGATGGAGAAGTGCGCGGACGTTCCGCGCCCGCGCGAATATATAGGGACCCCCTTCACCAACCGCGACTAAAGGTACCCTTTAGTCGTGGTTTGTGTCACCAACCGCGACGAAAGGTTTTTTCGCCCAAATTCTGAGTTCCCGCGGAAAGAACCTGTTTTAAAAAAAAATCCAGAAAAATAAAACTAATTCATTTTAAAATCTTAAAAATACAAATAATATATCAAAAAGTCCAGAAAAATAAAACTAATTCATTTAAAAATCTTAAAAATACAAATAATATATCAAAAAGTTCAAAAAATAAAACTAATTCATTTCAAAATCTTAAAAATGGAAATAATATATCAAAAAATTCATAAAAATAAAACTAATTCATTTCAAAATCAGAAAATACAAATAATATATCAAAAAATTCATGTACAGCTTGGTTGGTGCTCTTTTTTATCTTGGGCGATTGTGTAAAATGTATTCCCATTTATCTCGTACCCTTGAAAAGTCGTTATAGTCGAAGATGGTGTCTTGGCCAACATGTACAGCTGATCTCCAACATTATTGTCATTCATTAAATGTTTTCGCAACCAACCGCTGAAAGTCTCCATGTGGGCCTTTCTAATCCACGATTCAGACTTCCCGGGATTGCCCAAGCGTAAAATATTCTTGTGTTCCTCGAAGTAAGAAGCCACCCAGCTGGAATTTTGCAGAATTGTGTGGTGTGCTTCAGTCATAGAATGACCGTCCATACATATCGTTGATTTCCTTCCGATCGTGCATTTTCCACTTAGTCTGCCCTCGTGCCGCGATTGAGGAATATCAATCGGTTTAAGGTCAGGAACATAGTCAACACAAAACTCAATTACCTCTTCATTTCCATAGACCTAGATGATGCTTCCTTCTGGCCTAGCACGGTTTCGAACATATTTCTTTAATACTCCCATGAACCTCTCAAAGGGGAACATATTGTATAGAAATACAGGACCGAGAATGGAAATCTCTTCGATTAGGTGAACCAGGAGGTGTGTCATAATATTGAAGAAGGATGGTGGGAACACCAACTCGAAGCTGACAAGACATTGGACCACATCGTTCTGTAACCGTGGTAGATCTTCTGGATTGATTACCTTCTGAGAGATTGCATTGAGGAATGCACATAGCTTCACAATGGCTACTCGAACATTTTCCGGTAAGAGCCCCCTCAAAGCAATCGGAAGCAATTGCGTCATAATCACGTGGCAGTCGTGAGACTTCAGGTTTTGGAACTTTTTGTCCGCCATGTTTATTATTCCCTTTATATTCGATGAGAAGCCAGACGGGACCTTCATACTACTCAGACATTCAAAAAAGATGACCTTCTCTTCTTTGGTAAGAGCGTAGCTGGCACGACCTTGAAACCGTTCCGGATGCCGGTCTTCTGGGTCTTTTAAACGTTGATGGTCCTGTCGTGCTGATGTCTACTCACGCTTATTTTCCTGTAGACAGTGTTGGGCCTCCAAGAGCAGAGGTTTGTAGAACAGCAGCAAGTTTTCCCTTAAGTGGATCACCCAAGGTTTATCGAACTCAGGGAGGAAGAGGTCAAAGATATCCCTCTCAAGCAACCCCGCAATCACGATACAAGAAGTCTCTTGTGTCCCCAACACACCTAATACACTTGTCAGATGTATAGGTGCACTAGTTCGGCGAAGAGATAGTAAAACACAGGTGGTATAGATGGTGGTAATATTGCAGGAAGTAAAGATGCAGTAAAACAGTAAACAAGCGATGCCAGAAAATAGCTTGCTGGTGTGGGAAGCAATTCTCTATGGTGTAACTTATTCGGAAACAAGGCCTAGGGATCATACTTTCACTAGTGGACACTCAACATTGATCACATAACTGAATAAACAAATACTACTTTCTCTACACTCTCTTGTTGGATGATAAACACCATTCATTGTGTAGGGCTACAAGAGCACCTCAATGCCGGAGTTAACAAGCTCCACAACATTCGATGTTCATATTTAAATAACCTTAGAGTGCATAATAGATCATTGCAATTTAGACTGAGAACTAACATAGCGCACATACTGTCACCATTACACTATGAAAGGGGGAATAGATCACATCAATACTATCTTAGTAATAGTTAACTTCATAATCCACAAGAGATTACAATCATAACCTACGCCAAGTACTACATGATGCACACACTGTCACCATTACATCATGAAGGAGGAATAGACTACTTTAATAACATCACTAGAGTAGCACATAGATGATATTCAACTAGATCAAAAAGCTCATGATCACATAAAGATCACATGGGAGAGAGAGATGAACCACATAGCTACCGGTACAGCCCTTAGCCTCGAGGGAGAACTACTCCCTCCTCATCATAGGATACAGCCGCGTCGATGAAGATGGCGGTGGTGTTGATGGAGATGCCTTCCGGGGCACTTCCCCGTCCCGGCGGCGTGCCAGAACAGAGACTTCTGTCCCCCGAATCTTGGCTTCGCGATGGCGGCGGCTGCGTAACTTTTCTCGTCCCGTGGCTTATTCGTTTCGAAGATTTAGGTCAGGGGGCTTCTTATAGGTGAAGAGTCGGAGTCGGAGGGCTGGCGAGGCCGCCAGACAATAGGGGGGCGCGCCCCCCCTTGGGCCGCGCCGCCCACACGTGTGGGCCCCCCAGGGCTCACCTCTGGTGCCTCTCCGGTATTCTGGAAGCTTCGTGCAATTATAAGATGTTGGGCGTTGATTTTGTCCAATTCCGAGAATATGTCCTTACTAGGATTTCTGAAACCAAAAACAGCAGAAAACAGGAACTGGCACTACGGCATCTCGTTAATAGGTTAGTTCCGGAAAACGCATCAAAACGATATAAAGTGTGAACAAAACATGTAGGTAATGTCATAAAACTAGCATGGAACATAAGAAATTATAGATACGTTGGAGACGTATCAAGCATCCCCAAGCTTAGTTCCTACTCGCCCTCGAGTAGGTAAACGATAACAAGGATAATTTGTTAAGTGACATGCTACCAACATGATGTTGATCAATACTATTGCAAAGCATATGAGATGAATGAAGTGATTCAAAGCAATGGTAAAGACAATGGTTAAACAATTGAATCATATAGCAAAGACTTTTCATGAATAGTACTTTCAAGACAAGCATCAATAAGTCTTGCATAAGAGTTAACTCATAAGAAATAAATTCTTAGTAGAAGACATTGAAGCAACACAAAGGATGATTAAGTTTCAGCAATTGCTTTCAACTTGTAACATGTATATCTCATGGATAATTGTCAACATAAAGCAATATAACAAGTGAAATAGGTAAACATGTAAGAATCAATGCACACAGTTGACACAAGTGTTTGCTTCTAAGATAGAAAGAAGTAGGTAAACTGACTCAACATAAAGTAAAAGAATGGCCCTTCGGAGAGGGAAGCATGGATTACTATTTTTGTGCTAGAGTTTTTGTTTTGAAAACATAGAAGCAATTTTGTCAACGGTAGTAATAAATCATATGTGTTATGAATGAGACATCCTATAAGTTGCAAGCCTCATGCATAGAATACCAATAGTGCTCGCACCTTGTCCTAATTAGCTTGGATTAACATGGATTATCATTGCATAACATATGTTTCAACCAAGTGTCACAAAGGGGTACCTCTATGCCGCTGTACAAAGGTCTAAGGAGAAAGTTCGCATTGGATTTCTCGCTTTTTGATTATTCTCAACTTAGACATCCATACCGGGACAACATAGACAACAGATAATGGACTCCTCTTTTAATGCTTAAGCATTCAACAACAAATAATATTCTCATAAGAGATTGAGGATTTGTGTCCAAAGCTGAAACTTCCACCATGATTCATGGCTTTAGTTAGCGGCCCAATGTTCTTCTCTAACAATATGCATACTCAAACCTTTTGATCATGAAAAATCACCCTTACTTCAGACAAGACGAACATGCATAGCAACTCACATGATATTCAACAAAAGTGCAATAGTTGATGGCGTCCCCAGAAACATGGTTACGGCTCAACAAGCAACTTATAAGAAATAAGATACATAGCAACATATTCAATACCACAATAGATTTTAAGGCTATTTTCCCATGAGCTATATATTGCAAAGATAAAGAATAGAATTTTAAAGGTAGCACTCAAGTAATGTACTTTGGAATGGCAAAGAAATACCACGTAGTAGGTAGGTATGGTGGACACAAATGGCATAGTTTTTGGCTCAAGGATTTGGATGCACGAGAAGAATTCCTCTCAATACAAGGCTTAGGCTAGCAAGGTTGTTTGAAGCAAACTAAAGTATAAAACGGTGCAGCAAGACTCACATATGAACATATTGTAAGCATTATAAGACTTTACATCGTCTCCTGGTTGTTCAAACACCTTAACCAGAAAATATCTAGACTCTAGAGACCAATCATGCAAACCAAATTTTAACAAGCTCTATGTAGTTCTTCATTAATAGGTGCAAAGTACATGATGCAAGAGCTTAAACATGATCTATATGTGCACAACAATTGCCAAGTATCAAATTATTCAAGACCATATACCAATTACTACATGAAGCATTTCCTGTTTCCAACCATATAACAATGAACGAAGCAGTTTCAACCTTCGCCATGAACATTAAGAGTAAAGCTAAGAACACATGTGTTCATACGCAACAGCGGAGCGTGTCTCTCTCCCACACAAGCATGAATTTATTCAGAGAATGAAAATAACAAAACGAAAATAAAAGCACACAGACGCTCCAAGTAAAGAACATAAGATGTGACCGAATAAAAATATAGTTTCAAGAGAAGAAACCTGATAAATTGTTGATGAAGAAGGGGATGCCTTGGGCATTGATACGTCTCAAACGTATCTATAATTTCTTATGTTCCATGCTACTTTTATGATGATACTCACATGTTTTATACACATTATATGTCATTATTATGCATTTTCCGGCACTAACCTATTGACGAGATGCCGAAGAGCCGATTGTTGTTTTACGCTATTTTTGGTTTCGAAATCCTAGTAAGGAAATATTCTCGGAATTGGACGAAATCAACGCCCGGGGGCTTATTTTTCCACGAAGCTTCCGGAAGACCGAAGGGAGATACGAAGTGGGGCCGCGAGGCGACGCCACACTAGGGCGGCGCGGCCAGGCCTGGGCCCGCGCGGCCCTAGCGTGTGGGTCCCTCGTGACGCCCCCTGACCTACCTCTTCGCCTACTTAAAGCCTTCGTCGCGAAACCCCCAGTACAGAGAGCCACGATACGGAAAACCTTCCAGAGACGCAGCCGCCGCCAATCCCATCTCGGGGATTCAGGAGATCGCCTCCGACACCCTGCCGGAGAGGGGAATCATCTCCCGGAGGGTCTCTTCATCGCCATGATCGCCTCCGGATCGATGTGTGAGTAGTTCACCCCTGGACTATGGGTCCATAGCAGTAGCTAGATGGTCGTCTTCTCCTCATTGTGCTATCATGTTAGATCTTGTGAGCTGCCTATCATGATCAAGATCATCTATTTGTAATGCTACATGTTGTGTTTGTTGGGATCCGATGAATATTGAATACTATGTCAAGTTGATTATCAATCTATCATATATGTTGTTTATGTTCTTGCATGCTCTCCGTTGCTAGTAGAGGCTCTGCCAAGTTGATACTTGTAACTCCAAGAGGGAGTATTTATGCTCGATAGTGGGTTCATGCCTCCATTGAATGCGGGACAGGTGACAGAAAGTTCTAAGGTTGTGGATGTCTTGTTGCCACTAGGGATAAAACATCGATGCTTTGTCTAAGGATATTTGTGTTGATTACATTACGCACCATACTTAATGCAATTGTCCGTTGTTTACAACTTAATACCGGAAGGGATTCGGATGATAACCTCGAAAGTGGACTTTTTAGGCATAGATGCATGTCGGATAGCGGTCTATGTACTTTGTCGTAATGCCCTGATTAAATCTCATAGTACTCATCATGATATATGTATGTGCATTGTTATGCCTTCTTTATTTGTCAATTGCCCAACCGTAATTTGTTCACCCAACATGCTATTTATCTTATGGGAGAGACACCACTAGTGAACTGTGGACCCCGGTCCATTCTTTACATCTGAAATACAATCTACTGCAATTGTTCTTTACTGTTCTTCGCAAACAAACATCATCTTCCACACAATACGTTTAATCCTTTGTTTTCAGCAAGCCGGTGAGATTGACAACCTCACTGTTACGTTGGGGCAAAGTACTTTGATTGTGTTGTGCAGGTTCCACGTTGGCGCCGGAATCCCCGGTGTTGCGCCGCACTACACTTCGCCGCCATCAACCTTCAACGTGCTTCTTGGCTCCTACTGGTTCGATAAACCTTGGTTTCTTACCGAGGGAAACTTGCTTCTATACGCATCATACCTTCCACTTGGGGTTCCCAACGGACGTGTGCTTTACGCGTATCAAGCTAAATTTCGGCGCCGTTGTCGGGGAGATCAAGACACGCTGCAAGGGGAGTCTCCACTTCCAATCTCTTTACTTTGTTTTTGTCTTGCTTGCTTTATTTTATTTACTACTTTGTTTGCTGCACTAAAACAAAACACAAAAAAAATTAGTTGCTAGCTTTATTTTATTTACTGTCTTGTTCTCCATATTAAAAACACAAAAAAATTAGTTACTTGCATTTACTTTATTTTCCTTTTGTTTATTTCATCATGTTTCCTCCTAAGTACACTCTAAAAGACATACCGGTAGGCCGAGGGTCTATAATTGGGAGAGATAATATAGAAGATTTTTTCACTCATGTTAGTACAACTGAAGATTTTGAAGATAGACACTTGGTAGAACTTGCTCCTACTTATGAAATTGCTGCTGCTTCTCTAGTACACATGTTGGAAACTAAATTTGTTAATCTCAATCCTATAATTCAGCATATGTTTCTTACACTCTCTGATATGGAGGAAGGAGAAAAGAAAGATTTTGTCTTAGAAACCCTTCTTAAAGAATTTGGTGGTGTAGCAAGAGAGGCTAGAAAAGTCTTTATTAAATATAAAATGCTTGGCTCTTACACCAACTTTGCTAGTACCCTTGAAAAGATGGACATTGATAGAATAAAGTACACTAATAATGTTAATGATGGAGGGGAGATTAAAGTTCCGATACCTAGTAAGCTCCTAGGAATGCATGAAGCTCTAGAAAATAACTATGGTTGGCTTGTTCCTGAAAATTTGTTTGATGAGAATAGCAAGCCTAAGAGTAATGAAAAAGGAGCCTCTGAAACTTACATAGATAAGATAACATGTATAGTTGAGAAAACTCCAAACTCCTCTATCGATGCTTCATCTCTTGATAACACTTGATTCACACTTTCTGCGCCTAGCTGAAAGGCGTTAAAGAAAAGCGCTTATGGGAGACAACCCATTATTTTACTACAGCACTTTTGTTTTATATTTGAGTCTTGGAAGTTGTTACTACTGTAGCAACCTCTCCTTATCTTTATTTTATTGCATTGTTGTGCCAAGTAAAGTCTTTGATAGTAAAGTCAATACTAGATTTGGATTACTGCGCAGAAACAGATTTCTTTCTGTCACGAATTTGGGCAGGGTTCTCTGTAGGTAACTCAGAAAAATCTGCCAATTTACGTGCGTGATCCTCAGATATG
The DNA here is from genome assembly GCF_022539505.1 of Lolium rigidum. Lineage (NCBI taxonomy): Eukaryota > Viridiplantae > Streptophyta > Magnoliopsida > Poales > Poaceae > Lolium > Lolium rigidum. The sequence continues at coordinate 67,898,188 of NC_061512.1, read as the reverse complement.
TACGCAACTTTCATTCAATTTGAGAATTTTCATCTGAGCAAGTTAAGTGCCCCTGGAAAATTCGTCTTTACGGACCGTTCTGTTTTGACAGATTCTGCCTTTTATTTCGCATTGCCTCGTTTTGCTATGTTTGATGGATTTCTTTGTTCCATTAACTTTCGGTAGCTTTGTGCAATGTCCGAAGTGTTAAGAATGATTATGTCACCTCTGAATATATGAATTTTCAATTATGCACTAACCCTCTAATGAGTTTGTTTCGAGTTTGGTGTGGAGGAAGTTTTCAAGGGTCAAGAGAGGAGGATGATATACTATGATCAAGAAGAGTGAAAAGTCTAAGCTTGGGGATGCCCCCGTGGTTCATCCCTGCATATTTTAAGAAGACTCAAGCATCTAAGCTTGGGGATGCCCAAGGCATCCCCTTCTTCATCGACAACTTATCAGGTCACCTCTAGTGAAACTATATTTTTATTCAGTCACATCTTATGTGCTTTGCTTGGAGCGTCTGTTTGTTTTTATTTTTGTTTTGTTTGAATAAAATCGGATCCTAGCATTCTTTATGTGGGAGAGAGACACGCTCCGCTGTTGCATATGAACACATGTGTTCTTAGCTTTATTCTTAATGTTCATTGCGAAGGTTGAACTACTTCGTTCATTGATATATGGTTGGAAACGGAAAATGCCGCATGTGGTAAATGGTATAATGTCTTGAATAATTTGATACTTGGCAATTGTTGTGCTCATATAGATCATGTTTAAGCTCTTGCATCATGTACTTTGCACCTATTAATGAAGAACTACATAGAGCTTGTTAAAATTTGGTTTGCATGATTGGTCTCTCTAAGTCTAGATATTTTACTGGTTAAGGTGTTTGAACAACAAGGAGACGATGTAAAGTCTTATAATGCTTACAATATGTTCATATGTGAGTCTTGCTGCACCATTTCATACTTGAGTTTGCTTCAAACAACCTTGCTAGCCTAGCCTTGTATTGAGAGGGATTCTTCTCGTGCATCCAAATCCTTGAGCCAAAAACTATGCCATTTGTGTCCACCATACCTACCTACCACATGGTATTTCTCTGCCATTCCAAAGTACATTACTTGAGTGCTACCTTTAAACTTCTATTCTTTGCCTTTACAATACATAGCTCATGGGAAAATAGCCTTAAAAACTATTGTGGTGAAGAATATGTACTTATGTATCTTATTTCTTAATAAGTTGCTTGTTGAGCGGTAACCATGTTTCGGGGACGCCATCAACTTTTACCTTTGTTGAATATCATGTGAGTTGCTATGCATGTTCGTCTTGTCCGAAGTAAGGGCGATTTTCATGATCAAATGGTTTGAGTATGCATATTGTTAGAGAAGAACATTGGGCCGCTAACTAAAGCCATGAATCATGGTGGAAGTTTCAGTTTGGACACAAAACCTCAATCTCTTATGAGAATATTACTCGTTGTTGAATGCTTAAGCATTAAAAGAGGAGTCCATTATCCGTTGTCTATGTTGTCCCGGTATGGGTGTCTAAGTTGAGAATGATCAAAAGCGAGAAATCCAATGCGAACCTTCTCCTTAGACCCTTGTACGATGCGGCATAGAGGTACCCCTTTGTGACACTTGGTTGAAACATATGTTATGCAATGATAATCCGTGTTAATCCAAGCTAATTAGGACAAGGTGCGAGCACTATTAGTATACTATGCATGAGGCTTGCAACTTATAGGATATCTTATACATAACACATATGATTTATTACTACCGTTGACAAAATTGTTTCTTGTTTTTAAAATGAAAAGCTCTAGCACAAAAATAGTAATCCATGCTTCCCTCTGCGAAGGGCCTTTCTTTTACTTTATGTTGAGTCAGTTTACCTACTTCTTTCTATCTTAGAAGCAAACACTTGTGTAAACTGTGTGCATTGATTCCTACATGTTTACCTATTGCACTTGTTATATTACTTTGTGTTGACAATTATCCATGAGATATACATGTTGAAGTTGAAAGCAACCGCTGAAACTTATATCTTCCTATGTGTTGTTTCAAAGCTTTCTACTAAGAATTTATTGCTTATGAGTTAACTATTATGCAAGTCTTATTGATGCTTGTCTTGAAAGTATTATTCATGAAAAGTCTTTGCTATATGATTCAGTTGTTTACTCATTATCTTCATCATTGCTTCGAATCGCTGCATTCATCTCATGTGCTTTACAATAGTATTAATCAAGATTATGATAGCATGTCACTTCAGAAATTATCCTTGTTATCGTTTACCTACTCGAGGGCGAGTAGGAACTAAGCTTGGGGATGCTTGATACGTCTCAAACGTATCTATAATTTCTTATGTTCCATGCTACTTTTATGATGATACTCACATGTTTTATACACATTATATGTCATATTTATGCATTTTCCGGCACTAACCTATTGACGAGATGCCGAAGAGCCGATTCTTGTTTTCTACTCGTTTTTGGTTTCGAAATCCTAGTAAGGAAATATTCTCGGAATTGGACGAAATCAACGCCCAGGGGCTTATTTTTCCACGAAGCTTCCAGAAGACCGAGGGAGATACGAAGTGGGGCCGCGAGGCGACGCCACACTAGGGCGGCGCGGCCAGGCCTGGGCCCGCGCGGCCCTAGCGTGTGGGTCCCTCGTGACGCCCCCTGACCTACCTCTTCGCCTACTTAAAGCCTTCGTCGCGAAACCCCCGAGCACGAGAGCCACGATACGGAAAACCTTCCGGAGACGCAGCCGCCGCCAATCCCATCTCGGGGGATTCGAGAGATCGCCTCCGGCACCTCGCCGGAGAGGGGAATCATCTCCCGGAGGTCTCTTCATCGCCATGATCGCCTCCGGATCGATGTGTGAGTAGTTCACCCCTGGACTATGGGTCCATAGCAGTAGCTAGATGGTTGTCTTCTCCTCATTGTGCTATCATGTTAGATCTTGTGAGCTGCCTATCATGATCAAGATCATCTATTTGTAATGCTACATGTTGTGTTTGTTGGGATCCGATGAATATTGAATACTATGTCAAGTTGATTATCAATCTATCATATATGTTGTTTATGTTCTTGCATGCTCTCCGTTGCTAGTAGAGGCTCGGCCAAGTTGATACTTGTAACTCCAAGAGGGAGTATTTATGCTCGATAGTGGGTTCATGCCTCCATTGAATGCGGGACGAGTGACGGAAAGTTCTAAGGTTGTGGATGTGCTTGTTGCCACTAGGGATAAAACATCGATGCTTTGTCTAAGGATATTTGTGTTGATTACATTACGCACCATACTTAATGCAATTGTCTGTTGTTTACAACTTAATACCGGAAGGGGTTCGGATGATAACCTGAAAGTGGACTTTTTAGGCATAGATGCATGCTTGGATAGCGGTCTATGTACTTTGTCGTAATGCCTCGATTAAATCTCATAGTACTCATCATGATATATGTATGTGCATTGTTATGCCTTCTTTATTTGTCAATTGCCCAACTGTAATTTGTTCACCCAACATGTTATTTATCTTATGGGAGAGACACCACTAGTGAACTGTGGACCCCGGTCCATTCTTTACATCTGAAATACAATCTACTGCAATTGTTCTTTACTTGTTCTTCGCAAACAAACATCATCTTCCACACAATACGTTTAATCCTTTGTTTACAGCAAGCCGGTGAGATTGACAACCTCACTGTTACGTTGGGGCAAAGTACTTTGATTGTGTTGTGCAGGTTCCACGTTGGCGCCGGAATCCCTGGTGTTGCGCCGCACTACACTTCGCCGCCATCAACCTTCAACGTGCTTCTTGGCTCCTACTGGTTCGATAAACCTTGGTTTCTTACTGAGGGAAACTTGCTTCTATACGCATCATACCTTCCACTTGGGGTTCCCAACGGACGTGTGCTTTACGCGTATCAACGTCAACCCAGGAGGTAGTGCGGCGACGTCCTCGACCACGGCCTCGCCCCCCGCCTGAGGGTCCACGGCCTTCGCCTCGGCCGAAAGGAGTGTACTGGCGATCATCACGCCGATAGTCTTGGCGATCGTCACGGCGGTCGGCACGGTCGCCGCGGTTACCGCGGTCACCACGCGAGCGATTGCTGTTGTTGCCGGAGTTGTAATTTCCAGAACGGGGGCGCCACTATCGATTTGTAGCATTGGCGGAAGTCTCAAAATCTGGTTGCGGTAAACCATTGAGCATCAGTTGATGCTGATCGTAGGCGTGAAGATGAGAGAACATCAGACTCAGCGAGATGGGCATCGTGGCCACGCCGAGAGTGGCCACCAGGGCATTGTAGTCGGCTCCAAGGCCGGCCAGAATATAGGAGACGAGCTGGTGATCGGTGAGAGGATGACCAGCCGCGATTAAATCATCAGCGAATCCCTGCATCTTCGACAGGAACTCGAAAGTCGACATCTGTAGCTTCTTTGTATTGGCGAGGGAAACCAGGAGGTTATTGATCTTGGCCTCGCTCTAGGCAGCGAACATCTCTGCGATGGTGTTGGGGGGATGACCCCCGGTATGCCAAAGGCATGCCGAACCGGATGGTTTGAGCTATCAAGATACCGGTTTAAAGATTATTCCGGGCTATGAGGCTAAGCTTTTGGCTAATTGAATCTATACCGGTATCCCCAGAGGGGTATACCGGAATGAGCTAAGAAGGTACCGGATTATCGGTACCTGCTACCCTGTAGCACGTCGGCAAGACCGGTCAAAGACTCTCTAAGGAGCTAGAAGACAAAGATGAGCGAAACACTTCAGCTTTAATCGAAGCTCTGAGGCAAAAGCAGATGATGACGTAAAAGGTGCCGGAGGATGTCACTCCTCCCGATTAAAGACATACCGGCGTCACCGGTAGCCAAAGAGGCTTTGTAAAGTAGTTTGTCTAGTCAAAGATGCCATTAGGGTTTCCTAGGGTTTCTTCCCCTGTAAGCCACCCTCTCCCCTATATAAGGAGAGGGAGCACACCCCATCGCGGGCATGTGAGGAGAGACACGTCGAACCTCATGTACGAAAACCTGTAATCTTGTATGATCAAGAAATTGAGAGATCTAGAGGTGAATCTGCCCTTGTGTTCTTCTTCTTCTACCTCTGGCCAAGGCCAAGTTCATCTAGGAATCCATCCGGAAATCCATCCCATATAACCAAAACCCTCCCCCGAATCCTCTAGCGCCCATTCGGCCCCGACTTAAGTCATCCTATTGCATCTGTCTGTTCACCACGATGACAGATGGCCTGCCAAACTCCAGCGGCATGTTCGATCCGGTGAACGTGCGGGAGAATCTCGCGCGAGAGAGACTGGAGCAAGTAGGATAGAACGATCTGACGGGACAACTAGGACGCGTACGCCGGATTTGATCCCATCTTGGCCGTTGTATCGGTGGTCTTGTCAGCGGGAATGAGCTCGTTCTCCGTCGGCAGGGCGGCATCAATACCGTCGAGGAGGCCGACGAGTTGGGCGCCACGGATGGCCGGAAGGACCTGGGAGCGCCAGATCGGGTGATTTTCGCGTGTCAGTAGCTCATGCGGGGGCATGCCGAGGTTGATCGGCGGATTGAAGGAGGAGGACGCCATGGTAGCTGATGATGGAGAACCAGCGGCGGCGGCGTCGTCAGGAACTTGCGATCTAGGCTATCGGCGGAAGAGCCGGCCTGATACCATATAAGAACGTGAAGATCAGGTAGTTTTAGGACTACTCGGATAATTACCGAGGTTCTCATTGCATGTATATATAGAAGGGAGGTTAGGAGGAGATTACACGAGATTACATGATCGTATGTCAACTCATACGGTTCAAACTCTAACCGAATATATCCCTAATAACATGAAGTGTAACGACTGATAATAGCGCTATTGTTTCTCGAGGGTGATTAATTGACACTTGGCTCGTCAAATCGTGGACATTCACCGCCAACTGATTGTCTTACCTAAAAACAAAACTCCACACACGTAAAAAACACAAAATGCATACACGAGCAGCATTCAAAAGAAACAAGCCGGCTCTATGTTGGAGTGCGAGTTTCTTGGATAAAAGAAAAACGAGTATTTAGCTAGGGTATATATGCATGCTAGCTTGCTTATCACGTACGTGCATGACCTTGGCTCATACGTACGGCCAAACTCACCGTACCATGCATGCACGCAGTGGAGTGAAGCGGAGTACGTACATGGACAAATCCAACCGTTGGGAGTGAACATACGTGATGACGTGCATTGCCTTATTTGGATCTCGTTCCGACCGTACGTAACCCCCACGCGTTCTACCGATACTGCCCTCCAACTAGCCAACACTCTCGAGGTACGTACAATGCAGGCAAGGCAAGGACTGCTACTCCCAAGAAATGTTATTCGTTCTTTCATCTGAAAACATTGCTCGTTCGTTTCTTCCGACAACTGATCAAGAGTCGTCGTTCAAGCGAATACAATTAGAAACACCAGCTGGTTTACTACCATCCCATTTTATGCACCAAATAAGACCAAGGAAATCTACGTCGAAAGTGTTATTTTATAACCCTAATTTTTTTAAAGACAGAGGAATCTTGTGTTCCATGTTTTTCTATTTGGAACATCATCGATCTCACTTAATCTTGCATATCATCGTACCAAGATACAACATCCAAGAAAGTTTGTAACCCGAACCGCGTAGCCCGAAACGTAACCAAAATGATATTACCGATGCATCATTTTCACAAGGACGCATATTATTTTACAAGGACACGTGGCTAAAGAGTGACACGCTCGTCCCTGGTCAACTTCCTTCAGTCGTCAGTATAATTTCAACTATATGGTAGTTTTTTTCGGGGACTTACATCACCGTCCATCGCAATTGGACTTGCGGCCAAGAAAACCATGGACGTGTTATCTGGGTCATGCCTACAACCCAACTCGTATCTTTCCGCTATTCTTTAGAGGAAAATAGAAAAACCGCTATTAATGCTATAGCTGGATCGGTGCTGATACACCCTCTCGCGAATTAATACAAAAAGATAGAAACAATCTATCGTGAGCTGGACGCCTTTACGACCTACCAACCCCCACCCAGATCGAGATACAAGAAAAAATATATACGTTGCCATTGCGATTGCGCGTTCTCTACCAAAAATAGACAAAATAGAAATAAAAGTATTTATAAAAAAGGGAAAAATATACCAAAAAGACTATGTTTTGTTAAAGATAAAACCATTTTGGCTTGGAAGGGAAGGGTCAATATCGTCTTTCCACAAAGTCAAAATAAATTAATATACTGAGTACTAGTACTAGGGCACACCACACGGACTCCTCCGCACCCTTCTTCTCCATCTTCTTCCTCCTCCGATCTCTCCAAACCCATACAGTGGTTCATCCTCCCACACACCTCTGTACCGTCCTATGTAAACATGGTGTTTGATGCTATAAGTTATAATCCTATGATATATGTCATGTTTGTGTAGTTTTTTTTGTTCTTAGATTGAATGGTTGAATATCTTTGGTTCATTGGAGTTGTCTGTTGATATGGTACAGTCCTTTGGTGTCCATTATATTTGTGCACCCATGGATTAACATCATAGTGTTTGTAGTATGTGTAAGAGGAAGGGGAAGTTCTGCCGGAGTGACGGAAACCTGAGGACGCGAACCTAAGATGACCATTAACTTAAGACTATTGTTGGGGAAACCTTAATGCATTGTTAGTATTTGCGGATGCTTGCTAACAATTCAATCATATAGTACTTGTAATTCCAAGTAGTGGAGTGCATGTATATTTAGCCTCTCCCACATAGAAAACTGCATCGAAGACAATAAATCCGATTTATTTGCTAATTAAACTTGGACAAAGCCACCAAAATTACCATCATTATTCCACGCTCATGGTTCTGTTAGTTTAGTGTATTTTATTGCTGCAGCAACTAACTTTACTTTTTTGTTATTTATTATCATGCAAAGCTATCTTTAGTACGTGTATTGTTGCTCTAGTTTTATTTCCTAGATAATGCAAATGTTTAGTGTGCGTAGAGTTGTATCAGTGGTTGATAGAACTTGAAAGAATATTTATCGTTGGGTTCAATACTCTTACTTATCGAAAAGGCTACACACGATCCCCTATACTTGTGGGATATCAGGACGCTTCTTAGCGATGTAGCGGTGGTGATGGCCTTCTCTTTGGTCATGAGGATAGTGAGGAGTAGGCGGCGGGAGTTCCTGGAGTTGATGGCGTGGTGTTCTTCTCCCAGATCGCGTTTTGGAGCCCATGCTCGAAGCCATTGGGTGGTCGAGTTATCGAGTGTGTGAAGGTTTTTTCGAGCGAGAGCTCCACATTTCGATGCCAATGGTGGCGACGCTATTGGTGTAGTAACCCTCTTGGGGCGTTGTGGCTATCTTCGTCGCGCAATGGCTCTGGGAGAAATCCTTTGACCTTGCGGTCTCGACGACGACGACGTGTACGTCGTTACCCTGTTGGGGGCGTCATCATGGAGCCCCGATCCTCGGTCTCGTTTTGTTAGTTTCGGTGGCAAGTTTTGGCTCTTGTTGTACCTTTTTAGTTTATATTTGATCTGTTTTGTAAGAGGTTCTCCTCATTACCTTGTATCGGTTCGGCCGTGTGTGGCTTTATTTATAAAGCATGACTAAAGCTTGTTTTGAAGAGTTAATTTGCGGGCCTAGGTTCATCGCCCGGCGTCAGCCCATGAGCATTACGTGAGCGGTAGCCCGTCCAAGTCCCTTCCTAGTTACACCTTTTTAAACATTTTTAATGTGTGTTGTTCTAGTTGGGAAATTAGCGGGAAATGGGGTGCTCGATTAAGAAAATCGACAAAATATATTGTTGATCATATCCACATGATGTGTAACGACTGATAATAGTGTCATCGTTTCTCGGAGGTGATTTACCGGCATTTTCAGCTCGTCAAAGCGTCGACATTCACTGCCGACTGATTGTCGTGCTGGACGACAAAACCCGTCATCACAGGTAAAACACAAAATGGCATAGAAGAACAACACTTACGTGTACTCTATATGGAGTACGAGTTTCTTGGACAAAAACGTAAGGAAGGAAAAAAGTTGACGTATATATTTAACTAGGGTATGCATGCTCCTTTGGTTCTACACGTACGTGCATGGCCTCGGCTCGTATGTACGGCCAAGCTCACCCTACCATGCATGCATCACGTAGTGGAGATCGAGTGAAGTGGAGTACGTACGCGAACAAATCCAACCGTTGGGAATGAACCTTGCGCAGTGACGTGCATTGCCTTATTTTGATCTCGTTCCGACCGTACGTAACCCCCACTTGTTCTCCCGATACTGCCCCTCCAACTAGCAAACACTCATTTAAAAAAAAAAACTAGCCAACACACTCGATGTACATGCAAAGCAAGGAATGCTACTCCCAAGAAATGGTATTCGCTCTTTTATATGGAAAAAAACGTTGCTCCTTCGTTTCTTCCGGCAATGATTGACCTAGAGTCCTCGAGTTCAACGTAATCCAATTAGAAACACTAGCTGGATTATTTTCGTCCCATTTTATGCACCAAATAAGACCAATGACACCAACGCCGACACGATGTTATTTTCGACCCATTTTTTTTTTCAAATACATGGGGAATCTTGTGTTTCATGTTTTTTTACCCGCTATTCGAAACAACATCATCTTTCCATATCACCGTACCAAGGTACAACATCCAAGAAAGTTTGTAATCCAGACCGCGTAACCCGTAACATAACCAAAATGATATAACCAACGCATCCGTTTCACAAGGACACATATTATTTTACAAGGACACGTGGCCAAAGAGCGACGTGCTCTTCCCTGGTCAACTTACTATGGCAGTAGTTTTTTCGAGGACTTACATCGCCGTCCATCGCAATTGGACTTGCGGCCAAGAAAACCGTGGACGTGTTATCTGGGTCATATGCCTACAACCAAACTCGTATCTTTCCGCTATTCTTTAGAGGAAAATAGAAAAGCCGCTATTAATGCTATAGCTGGATCGGTGCCGATACACCCTCTCGCGAATCAATACAGAAAGATAGAAACAATCTATTGTGAGCTGGACGCCTTTACGACCTACCAACCCCCACCTAGATCGAAATACAAAAAAAATATATACGTTGCCATTGCGATTGCGTGTTCTCTACCAAAAATAGACAAAATAGAAATACAAGTATATTAATAAAAAATGGCAAAATATACCAAAAAGACTATGTTTTGTTGAAAAAATAAACACTTTGGTTTGGAAGGGAAGGGGGCAATATGGTCTTTCCGCAGAGCCGAAAGAAATTAATATACGGAGTACTAGTACTGGGGTCTGGGGCACACCACACGGACTCCTCCGCATCCTTCTTCTCCATCTTCTTCCTCCTCCGATCTCTCCAAACCCTAAGCTAAGCAAATCCAATCCAATCCAATCCCATCCCACCGCTGGCGATCGCCTCTGGATTTCCATGACCGCCTCCTCCGGCGGCGGCAGCGGCAGCGGCAGCGGAGGCAGCATCTCATCTCCGGCGCCGCGGGCCATGAAGCGCGAGCTCGCCTTCGCGCTCCAGTCGCTCTCCGAGATCACCGCTTCGCCGGGCCGTACCCGCTCCGGCCGCTCCCTCTCCTCCCCCGCACCCTCCGCCCAAGCCGCCGCCAAGAGGCGTAAGACTAGATCGGAGCCTCCCAGCAAGGATGCGGAGGGGCCCGCGGATCTGGTCTCCCCGCCAACGCCTCCCTTGGACGCCGAGGCGCCCAAGGTAGCCAGCCACGACGCCGCCGAGGCGCCCAAGGCAGCCGGCAACGACGCCGCAGAGGCACCGCCCTTGGATGCCGATGCGCCCAAGGCCAGCCACAACGCGGGCGACCCGCCGCCCTTGGATGCCCAGCCTCCGCCCAAGGCCAGCCACCACGACGACCTCGTCATGGTGGACGTCGAGGCCCACCACGACGCCGACCTTATGGACGCATGCGCCCTAGCGCCGCCAGCAGAGAAGAAGGAAGAGGGATCCATTCCTGTCGTCTCCCCTCAGCACCTAAAGGATGGATCCGATGCTCCTGGAGAAGACGCTGATTTCACAACCCAACAGCCTGGCGAGCCTGCAAAACAGGAAGCAGGAGCTAATGAGCCCAATGCTGCCGCTGCGCCGCCGCTTGCAATGCCGGAAGAGTGTGCTGTGTTGGGATTGGATGCGCGGCCAGCTTTGCAGGAATCCACTGCTGTGGCCGGAGAGAACCACAGGGACAACCTCATGGATGCTTGTCATGGATCAAATGGACCGAGCATACTGGACAATGTCCTGGCTGATCCTCCTTCAGCTGCTGAGGAAGCCGCCACACCTGCTTCCACTGCTGGCCTCAAGCTTGCAAGACGCTTCACACGATCACTGCTTGGTAACAAACTGGACAAAGAGGCTGCAGCTAGTGAAAGTCAAGACAGTGAGGGCAAGAAAGATTCCTCGACTGAATTGGCTCAAACACCAGGGAGGAGGTTCACAAGGTCACTGCTCAAGCCAAAGGTTGAGGCACGCCCTACCAGCAATCTGGCTGTATCTGAAGAGCCAGCTGACAGCACATCACACACCCCTCCATCGGTGAAGAAGATGGAGATGAAGATGTCTAAGAAGGTTGACTGCTTTACTAAGCACCCAACCAACGTCAGAGAGTTGCTCAGCACAGGCCTGCTGGAGGGAATGCCGGTCATGTATATCATCCCTCATAGCAAGGTATGATAGTGTTATTCATAAGCTCTATCAACACTGTTATGCCACATCTTGTTATGCCAAACTTCTTGTAGCCATGGCATGTTATATTGTGAATGTCAATGAACCAATTAGCCTAATGAATTGCCACTCTTCAAATAAGCTGCTGCATGTTGAGATATTTGGATATATTTAAACTGTCTTTCTTTTGTTATTCTATGGTAGCCATGTTGAGCGTTTTACTGTGGATCATGTTATAACAATTAGAGGACACTATTGTAACGCGGTGCAATTAATGTGAATTTTGTTTGCAAGTTGCAGAAGCCTGTGCTGAATGGAGTGATTACAGGTTACATTATACGTTGCTTTTGTGTTAAGTGTAATGGCTCCAAGGTTAGTACTCCTTCCCTTCAAAAGGAAAAAAATAGGTTAGTGCTTACTCCTGTATCTGTAAGCCGTTGCGTATCACAAATTGCTTACGTAATGTTTGTTCTCTTTTTGAATGTTACAGGCCATTTCTACTTATTTGTTTGAACAACATGCTGGAAGCAGCAAAAAACACCCTGCAGATCACATCTACTTGGCGAACGGTAATAGTTTGCGGGATGTGATCCGTGCCTGTGAAAGTTCTCCTTTGGAATCTCTTAACAAAACAATCCAGTCTTCCATTGATCCCATGAGTATAAGGAGCCGCATGAATTGTCTGAATTGCAACGGTGAGGCTCTCTTGCTTAGATACTTCTGGGGGTTTTAGTTTTCTCTGGTGCCTTACTGTGTTTCCTTACGTCTCCTAATGCTGCAGGGCATCTTCCTTCATCACAAACTGAACACTTTCTGTGTCACTGTTGCCTAGAGTCAAATCAACCTCAAGATCCCACTTCCCCATATACATGTAACAAGAGCAATTCCAGGTAAGCAATCTAAGCGTCATAATGTGCTAGATGTGCTCTTATGCCCAATTAACTATGACACCCCACCATTGGTTGAATAACATTTCTAGGAGATACAACTTCACACACTATCAAGCAAATAAAATGTTATATTACTACCTGACATACTTTAATCTTATGCAACTTTCACAGTTCTGGTTGTTTTATTTGGCTATATATTTGAGACCTGTTGACTTCTAGCTTGCAACTTATGCTATTGTATTTACAAATGGTATTCCTCTCCATGTTTTGTTTTGGGGTGCTATAGTCTGACTCCAAGTTCCAAGGAGTTTTCGTTGAAGAAGATATCGTTAAGCAAAGGTGGGAGTACTGGAAAAGTAACAACAAAGTCGGTACTTCTAGTTCTGTACTTATGATAACCTTTTTTTTTCTTCTCATTGTTAAGCACATAATTCATTGGATGCTGCTTGATACTTCTTTCAGGGACACTGGCCTACACAAATTGGTATTTAAGGTGTTGCTTGATGGCACTGAAGTAGCCTACTATGTTGACGGGCAGGTTGGTAGACCAAGAGCTGCTTCCCAATTTTCTCTAAGCACACCCTGTGTTATTTGGTTGATAATTTGCATTTGCATTGCGTAGAGAAAGGTCGATGGGTACATCAAGGATCAAAGAATCTACTGTAACCACTGCAATAAAGTGGTGCGACTCCTTTACTACCAAAGCTACTTTTTAATATGTGTCCATTATTTCATGTGAATTGACCTTTGATGAGGAATATCCAGGTTAGTCCCTCGGCATTTGAAGCTCATGCGGGTGAGGGATCAAGACGCAAACCGTAAGTCTTTGTGCTACCCTGTTTTAGATTATACCAACCTGCACTTGTCCGCTTGCTCTTATCTATTACATTGCTACCAGGTATGACAACATCTTCACATCGAACGGGGTATCCTTGCATGAGCTGTCAATGAAAATATCAAAAGATATGGAATTGTCGGAACGTGAAACTGATGATCTGTGCAGAGAATGTGGTTTAGGGGGAGATATTTTCGCTTGCAAAATGTGTCCAAGGTCATTTCACCTAGGTATGGTCTTGTCTCTTCCTAATTAATTGTCTATGCTTTAAGAGTGGTACTTGTTAGTTATGTTCTTGTAAATGATAATTTATTGTTAAACAATCAATCTAACATGGGTCTTCTTATTTACAATTTGTAGCTTGCGTTGGGCTGTCTGAGGTTCCCTCAGAATGGTTTTGTGATAACTGTACCATCCTTGTTCAAAAAGAAAAGGCTTTAGCAGCAAATAAAAATGCTAAGGCTGCTGGAAGGCAAGCCGGAGTTGATTCTATTGAACAGATAATGAAGAGAGCTATAAGAATTGTCCCAATCTCGGATGACCTTGGAGGATGTGCCCTATGCAAGTGAGTACTACTTGTCTTACGTTTTCCCATGAGTTTAGACCTTAGCATGCAGGATCCAAGATTCACATGATTTTGTGCATGCTCAATTTTCAGCCTTTAGGTGTAGGTATGATCAATATGATTATATAAACTACGGTGGTGTCTAGCGGTATTAGATTTTTGAACTTGTAGCAAGTAATGCTTATCGAACTTTTTATTCGATTTACTTTGAGGAATGGTAACAAGAGCATGGTAATGAACTAGTGGTCTGGAAATTTCTTTTTTTTCAATTTTCTGTGGTGAGACATAATTAGTACAAAAGCTGGCAGAACCGTAATGAAAGGTGCACAACGGCAGAAGCAAGCCTGCCATTAAATATAAACAATGGATGTGGTCTGGATATCATAAATATACGAAATCTTCCGTGAGAGGACCAGAAGTGTACAATGACTAGTAGAATTTGACCTCATGATTGTACCAACAAAAGTCCAAGTAAAGATCCTTGTTGTTTGGCAGGCTGTATTATGCATAAAGGCTTTCTCCAAAATTTCTAGCTGTGTTGTTACTTTCTCTCCATGTTGTATGATTTTCTACGTTGTAATATTTCTGTCAAATCTTCTTTGTGCAGGAAAAAGGATTTTAATAATGCAGTATTTGATGAGCGCACTGTGATACTCTGTGATCAAGTATGTGTTCTATATTTGTACTCGAAATGCATCATGATTTGTTTCTGCTTACATTCAACTTATGATCTTGTTATTAATATATGATTTTCCTACGTCTTTTTGGATTTAATCTTTGTCTGAACAATAAATTCTGATGGTGCATGCATAATATATTTCTGTATTACTGTGGTATACTTGGCTAACTTGTTTTATTTCTGTGCTTTTCAGTGTGAGAAAGAATACCATGTAGGATGTCTGAGAAGTCAATGGCAGGTAGATCTGAAGGTTAGTACATAATAACTTCATCTTCGCATTTATGTGAATGATATATCCACGGGAAAGGAACAGTGCTGACATCTTTGGTGGAAGATAACACAGTAGCTTGTTTCTTCTTTGCAGGAATTACCTGAAGGGGAGTGGTTCTGCTGCAATAGGTGCTCTGAGATACGCTCCTCTTTGGACAAGATAATTTCTATTGGAGCTCAGCCTTTGTCGGAGTCAGATATTGATATCATAAGAAAGAAACATGAATCCAAAAGTTTAACCATGGACAACGATGCAGAAATCAGATGGCAATTGCTTGCTGGTAGAAGTGCCACTGAAGATGGCAACTTATTGCTTTCTTCTGCTGTACCAATTATTCATGTATGTGCTGCATTTTTCTATCTTGTATGCGGCATTTTGTTTGAGGGTTTTAGCAACATTATGAATGTGGCACTTCTCTTAGCTCGCTATTTTATCAATGATATATACTGATTGGTTCACTTATATGGCTGTTTTTTTTCATGCAGCAATCTTTTGATCCAATCGTTGAAGCTCACACGGGTAGGGATCTAATTCCTGAGATGGTCAACGGGTAAGAGAGATAACTGCTCTTCCATATTTTGTTCATTGCATATGTCACTGTGTTAATATTTTTTTTTCTGTTCTCCCAGGAGGAGACCTAAGGATGGAATGCCAGGCCAGGATTACAGTGGAATGTACTGTGCAGTCTTACTTTTAGGGTAAGAATTGTTTATTAATAAAACTTAAGTTTGGCCAGACTACTATATGCACTGTTACTGAATCTTACTTGCCTGTTGCAGTTCTACGGTTGTGTCAGCAGCACTTTTGCGTGTCATGGGAGGTGACGTTGCTGAATTGCCACTGGTTGCAACCAGTATGGATCTTCAAGGACTGGTGAGTCTACAGTTGCTACTTAGCATTATCTTTATAGTACAGTAGTAAAGAGCTAGCCTGTTTGTTCTTTCCATTCATGTATAGATATATTATTATTGATTTCACATCCTTTTATTTTATGATAAAAAACAGGGCTACTTCCAAGTTTTGTTTTCATGCCTGGAAAGGATGCTGACTTCACTGAAGATCAAGCACTTCATGCTTCCAGCTGCCCATGAAGCTGAATCAATCTGGATGAATAAGTTTGGTTTCTCCAGAATCCCTCAGGAAGAGGTCTGTTACCCTCCTTGTTACATTTTCCTTTATTGTATTGGGTTCAGATGATATGGCTGATGGATGTAAATCTGATCTGAACTTACTGGTTGCAGTTGGAAGCTTATCTTAACGGGGCACACCTCACCGTATTCCATGGAACCGCAAACCTGTACAAGGCTGTTCCTTTGTCATAGCATGGGCTTAATAAATAGATAAGCTGGTCCAGACATATTTGTCATTCGAGGCTCTGCTGGTAACTGTACATATGATGATGAAGCATGGCAAAAAGATGATTGATAGTTATGGCAAAAGTCTAAAAGGGCAACATACTAAAAGATAGCATGCTGGAAGCAAACTGATCCTGAGCCAGCTTGGTAGTACCTGAAACATTTTATCCTGCGGCGAAGATAGATGATGCTGGAACTGGGAGCGATGGTTTTGTGCCAGCTTTTGTTGTTTCATTTCGTATTTCTAGGGCGTTCAGCTGAGAGCCGCCCTGTGGAGTAGGTTTGATGTAGTACAGGCCTGGCCATCTCAGAAACTGCAGAATTTTGTGGCGATATACTGTCCAGCTGATCTTTGTCTGTTCCTGGTTGGAATTTTGATCTGTTAATCCGTGTGGGTGCATTTCTAATGAATTTTGATGATGGGAAGAGATATGTGAATGGTTTCTTGATGTATGTAAGGGATACATTGTGTGGAAGTTATGTTACATCTGCCTCTTGGGTGGCATGCCTTTACTTAGCATTCAAATTAAGTGTTTATTTCTTTGTGAGAAGTGTTTGTGTTTTGTTTTAAAAAAATGTTGGTGGATTTCTACTTTCTCCGATCCAAATTAATTGGTTTCATTTTATTTGGATAGGAATGTATCTTGTAACAAATGCACTTATGTACTACATAAGTTGATCAATTAATTTGTATCGGAGGAGTACTAAAATCTAAACAAGTTTAATCTCATGACGAATAGACGATCCTATGTGGAACTATTTTTTACTTGAAACGAGTACAAAACGTTGGCCATATTTTAATGGGTCATTGCATTATTTGCCCAATAATTTTATGGACATATAATTGATGCTACTCCCTCCTATTCATATTAATTGACTCCAATATATGTATCTAAA
>NC_061512.1:67826747-67880935 GCF_022539505.1 Lolium rigidum | reverse complement strand
ATACATTTAATCCTTTGTTTTCAGCAAGCCGGTGAGATTGACAACCTCACTCGTTACGTTGGGGCAAAGTACTTTGATTGTGTTGTGCAGGTTCCACGTTGGCGCCGGAATCCCCGGTGTTGCGCCGCACTACACTTCGCCGCCATCAACCTTCAACGTTCTTCTTGGCTCCCTACTCGGTTCGATAAACCTTGGTTTCTTGCGAGGGAAACTTGCTTCTATACGCATCATACCTTCCACTTGGGGTTCCCAACGGACGTGTGCTTTACGCGTATCGGGCATCCCCAAGCTTAGACGCTTGAGTCTTCTTGAAATATGCGGGGATGAACCACGGGGCATCCCCAAGCTTAGACTTTTCACTCTTCTTGATCATATTGTATCATCCTCCTCTCTTGACCCTTGAAAACTTCCTCCACACCAAACTCGAAACAAACTCATTAGAGGGTTAGTGCATAATTAAAAATTCATATATTCAAAGGTGACACAATCATTCTTAACACTTCTGGACATTGCCCAAAGCTACTGGAAGTCAATGGAACAAAGAAATCCATCCAACACAGCAAAAGAGGCAATGCGAAATAAAAGGCAGAATCTGTCAAAACAGAACAATCCGTAAAGACGAATTTTTCTGGGGCACTGAACTTGCTCAGATGAAAATGCTCAAATTGAATGAAAGTTGCGTACATATCTGAGGATCACGCACGTAAATTGGCAGATTTTTCTGAGATACCTACAGAGAACCCTGCCCAAATTCGTGACAGCAAGAAATCTGTTTCTGCGCAGTAATCCAAATCTAGTATGAACCTTGCTATCAAAGACTTTACTTGGCACAACAATGCAATAAAATAAGATAAGGAGAGGTTGCTACAGTAGTAACAACTTCCAAGACACAACAAAACAGTAGCAAAATAAAAACATGGGTTATCTCCCAAGAAGTGCTTTCTTTATAGCCATTAAGATGGGCTCAGTGATTTTAATGATGCTCACATAAGGATGAGAGTTGAAGCAAAAAGAGAGCATCAAAAAGCAAGTATGAAACAAATTTAAGCCTAACCCACTTCCTATGAAAAGGAATCTTGTAAATAAATAAATTCATGAAGCATAATGCAACAAGCATAGAAAGATAAAACAAGTGTAACTTCAAGATTTTCAACATAAAGAGGCGAAACTTAATATTATTAAGATGCATATAACCATGTTTCCCTCTCTCATAATAACTTTCAGTGGCATCATGAACAAACTCAACAATATAAGTATCACATAAAGCATTCTTATTCACATGCATAAAAGTATCATTACTCTCCACAAAAGGATAATCAATTTTATTAGTTGTAGTGGGAGAAAATTCAACAAAGTAGCTATCATTATTATTCTCGTCAAGTGTAGGAGGCATAGTATAATCATAATAAAATTTACTCTCCATAGTAGGCGGCACCAAAATACCACTATCATTATAATCATCATAAATAGGAGGCAAAGTATCATCAAAGAAAATTTTCTCCTCAATGCTTGGGGGACTAAAAATATCATGCTCATCAAAACCAGCTTCCCCAAGCTTAGAATTTTCCATATCATTAGCAACAATGGTGTTCAAAGCGTTCATACTAATATCATTGCTACTAGCATGCAAATAAGATTCCATAGGTTTTTTAATTTTCGCAGCAAACAATCCATGTCTTAACTCAGGAAATAGAATAAAAAGCTCACTGTTATTTTCCATTATGCCTAACTAGTGAACAAGAAACAAAAAGATGCAATTGCAGGATCTAAAGGAAATAGCTTCGAGCACTCACAACGGCACCAGAAAATAACTTAGTTACCTGGGACCGGAGTATGAGTGCCTTTTACCTTTCCTCCCCGGCAACGGCGCCAGAAAAATAGCTTGATGTCTACTCACGCTTCTTTTCCTGTAGACAGTGTTGGGCCTCCAAGAGCAGAGGTTTGTAGAACAGCGACAAGTTTTCCCTTAAGTGGATCACCCAAGGTTTATCGAACTCAGGGAGGAAGAGGTCAAAGATATCCCTCTCAAGCAACCCTGCAATCACGATACAAGAAGTCTCTTGTGTCCCCAACACACCTAATACACTTGTCAGATGTATAGGTGCACTAGTTCGGCGAAGAGACAGTAAAACACAGGTGGTATAGATGGTGGTAATATTGCAGGAAGTAAAGATGCAGTAAAACAGTAAACAAGCGATGCCAGAAAATAGCTTGCTGGTGTGGGAAGCAATTCTCTTTGGTGTAACTTATTCGGAAACAAGGCCTAGGGATCATACTTTCACTAGTGGACACTCTCAACATTGATCACATATCTGAATAAACAAATACTACTTTCTCTACACTCTCTTATTGGATGACAAACACCATTCATTGTGTAGGGCTACAAGAGCACCTCAATGCCGGAGTTAACAAGCTCCACAACATTCGATGTTCATATTTAAATAACCTTAGAGTGCATAATAGATCATTGCAATTTAGACCGAGAACTAACATAGCGCACACACTGTCACCATTACACTATGAAAGGGGGAATAGATCACATCAAAACTATCATAGTAATAGTTAACTTCATAATCCACAAGAGATTACAATCATAACCTACGCCAAGTACTACATGATGCACACACTGTCACCATTACATCATGAAGGAGGAATAGACTACTTTAATAACATCACTAGAGTAGCACATATATGATATTCAACTAGATCACAAAGCTCATGATCACATAAAGATCACATGGGAGAGAGAGATGAACCACATAGCTACCGGTACAGCCCTTAGCCTCGAGGGAGAACTACTCCCTCCTCATCATAGGAGACAGTACAACTATCCAGGTATGCCCTAGACTCAATGGTTAGTCCACTATAAAATATATCAAGTAAATCATGCTTTTCCAAATCATGGTCAGGCAGAGCTCTAATAAGAGAGCAAAATCTCGCCCAAGCCTCAGGCAATTTCTCTCCACCTCCCTGATCAAAATTATAAATTCTCTGCAAAGCAATATGTTGAGCACTAGTAGGAAAGTATTTACGGAAGAAGACATCAAGCAATTTTTTTGGACTTTTAATAGAATTAGGTGGCAAACTATTATACCAAATTTTAGCGTCATCCTTTAATGAGAATGGAAAGATTTTAGCAACAAAGTAAGTACGCTTCTTAACATCATCAGAAAACAAGCTACTCAGGGTAGATAACTCAATCATGTGTTCAACAGCACTTTCTTTTTCAGTACCACAAAAAGGTGTTTTCTCAACAATAGCTATATGAGATAGATCAAGAGAAAAATCATAATCTTTATCCTTAATGTTTATAGGAGATGTAGCAAATTTAGGATCAGGAGACAGTTTATATCTAACGACATGTTACGCAAGCAACTTTTTAATTTTTCTTGCATCGGTAGTAGCATTGCATTTTTCAATAAAATCATCATCAAGTTCCACATAATCTTCATCAAGATCATCACTAGAGTATTCAAGTTCGGGTGAATTAATAGGTGTAGTAACATCGGGAGTTTCAGTATTTTCAATTTGTCTAGACCTAGCAATTGTAGCATCTAGAAAAGTTCCCAATGAACCACTATCATCAAGCACAGCGAAGCATCATCAATATTATAAGAGGAACTTTCGGATTCAGCAGAAGTACCAGCATTTGAAGCTTGTGGTGGTGAAACAAGTTTACTTATCACGGATGGTGAATCAAGAGCAACGGAGGTACTCGAGTTGTACCTTTTCTTGTAGTGGATGGTAATATGGCGACCTTAGTATCGCGAGGTTTACCCATGATGGAGAATTTGCAGCGAACAATATCAATCCAAGTGAACTTCCAAATAAAGCTATGCTCCCCGGCAACGGCGCCAGAAAATAGTCTTGATGACCCACAAGTATAGGGGATCACAACAGTCTTCGCGGGAAGTAAAACCCAATTTATTGATTCGACACAAGGGGAGACAAAGAATACTTGAAAGCCTTAACAGCGGAGTTGTCAATTCAGCTGCACCTGGAAACAGACTTGCTCGCAAGAGTTTATCGGTAGTAACGGTTTTATAGCGATAGCGATAGTAAAATAACAGCGAGAAGAGTAACAAAGACAGCAGTAGTGATTTTAGTAAACGAGCAGGATTAAAATACTGTAGGCACGGGGACGGATAACGGGCGTTGCATGGATGAGAGAAACTCATGTAACAATCATAGCGGGGCATTTGCGGATAATAATAAAACGGTATCCAAGTACTAATCAATCAATAGGCATGTGTTCCAATTATAGTCGTACGTGCTCGCAATGAGAAACTTGCACAACATCTTTTGTCCTACCGGCCGGTGGCAGCCGGGCCTCAAGGGAAACTACTGGATATTAAGGTACTCCTTTTAATAGAGTACCGGAGCAAAGAATTAACACTCCGTGAACACATGTGATCCTCACATCACTACCATCCCCTCCGGTTGTCCCAATTTCTGTCACTTCGGGGCCATTGGTTCCGGACAACGACATGTGTATACAACTTGCAGGTAAGACCATAAACAATGAATATCTTCATGAATCAATAACATGTTCAGATCTGAGATCATGGCACTCGGGCCCTAGTGACAAGCATTAAGCATAACAAGTTGCAACAATATCATAAAAGTAACATCTACGGATACTAGGCACTATGCCCTAACAATCTTATGCTATTACATGACCAATCTCATCCAATCCCTACCATCCCCTTCGGCCTACAGCGGGGGAATTACTCACACATGGATGGGGGAAACAAGGCTGGTTGATGGAGAGGCGTTGGCGGTGATGGCGGCGATGATCTCCTCCAATTCCCCATCCCGGCGGAGTGCCAGAACGGAGACTTCTGGCTCCCGAGGCGGAGTTTCACGATGTGGCGGCGTTCTGGAGGGTTTCTGGCGACTTCGACTTCTCCCCGTGCGTTTTTAGGTCGAGGCCAATAAGTAGTCCGAAGGAGGGCGTCGGAGGCCGGCCGAGGGGGCCACACCATAGGGCCGCGCGGGCCCCCCCTAGGCCGCGCCGCCTTATGGTGTGGGGCCCTCGGGCCTCCACTTGATTTGTCAAAATCCCGAGGTTTTTCCTGAAAGTTGGATTTCTGCACAAAAACGAGACACCAGAACAGTTCTGCTGAAAACAGCGTTAGTCCATGTTAGTTGCATCCAAAATACACAAATTAGAGGCAAAACAACAGCAAAAGTGTTCGGGAAAGTAGATACGTTTTGGACGTATCAACTCCCCCAAGCTTAGCTTATTGCTTGTCCTCAAGCAATTCAGTTAACAACTGAGCGATAAAAGAACTTTCACGAACACATTTGCTCATATGATGTATATATTCTCATGATATGGCTAATACGACTTCAGCAGTTCATAATAAGGTACATGCAAATAAGATCATCTAACAGCTATGTCAATCATGAAGAGATACCAACAATTAATAAAAAGCATCATGAATCATGTATATAAGCAGGATTGCAATGTTCATAAGAGAGTATGATAAAGTGGTATCTCGCTTGCCTGTATTTGATCGGCAAAACATAAATGCCCGGGCACCTCTGGAGTTCATAGAAAGACTAGAAATAGTGATTGTCGAAGATAAAAGCATCAAAGTTATACCATAATCAATCATATTTTCAGACAAGCATATTACACTAAGAATGACAGTTGTGCTCTCAAGAAAGTGCTCAAAGAAAGGATGGAGACACAACATAAAAGTAAAAGATTGACCCTTCGCAGAGGGAAGCAAGGATTAACATGCGCTAGAGCTTTTCATTTGTAAAGCAGGAGTAAAATTATTTTGAGAGGTGTTTGTTGTTGTCAACGAATGGTAATGGGTACACCAACTACCTCGCCAACCGGTCTTTCAAGAGCGGCTCCCATGAATTATTTGCATGTTTATGTGGCACTCCTTCCAACCTTTCTTACACAAACCACGGCTAACCGAATCCTCGGGTGCCTGCCAACAATCACATACCATGAAGGAGTGCCTTTTTAGTTTAGTTTTATTATGATGATGACACTCCCCCCAACCTTTTCTTACACAAGCCATGGCTAACCGAATCCTTCGGGTGCCGTCCAACAATCACAAACCATGGAGGAGTGTCTATTTAAGTTAATTAATTCGGGATTGGGAATCCCATTGCCAGCTCTTTTTGCAAAATTATTGGATAAGCGGATGTGCCACTAGTCCACATGAGAGTCCGTCAAAAGTAAATGACAAGGTTGAAAGCTAAACACCACATACTTCCTCATGAGCTATGAAACATTAACACAAATTGAGAAGCATTTTGAAGGTTTTTAAAGGTAGCGCATGAGAATTTACTTGGAATGGTTTGAAATGCCATGCATAGGTATTTATGGTGGACACTTTGGAATAACTTGGTTTTCATGTGTTTGGAGGCACGAGCAGCGTTCCCGCTCGGTACAAGTGAAGGCTAGCAAAAGACTAGGGAGCGACAAATCAAGAGAGCGATAGCTTGTCATAATCATGCTTGCGGCAAAATAAATTAAGCGAGGCATAAAAGTGATACAAGAACTCTGAAGCAATGTAAATCATTGAGGCTTAATTGACTTTTGTTCAGTCATATGCATGCGTGAGCATGTGCCAAGTCGATATAAATGAATTATTCGAGAGGAGGATACCACAATGCCATACTTACTTATGAATAAAACAATGCAAGCAAACATCCATGACATGCTACTCATATTAATAAATTGGAGCTAATCATGAGAGATCATGAACTACCGGACTTTCTTAAATAACATATACCTCACATGAACCAACTAAGCATGCTCACATGGATGAGTATATGTACAAAAATGAAAACAAATAGAGTTCATACCGGCCTCTCACCACAATCAGATTGTCGTAGATCGTCATTATTGCCTTTTCACTTGTGTAGCTTGGATAATATGAAATGAAAACCACGCTCCAGCCACCGAAGACCATTGAACTCATGATGAACTTTACAAACCAAAGAAGAACAGCAAATATTTTTGGTGTTTTCGAATTTGAGAACAAGAACAAAAGGAAACAAGCAAACAAAGCAAAATCTTTTTGGGTTTTCTTATAGCAAACTAGCAATAGCAAATAAAGCGAAACAAATGCAAGAAACCAAGTAAACAAGTGGTGAAGAGAAACAACAGAAATATTTTTGGTCTTTTTGTGTTTTAGGAAAGAAACAAAGTGAAAGCAAGAAATAGCAAACTAAAAGAAACACAGAAAAGCGAGATGGCAGAAATCTGCCAAAACCTGACAATATGATGAAATCGATTTTTACAAAAATCTTACGTTGCTCAGCTCGAAAAGTGTCAACTAATGAAAGTTAGATAACAACCTGGGGAACCTGCACAAAAATTGGCAGCTCAAAATAACGCTCTGGCTGTGCGCACGAATTTTTCTAGTAACAGTCCAGAATCTGTTTTCAGGCAACACTTCCCCAAATATCATCTCCCTCTCATTAGAAACCACTCAAACAAACTAAACAAGTATATACAAGTATCCAGCAATCATGATATGCAAAGAATGAGTGATGCCGGTATACCTCCCCCAAGCTTAGGCTTTTGGCCTAAGTGGAGTTCAATCCCATCGAGGGTCTGGGTTCCACGCCGGTGGATCATACATGGAGTAGTCATAATAAGGTACCGATGCGAGAAGAAAAGCGTGGAGGCTCCTCATGCCCAATGTGTTGATGCGAAGAGCTTGCTGCATCTGACGACGAGTCGAGGTGTTCCTCGACCTCATCCGTGTTATCTCGTGCACGATGGCTTCCTCCCTCTATGTATGCATTAACTGCACTTTCCGTGACCGACCAATCCTCCCTGGAATCAAGGTTAAACAGAGAAGGTGCAGGAAATCCTACTAATTTTTCAACTTTCTTAGTCCTTGTCCAAGATTTCTTGTAAAATGTTATTCGTAAGACGAGGTTTCTCAAATTAGACGAATCGAAACAAATTCATGCTTAATCATGGAGGCTATGTCAAGTTTCTCCATGGGGAGCTGAATATCAAGACGGTGAGGTCCTACATTATGCATAGCTAATAAGCGAGAGGCGATGAGACCCCCACAAATTCCTCCCCTCTCACGGTTAGTAGAAAGTCTGTTGGCTATCAAAGCTCCCAAGTTATAAGTCCTATTACCTTGTAATGCAGCAGCTAGAAAGGCTAGATCCGGGATAGTTACTTTGCCTCCATTCTTTCTCGCTAGAACGCACTTGCTAATGAAATAAGAAAAGTAACGAATAGCTGGGAAATGAATGCTACTGATTTTACCATCATCCTCCGAGAAGCTTCTTCCATGACAAATCATCTTGAAGAGGTCCAAGAACTCTTGCGGCGATCCCTTTATCTTCTCGCATGATCCCCATTGCGGCACTCGATTGCTTGCACAAAAATCAACTGAATGGCAAGTTGACGAGCTTTATTATAAATTTTGTACTGAACCATGGGATTAGATTGTAACCAATTGAATTTAAAATCATGCACTACTGACATAGTCAGTTTTACATATTGGCATGGTTCCCCATCAACAAAATCATCCAATCCTGCACGAGAGATTAAACTTTGAACGTCCTGCAAGATCCCTGCACTTCTCATGAAATCCACGCACGGATAGTAAGTGGGATATACTCCTTCTTCTCGGTGAACTCTCATGACTTGTTGCACCTCCAACTCATGTTGGTTGAGTTGGTGCCTACCTCCTTCCATTTTCTGAAATTTTTCAACAAACAATATAAAACTTGATTTGGTGACATATAATTGTGGGAAACTACCATAGGAACTTGCTAGAGTACTAATCATGCATCAAAACTAGTTTCTACCACTTAGAACAAGCATGCAGGCTCACTAAACATGTTACCTACAGCAGCAAAATATTCAAGATATACTCAACCAAACAAAATTCTATTTGGATAATCGAAGGAGTCACATACCGGAGAGCAAATGTGCCAAATTTCAGACAGAAATCTGGGCTGAGCAAAGAGATCGAAAAATCCCGAGCTCTTGAGCAAAAACGCGAGTGAGAGAAAGTTGGTTCGAGTTTTTTCGGGAGAGAGAAGATGCTGGGAGAAAGAGATGAAGTAGTGGGGCAAGGAGGGGCCCACACCACAGGGTGGCGCGCCCACCTCCTTGGCCGCGCCGGCCTGTGGTGTGGCACCCTGTGGTGCCCCACAGGTCATCCTCTGGTACTCCCAGGTGCCTCGTCGAAAAATAAGACCAACGGTGTAATTTTCGCGAATTTTTGAAAACTTTGAAAAATGCACATTTCTGGGTATTAAGTTTATTATTACTGGCCAGGAAATTTTTTGAAATCTCTAATTAACTAAGGAACTTTGAAAAATAAAAGTGCTACAGCGACTAGAGCAAGTGGAGGAAGAAAGAGATGTTGTTTACCTCCTCTATGCATATAAAAAGTATTTGTTAACAAGGTTGATCAAGTCTTGCCACCAAATAAATTTTACATAGCATATGAAGAAATAAACCTCAAATCAATCATGTTACCTTGAATTGTATTGATATGGATACAATCACAAGAGTTTGATATTCTTCTTTAGGCTCATATATAGGACAATCAATAGTTCCCACTTTGATAGTTCTCACATTAGAAATAGTATTAACTCCACACGCTTTCTCAATCCTCTTGGGGAAATAGACGGTGTGTTCCTTATCATCAACATTGAAAGTAACCTTTCCTTTATTGCAATCAATAACAGCCCCTGCGGTGTTAAGAAAAGGTCTCCCAAGAATAATAGACATATTATCATCTTCGGGCATTTCCAACACAACAAAATCAGTTAATATCAAGCAGTTATTAGTAACTTGAACGAGGAACATCCTCACATATACCAACAGGAATAGCAGTAGATTTATCAACCATTTGCAAAGATATATCAGTAGGTATCAACTTATCTATGTAAAGTCTCTTATACAGAGAAAAAGGCATAACACTAACACCGGCTCCCAAGTCACATAGAGCAGTTTTAACATAATTATTCTTAATAGAACAAGGAATAGTAGGTATACCTGGGTCGCCCAACTTCTTTGGAACTTTGCCATTGAAAGAATAATTAGCAAGCATAGTGGAAATTTCCTCATTGGGGATTTTCCTTTTGTTAGTAACAATATCTTTCATATACTTTGAATAAGGAGGCAATTTAATAGCATCAATCAAAGGGATTTGCAAGAATAAAGGTTTCATCCAATCACAAAATTTATTATAGTGTTCTTCTTCCTTTGATTTTAGTTTCTTAGCGAGAAAAGGTATTTGCTTTTGCACCCAAGGTTCTCTTTCATTACCATGTTTCTCAGCAATAAAATCTTCTTTAGTATACTTTTTATTTTTAGCATGCTTTTCAGGTTCTTCTTCAACCTCTTCTTTATCGAGAGTATCATTCTTATCATTATCTTTATCATGTTCATTACCACTTTCGGTTTCAGCATCGAAATAGAAATACTATTAGGATCATTAACAGAGTTCGGAGGATTCTACAACATTCTTATGTTTCTTTTTCTTTTTCTTAGATGGAGCACTAGTTTTAGTTCGTTGGGAATCTTGTTCAACTCTTTTGGGATGCCCTTCGGGATATAGAGGATCCCGGGTAGAGACACCACCTCTAGTTGTTACTTCATAAGCATGTTTTTCTTTAGAATTATTTCCTAGCAAGTCATTTTGCACTTTAGTGAGTTGATCAATTTGAGTTTGAACCATATGAAAATGTTTAACAAGCATCTTAACATCATTGGAGGTTCTCTCCACAATATCATGCAATTCACTAATAGCTTGAGAATTTTCCATTAGATGATTCTCTACTCTCATATTAAAATTTTCTTGCTTAACAATATAATTATCAAACTCATCTAAGTATTGCGCAGGAGGTTTTGAATACGGAATATCTTCCCTAGTAAAGCGCTGAAGGGAATTTACCTCAATCATGGATGAAGGGGGAATTATCTCACATATATCTTCTATGGGAGGTAGATTCTTCACATCTTCAGATTTAATACCTTTCTCCTTGAGAGACTTCTTGGCTTCCCTCATATCTTCATCATTCAATTTAATTAAACCCCTCTTCTTCAATATTGGCGTTGGAGTTGGTTCAGCGTAGTCCAATCATCATGATTCCGGCCTATTTTAGCCAATAATTCTTCAGCTTCGTGCGGAGTTCTTTTCTCGAAAACACAACCAGCACAACTATCCAGGTATGCCCTAGACTCAATGGTTAGTCCACTATAAAATATATCAAGTAAATCATGCTTTTCCAAATCATGGTCAGGCAGAGCTCTAATAAGAGAGCAAAATCTCGCCCAAGCCTCAGGCAATTTCTCTCCACCTCCCTGATCAAAATTATAAATTCTCTGCAAAGCAATATGTTGAGCGCTAGCAGGAAAGTATTTACGGAAGAAGACATCAAGCAATTCTTTTGGACTTTTAATAGAATTAGGTGGCAAACTATTATACCAAATTTTAGCGTCATCCTTTAATGAGAATGGAAAGATTTTAGCAACAAAGTAAGTACGCTTCTTAACATCATCAGAAAACAAGCTACTCAGGGTAGATAACTCAATCATGTGTTCAACAGCACTTTCTTTTTCAGTACCACAAAAAGGTGTTTTCTCAACAATAGCTATATGAGATAGATCAAGAGAAAAATCATAATCTTTATCCTTAATGTTTATAGGAGATGTAGCAAATTTAGGACCAGGAGACAGTTTATATCTAACAGCATGTTCTGCAAGCCACTTTTTAATTTTTCTTGCATCAGTAGTAGCATTGCATTTTTCAATAAAATCATCATCAAGTTCCACATAATCTTCATCAAGATCATCACTAGAGTATTCAAGTTCAGGTGAATTAACAGGTGTAGTAACATCAGGAGTTTCAGTATTTTCAATTTGTCTAGACCTAGCAATTGTAGCATCTAGAAAAGTTGGTAATATGGCGACCTTAGTATCGCGAGGTTTACCCATGATGGAGAATTTGCAGCGAACAATATCAATCCAAGTGAACTTCCAAATAAAGCTATGCTCCCCGACAACGGCGCCAGAAAATAGTCTTGATGACCCACAAGTATAGGGGATCGCAACAGTCTTCGCGGGAAGTAAATCCCATTTTATTGATTCGACACAAGGGAAGACAAAGAATACTTGAAAGCCTTAACAGCGGAGTTGTCAATTCAGCTGCACCTGGAAACAGACTTGCTCGCAAGAGTTTATCAGTAGTAACAGTTTTATAGCGAGTAGCAGTAGTAAAATAACAGCAGCAGAGTAACAAAGACAGCAGTAGTGATTTTAGTAAACAGCAGGATTAAAATATTGTAGGCACGGGGACGGATAACGGGCGTTGCATGGATGAGAGAAACTCATGTAACAATCATAGCAGGGCATTTGCAGATAATAATAAAACGGTATCCAAGTACTAATCAATCAATAGGCATGTGTTCCAATTATAGTCGTACGTGCTCGCAATGAGAAACTTGCACAACATCTTTTGTCCTACCAGCCGGTGGCAGCCGGGCCTCAAGGGAAACTACTGGATATTAAGGTACTCCTTTTAATAGAGTACCGGAACAAAGCATTAACACTCCGTGAACACATGTGATCCTCACATCACTACCATCCCCTCCGGTTGTCCCAATTTCTGTCACTTCGGGGCCATTGGTTCCGGACAGCGACATGTGTATACAACTTGCAGGTAAGACCATAAACAATGAATATCTTCATGAATCAATAACATGTTCAGATCTGAGATCATGGCACTCGGGCCCTAGTGACAAGCATTAAGCATAACAAGTTGCAACAATATCATAAAAGTAACATCTACGGATACTAGGCACTATGCCCTAACAATCTTATGCTATTACATGACCAATCTCATCCAATCCCTACCATCCCCTTCGGCCTACGAGTGGGGGAATTACTCACACATGGATGGGGGAAACATGGCTGGTTGATGGAGAGGCGTTGGCGGTGATGGCGGCGATGATCTCCTCCAATTCCCCGTCCCGGCGGAGTGCCGAACGGAGACTTCGGCTCCCGAGGCGGAGTTTCGCGATGTGGCGGCGTTCGGAGGGTTTACGGCGACTTCGACTTCTCCCCGTGCGTTTTTAGGTCGAGGCCGATAAGTAGTCCGAAGGAGGGCGTCGGAGGCCGGCCGAGGGGGCCACACCATAGGGCCGCGCGGGCCCCCCTAGGCCGCGCCGCCTTATGGTGTGGGGCCCTCGGGCCTCCACTTGATTTGTCCTTCTGGCTCCGTCGCATTCTGGGAAAATAGGGCCTTCGTCAAAATCCCGAGGTTTTTCCCGAAAGTTGGATTTCGCACAAAAACGAGACACCAGAACAGTTCTGCTGAAACAGCGTTAGTCCGTGTTAGTTGCATCCAAAATACACAAATTAGAGGCAAAACAACAGCAAAAGTGTTCGGGAAAGTATATACGTTTTGGACATATCAATGCACAGCCAAGGAGGAAGGTTGTAGATGCATAGAGTCACGGGCCAGGTGCTATGGCTGGAGCTCAGCTCGCCAAAAGGATTCATGCCATCTGTACTTAGACCAAATCTTATGTTCCTTGCGTCAGCTGCAAAATCTTTGAACTCTCTATCGATCTTTCTCCATTGCGTTCCATCAGCAGGGTGTCTCAACTCCCCGTCCGACTTACGGTCCTCTTTGTGCCATCGCAACAACTTGGCATGCTCTTTGTTCCTGAACAGACGTTTCAACCGTGGTATTATAGGACCATACGACATCACCTTGGCGGGAACCCTCTTCCTGGGTTTCTCGCCCTCAACATCATCACCAGGGGCATCGCCTCTGATCTTATAACGCAATGCAGTGCATACCGGGCATTCATTCAAATTCTCGTATTCACCGCGGTAGAGGTTGCAGTCGTTAATGCATGCATGTATCTTCAGAACCTCTAAACCTAGAGGGCAGACAACCTTCTTTTCTTCGTACGTACTGACGGGTAACTCGTTATTCTTTGGAAACATATTCTTCAACATTTTCAGCAAATTTTCAAATCCTGAGTCAGCTACACCTTCCTGTGCCTTCTATTTCAGCAAATCCAGTGTGCAGCCCAGCTTTTTCAGACCATTATCGCATCCTGGGTACAATGACTTTTTGTGACCCTCTAACATGCGATCCAAATTCTCCCTCTCCTTTTCAGTTTCGCAGTGTCTCCGTGCATCAGCAATGTTCCGACCAAGATCATCAGCGGGCTCATCAGGTGCCTCTTCTTCACCTTCCCCTTCACCTTCCCCACCTTCAGCATCCTCCATGAAAGTATCACCGAAATGATCAGGATAGTTGTCATCGATGATATCATCCCCTTCTTCATCTTCTTCCATTCTAATCCCTCTTTCTTCATGCTTGGTCCAACAATTATAGTTTGGCATGAAACCGTGCCGAAGCAGGTGCAGGTGAACGTCTCTTGAGGAAGAGTAACCCTTCTAATTCTTACAAGCAACACATGGACAGATAACAAAAAAAACCTGTCTGTTCGCATTTGCCACTACGAGAAAATCTTTCAAACCCGTAATGAACTCGCCGGAGAGTCGGTTACCGTACATCCATTGCCGGTTCATCTGCATAATTATTATATAAAGTATATAATTAACCATCATGCATTTGTTAAACTAACTAGCTAGAAATAATAGAAATTAAACAATAAACTACACACATGCATAGTTTATAAATGACACATGAAAGGTTCAAGTTGCTAACCGTGATCGAGGAGGAAAAATAAATGAGAAAGCTCAAGTGTGGCTCGGACACTTCATATCATGTTTGTTTCATGCTCCCGGGCATTTCATCGAACACCTTGTGTGCATAAGAGGAACCAAAAGTAAACCCACCACCCCCTTGTGAATATTGTGAATAGAAGTGGCACCAAATGGCTAAGTGAAGTATGCTGAACCGCATTTATAGAGATGAACCTTTAGTCCCGGTTGGCCTGGCCAACCGCCATTAAAGGCATTTGGGCCAGGCCTGAGGACCTTTAGTCGCGGTTGGCCTGGCCAATCGCGACTAAAACCCCTTCCGTTCACCAGCTGTCGACCGAGCCCGCTGGACCCAGACCTTTGGTCGCGGGTCGTCTCCCGAAACGCGACTAAAGACCCCTTTAGTCGCGGTTCGAATATTTTGGAAACTAATGGGGACGTATGGAAGCCTTTTTTTCTACTAGTGAAGAGATTTTACCACATAAGGGCATGTGCAGTGGAGACGCTTAGGACAGACGCTACACGCTAGCTAGGATTTAGTTCCTGGTCGATTGGTAGTTGTATCCTATGATCCCAGCCTATAGACGCTTAAATACAGGAGTCGAAGCAAAGAGGTGCACTCGACGCTTCATCAAAATTCGGCTTGGGGCATAAAATTCGGACTGAAGCTGTTAGGGAAATAAGCGCCTGAAACTAATTGCTTGCGTTGGAGCTCTTGATTCCCGCATCGGGCGAAAGGATTAGTTTCTTTTTTCTCCTCCGCTCAAGCGCCTACACAAGCGCTCGCCATTGGTCATGCCCTAAATCTCTGTGCATCGATACCTTGTTATTTTTATTTCAAGATGTCCTAGCACTGTTTGCTCACAGTTTAGCATGTCAACTAATTGTTGTAACTTTGTGGTTGCTATAGTGTCCAGAGGATATGCGGCAGTGTATGGGTGACTCCTAGGGGAGTCGTGTAAACCGCTTTTATTATGACACTTTTGAGTATATGATCATTCTATCTTCTGGTCCTTAATTTGTTATCTTATTGAGAGGGAATTGTGTATACCAATAACTGTCCTGGCAAAAGTTTCGCAAACCAGTCACTTTAATTTACTTTTACGTGTCTGGTCATGTACTTTGCCTGTCCAAGGCTTTCTTCTTCTTAATGAAGCACATGCAGTCCTCCTATATGGTTCGGAAAAATTTTTACTTTTAAGTAGACCTAGTGCAATTCAATGCAAAGAGCTGAGGAGACTGGGTTGAAAATAAAGTGAAATTACATCAAAATGGACCAGATAGATCAAAATGCATCGGCCGCTGGGCTACCTTGAATCAAACGGATAAACACGTATGTACATCCATTATAGTCGCGACTTGAGCCAAACCAATCGAAAGAAATAAATAGTGTCTGAAATACATCGAACCATTGAAGGCCTAAGGATGGCGTAAGAACCTAAATCGCCACCATACCGCGGAGATACTCGGCATTGGGATCTCCCCGTGCTACATTGTCTTAGGGACTGGCACCACTCCAAGAACTAAGAGTGAAGAAGTTTTCCGGAATGCATCCTATACCTACTGCTTTGAGGTAGACAACGGAACTCTCATGTTTTTTCATCATCATCTCTCTTCATTTCTGCTTCTTGCTTGCCATCATGCCATGGTTGTTACCGCTTGCTGTAACTTGTGGTGTGAAGAACTCTAATGAGCACTCAAGTGAGAGTAGTATAAAAAGGCGCCCAGGAACTACATTTGTTAGGTTAGCAGCTGTTGACTTGCCTTGAATGGTGGTGTGGCTCTCTTTTCTGCGTATCTATAATATCTATAAAGTTAATCCTCACTAACTGCGTTAAATGTTTGCAAGCTGCTCTTACAGTGCACATCACCTCAAAATATTGCAGCCTTTTGATCAAAGTTAGATGCATTAGATTTTCTCATCAAACAACACACAGACCATTAGTTCGACCGATCAGTGCTCCACTTTCACCTCCACGTTCTCTTCATCTTCTTCAACCGTAGTTCTAGAAGACTAGAATGCTATCCAAGAAAAAAATAGCGCGCTATTTCGACGTTATAGCGGCGCTATAGCGTATTTGGGAAGTGAACGCTACGCTATGCACATTTGGCTCGCTATGACGATAATCACGCTATTAGCGGCGCTATGCGCGCTATTTTTCGTAACGTTATAGCGGCGCTATTTTTATAGCGTGTAACAGTGCCATTTTTATAGGGAAATCAAGCATCCGACTAGCTATTTTGGATCTTTTGGCCCCACAAACTTCCTAAATCCCCATTCTAGCCGTAGTCAATCAATCCGTTGGAAACCACATAAGCACATCGACAATTCCTACTCCTCCTCACACGACCCGTACATGTTGAAGAAGTAGAAGAATCAACATTACAACGAGTAAGAGCTGCTGATGCAATCTACCTAAGAAGAAGAAGTTGCTTCTAGTTTTTCATTATGATAAGCTGCAATATGCGGTTCTTCTCCTGAATCATATGATGACCGAATGCATTATCCATCTAGTTCATCCCATTTTGATTAATTACTACTTATGCTCTGTAGTTGGCTCTTTAATTGTTTGCATGTTGGCAGGTTAATTAGTTATCTACTTGTCCACATGTCTACTTGTTGGACTGACAAATCTTTGTCATTCAGTTGGATCAAGACTTTGTCAATTTAATTTGTTGATCGTTGTGATGTGGATAACTTTTGAGTGCTGAAATCCTTAGTATACATACTACATTTGTTATATTTTATTATGTTGTGAAACGCTATTTTGTAAAATAGCGCGCTATTATTGGGAGTGGTGTTTTGGAACATGGGTGCGTATGCTCCCTATATTTTGAAATGCATTTTATGTACATTTTAAATTTCAAAAAAATTGAAACAAAAAATTTGTACGTACATCTTCACGTGCTACGCGCTCAGAAAGTCGTTTCATAAAAAATCGACTTATCATGTGACGTGTGTAAAAAAAGATAAAATTCAGTGCTAAAAATAATGCTTTTCACAAGATAAAGTTTCTCCTTTTTACATAGACCACAAAAAATATTGGTTTTTCGTGAAACTTAGCGAATGCACATACATTATGGAGATGTACATGTACAATTTTTTATCCAAATTTTTTGACATTTCGAAATATATTTTTTTGGTAGAGGGAGCATACGCACCCGGGAGCCGAATTGAATTTCCGTATTTTGGAAGGCCACGCTATTTTGTTTAGCGCGCTATTTTTTTTCTTGCTAACGGCTGACGACGCTCCGCTTTTTGACCCACCTTGCTTCTTTCACGTTAATATTTTCGTGTTGTTTGGTATCCTATGGTCTTCCTTCTGTTACTCCTTGATGTTCCAGCTCTTAGTTATGTGTCAAATGTAAACTATTTAATCCCCTGGAGCGCCTCCATCACAACTTCACCGAAGCTACACAGACCATCACGGCCCGCATGAGGCATGACCTCTCATGGCGCCTCCTTTGATCCTTTCTCGCTAGCACCATTTTCTCATGTCAGCGCCGCCGACCTTTCTCCATCTACTATACCGTATCCGGTGTACCTGGCCACTGCCGAATCATGGGGTGACGGCCTACGCCTTTCATTCAACTCGATTCGGCAAGCTAGGATAAGGGGCATGACATGAGGATCAGGGATCTGTGCGCCATTGCCCGCGCCCCCGAGAGATCCTTCATCAACTAATCGTCATCTCATGGATCCACCCGACGAAAAGCCGAGTAAGTACATGGTACATGCAAATATCTCATGCGCGTCTCCACAGAAGACCTTTTGGAGCTATCCTCGATAGCAAGTTGTTATTATTTGAGCATCTCCAGCGTTTGGTTCCCATGCCGAAATCCAGCGCTATTTAGTGCCTGAAGGATATAAAATTTGGCATGGGGAGGTCCATATTTTTCAGCAGCGAGCCTAGGATCGCGTGCTGACGCTCAACTACCGCGTAAATAGCAACGGTGCAGTCGCCGGGAAGGGGAACCGTCGCAGGCCAACCGCGTCGATCGACGCATTAAACCGCCGTAATGGACCGCGAAGTGGCCTGGGGAGCCCAAACGCCTCGGCGCGCGAACGCCGTAATGGAGCACGAACACTGCGGAAGAGCAACCGCCGCTCTCTTCGTCGATAGACCACTACATATACGTTTTGCGATCTACAACCGGCCGGCGCCATTCATCTCTTCACCATCCTCTGTCAACATGAGCATTCTCTCTTTGCCATCGGACACCGACATCGAGGGGAAATCGCCTTGATGGCAACATTGGTGGGACAGAGCTGCAACGCCGAGCAGCGATGATTCCCCGCTGCCGGAAAGCGACGATTCCCCGCCGCCGGACAGCGACGATTCCCTGTCGCCGGACAGCGAGGACGAGCAAGAGGCTGAGGATCAGGACGAGAAAGATGATGGGGAGGAGGAGGATGAAGAGTCTGAGGACGCGGCGGCACGGGCGAAGGCGGACGCGAAGGCGAAGGCGCAGCCGGCGAGCACCTTCGACGACGAGGAGGGCACGAGTTCCTCCGACGCGTTGACCGACACCGCCTCTTCGAAGGAGGTGACGAGCTGGAAGCGCCAGTGTGAGGACGATGAGGCGGGGCCATCAAGGAAGAAGAAGTAGTTTAAATTTTTTTCAAAGTTTTTATATGTATTGTTTATGTTTTTCCCAAATATTTATATGTAATTTGTTTATATTGCACGCGCGCCTACAAATTTCTTCTATCTGTTAAATTAAACACTTCCTCCAAACGCACGTGCGCCGTATCTCAGAAAGACGATGCGAGGAAGACGAAGATTGGCCTCTGTCGCCGACAAGTCGGGGCCACCAGACTATTCCCGCGCTATTGTTTCCTCCGGACTCCCCAAACGCTCCCCGGGGAGCCGGGGTTGACATGGGCTCGCCGGATAGATGGATGCCCAAATCCGGATGAAAATGAGAACATGGCAACTCTGTCTGGATGAAAAAAAAAGGCTGCCCGGGACCTTGTCGGGAAGACGGCTAGAGATGCTCTTAGGTGTTTATTCTGGCCAAGAGTCGGATCTCGGATTCCGGCATGACAACATCCTCTGCCCTGGCAAGATACTCCCCATGCTTCTTCTCCATTAATGAGCAGGAGCAGCTTGCTTATCCCCTTCAGAAAATACTAAGCAATCAACATTTGCTAAGACGACTAAGAGCTACTACGTAGCAACAAGTGCTGCCTTAACCAGCACACCCACCTGCAGTACCTGGTGCGAGGCACGTGCTGCCTCTCTCCCCATTCGTATTGTCCACAGCTGTTTTGTTTTTCCTAATTCCATCTCATTCCATGGGTATATTTTCCGTTGATTTTTAGTATAGGGGCAGACCTTTCTCACCTCCTCTGATCATCTGTGATGTTGGATTGTTGGTGTGGTGTTGTGTGAGTAAATTGGTGAAACAGGTACAATGCCCACTGATCAACATATATAGTGTCTCAGACTCTCAGTTATGCAGTAATGATATTGGCAAGAAATTTTTATCTATTTCAATTAATATATTTTAAAGGTATGTTTTCATAGGTGCTGAACTATATCATCACATTCTCATATACATACGTACATACTCACATAATAATAGCATATTAGTTACCCATATTACTTTTTTCGGATAGGCAAGTGACTGTCAATATTTATTTACAACTTTTAACATTGCAGCTATTAGGTATTCTCAAATTCCCGCCGCAACGCGTGGGGAATCCACTAGTTTGATATTATAGTACTCCCTTCTTTTCAAATTAAGATGCCTATAATTTTTAGTTAAAATTAAAAATTTAAACTTTGAGCAACTATATACAAAAAATATCAACATCTAAAATTTTAAATCCACACAATCTGAAAATATATTTCATGATTGTTTTAAAATATTAATTTAAAATTAGAATTTTTATAATTTATCTTTATCCAAATATTATAGGCATCATCCTTTTAGGATAGAGGGAGTATTATATGTTTACGAGTGTCTTTATTGCCTAGTTTTATCGCTTTGGTCGAGTCCTAGTAGTCTTACCTACCTTTGGGGCATCTCTCGCGGGGAGAAGCATTCTGAGTTTTTAGTCTGTTTGTGTCAAAACGCACAAATACCTAATCCATCGGCTCAATCCAAACTATCTGGATTGCGTCAAAGCGGACATGTCCGCGTGAGCGACCTGACCACGTGTGTCCTTTCTTGGCCCATATGGCAGTGTGTCCCCTCCTCGATAATTAATTACCTTCTTTCTCAACCCCTCTGCACCGACGCTGCAACCCTTGCTCCCGATGACCAGCCCCTCCTTCGGCTGCGGCTCGGCCCTATCCTCTGTATTCGATACCGTGCAGGGTTGAAGCATCAGTAAGGGACCTCCATCTCCGATGAACCTTCTTTTCTGGCGCCATGAGGGAGCAACCCTCGAGCAGCTGTGTGGGGTGCTCCTGCGCCTATGCTACCTGGACAAGCCGACTGTTGCGTCTGCGGGGACGTTGCTCGTCACGCAAGGGAGGCCCCGGGGAATCTACCGGCGCAATAGGCGGGCCCCGAGGAGGATGTGGCGGCGTGGAAGGAGTGCTAGTTTAACGGGCTAGGATCGTGTGCGCTCTTCACCATCGGCGAGGAGTTGTCGACATCATCGTGGATGCCAATGGCGGTGTCATTGGGCAACGTTTCGAGCCAATGTATAGGCGACCGCCATGAGCCCGAGACGACGCAACCTCGGCTACGTCGGCGTGAACTGCGCCACCGTGGTGGCCATATCCCTCGTGGCTTGCCTCTTGGCACGCCCCATCTCCCTCCTCATCCTCCTCGGCATCCGCGGCGCCTGGTGCTTCCTCTATGTCTTCCACGCCTTTGACCAGTCCGTCGTGCTCTTCGACCACACCTACACCGACTACGAGACGCTCCTCGACCTCGTCATCTCATGCCATCTTCTCAAGGAAGAAATAGAGAGGAGGAGAGGCAACACCGTGAAGCTCGCCACCGGGAAATCCTGCCAACGTCAAGTCCTGACGCATCGCAACCAAAATGCTATCCGCCTCCACCTCCGAAGAAGGTCCAAACCCTCTCGCCCTGGATCGTAGGGCGCCGGACCGTCGGCAGGCGAAGCAGCTTTCCCTAGAGAGCCAATGAGCACCTGGGCTGCATGCCAAGAACCAGAACCATACACGACCATCGCACGCGAAAGACCACAAGCATCGTCGCCCGCCAACGCACCTGCCACCCAAAAGACTTCAGCTTCAGGATGGAGATCGCCAAAGAAGACACGACAAGAGCCAATATAGCTGACCAAGACACACACGCAGCACGACCACCTTCCGCCGACCCAAGGCAGCGTCTCTAAGAAAAAACGACGCCCGAGCGCTGTCGCCGCCCTATCCAGAGATTTAGGTTTTCATACAGGCGCAAAGGAAGGAGGGAAGGGGGATATACCTCAGCATCGCCTCCAAGGAGGAAGACGGCGTCTGTTACATCCAAAATGTATCTACTTTCCCGAAGACTTTTGGTGTTGTTTGCCCTCTAATTTGTGTGTTTGAATACAACTAACACGGACTAACGCTGTTTTTAGCAGAATTGCTCTGGTGTCTCATTTTTGTGCAGAAATCCAACTTTCAGGAAAATTCCCGGAAAAGATCGCAAATTCCATATTTCACCAGAAGACTCACGGAGCCAGAATACGAGACGGAGGGGGGCCACGAGGGGCCCACACCAGCCCTAGGCGCGGGCCAGGCTTGGTCGTGCCTAGGGGTGGTCTGGCCGCCTCGGCCACCCCCTCGACCTCTCCTTCACATTATAAGAAGCCCTTGACCTAAAAATACCGGGTGGTTCGACATTTTTCCAAAAAGAGTTCCGCTGCTCTGCCGCCACCAGAAACCCCAATCCGGGACCAGAATCTCCGTTCTGGCACCCTACCGGGACGGGGATTTGGAGGAGATCATCGCCATCACCGACGCCTCTCCATCAACCATCCATGATTCTCCATCCATGTTTGAGTAATTCCCCGTTGTAGGCTGTAGAGGATGGTAGATATTGGATGAGATTGGTCATGTGATAGCTATAAGATTGTTATGGGCATAGTGCCTAGTATTCGTTGTTAGTATTTTTGATATTGTTGCAACTTGCTATGATTAATGCTTGTCACTTTGGGCCCGAGTGCCATGATCTCAGATCTGAACATGTTATTGATTCATGATGATAATTATTGTTTTTGATCATATCTGCAAGTTGTATACACATATCGTTGTCCAGAACCCGAGGCCCCAAAGTGACAATAATTGGGATAACCGGAGGGGATGGCTTTGATGTGAGGATCACGTGTGTTCACGGAGTGTTAATACTTTGCTTCGGTACTTTATTAAAAAGGAGTACCTTAATTACCAGTAGTTTCCCTTGAGGTCCCGCTGCAACGGGCTGGTAGGACAAAAGATGCCGTGTAAGTTTCTCATTGCTAGCATGCACGACTAAATAGGAACACACACATATGGTTACTTTATACTAGGATGCTTATATCATTATTACTTGCAATGCCCATGTCTTGCTATTATATGGACTATCTCATTCATGCAGCGCTCGTTCATCCATCCTTGTGCCTACAATATTTTTAATCCTGCTGTCTACTACAATCATCGCTACCGCTGTTTTCCTTTCATTACTATTGTTACTTCACTACTACCACTGCTATAAAACTGTTACAACTGATAAACTGTTGTGTGCAAGTCTATTTCCAGGTGCAGGTGAATTGACAACTCATCTGTTAAACATTATAAATATTCTTTGGCTCCCTTGTGTCGAATCAATAAATTTGGGTTTTAGTTCCCTCGAAGACTGTTGCGATCCTCTATACTTGTGGGTCATCAAGACTATTTTTCTGGTGCCGTTTCCGGGGAGCATAGCTTTATTTACAAGCCCACTTGAAGGTTATATTGTTCGCTGCAATTTATTTATTATGGGGAAAGCTCCCGAATCGAAGTTCCCTATATTGCCATCCACTACAAGAAGAGGTACAACTCTGAACACCTATGTTGCTCTTGATTCGCCATATGTTATGAGTAAGCTTCTTACTCCACCGCATGTTGCTACTTCTACTGAATCTGATAATGCTCTTGATGATTTTGATGATGCTTCTATTGTGCTTGATAAGAGTGGTTCTTTAGGTCCTTTCGTAGATACTACAATTGCTAGAGCTAAACAAACTGAAAATGCTGAAAATACTATTACACCTGTTAGTTCACCTCAAGCTAGGGGAATCCTAGTGATGATCTTGATGAAATTTATATTGAATTTGATGATGACTTCATTGAAGAATGTCATGCTACTAGAGATGCAAGTGCTATGAAAAGTCTTCTTGAAAGACGAGTTGTTATAATTTGTCTCTTGATTCTAAGTTTTCCACATCTCTCATAAATATTAGAGATAAGGATTATGATTTCTCTCTAGATTTATCTTAAATATCTATTATTGAGAAAGAACCTTTATGTGGTACTGAAAATGAAAGTGCTATGAAACATATGAATGAACTCTCTACTTTGAGCCCGCCGCCCCCTTACCCGGCATTGCGACCTTTGACCGGCAGCGCCTCTGAGGGCGACAAGGAGGGGAGATCGAGGAAGAGGAACCAGCGGTGGCGGGTTAGGGTTTCGTACCCCGGTCGCCAGGAAGGGGTGACGCCAGCTAGTCCAACAAGCCCATGCCGAAGTAGATCAAAGGAAGGAGCCTATGTTTTTACACTAATCAAAATTGCTTCTTCCACCGTCACGGCGACAGGGCGGAGGGTCGAAGAAAAATCTAGCGGTAATACTCCACTATAGTCATCGCCGTTTAATCGTATTTCTTGGTTTACTCTCCAAGTGCGGCGGCGACGGAAGGTATTCCCACGAAAACACCCGCCCCTTCTCTCCTTCACATTGCCGCCGGCGACCACCGACGGGCCTGCGACGCCGGCCGGACCTTCCAGCCGCATCTCCTTTCTCCCCATACCCTCGCGACGCCGCTCTGACTGGTCTGGAGGCGACGGTAGCAAAGTGTCCTCCTTCGGAATGTCGCCTGCGTGGCGGCGGCGCGTACTCGCGCAGCTCCCAGGCGTGGAGGCGGCGGCGCGACCTGGCGCAGCTCCCCTGCGTGCCGGCGACGCGACTTGTCGCTCCTCCTCTTCTCCTCCGGTGGTACTAGTCGGCTAGTCGCACGGCAGATTGCACGGTGGCTGCTAGCAGGCAGCACAGGCCAGGTCCGGTGTGTCAACTGTCCCTGGACATAGGCCGCACGGCTGCTGCGCCTAAGCCACGCTGCCCTCTCCTCTGTCATGGATGCAGTCTGTATCAATCTCAAAACTGAATCCTGCTATCTAGATGATCTAGTCAGGGCGTGCATAAGCCGTGAGCACATGGCTGAGAGCATACGTGTGCATTTTTTTGTGTGGAAAAATTCTTACAAGTACTGTATTACTTACTCATGTAGGATTCAGTTTATAATTACATCGATCCTCTTGAGCTCTCCATATAATGCATAACCGACGGTGAAAGTTAATTGGGCGTGTAACTTTTGTGGATGCCTATTTTTTGGAACTCATTTTTTCAAAATCTAATTTGTGGATAAATAGTTCTCCGTGGGGAACTTACTGGATTTTATTTGATGATACTTGTCCAACATACCTGAAGCTTGGTTGTGAGGGGGAAAAACAGTTCTGTTTGCAAAGGTTGAGCATAAGATTTTCTACTATATAAGTTCATTTTAGATAGTATATACCGTATCATCCACTGTTTCTTACTGATATGCTTAATGTTGAACATAATTGTGCTTCATTGGAAAATCTTATGTAATTTCTGCTCTCTTATAATATTGCTAGATTATACTACTGCCATGTATATACTATTTTAGCTCATATCAATTTACCATTTTACCCTCATCCCGACCATGACTAGCATTGCTGCCGGAATGCAGAACACATGCTAGGCCAGCTTGTTAATTGGAATAACGTCTGTATATGTAGTGAACTCAAGAGGAATTTGTCTCTTATGTGTCTTTTGTTTATATAATTGATATAAATGCAAAGGTTGTTCAAGCCTGATCCAAATAAATATGGAACAATGTTATTCTGTTGTATCTAATAATATGCTTGTCTCCTATATAATAATGAAGTACTCCCTCTGATCCGATTTAATCAACACGATGCAATAGCTAGCACCCTTGAGAATACCCTTGAGAATTCCGTTCTGTACGCGTCGATTGAAAAGGGTCGGATGGAGTATATCGGTAGAAGATTCATTATTTTTTTAAAGAACTGATTATGTGCCATTCTGGTTATGATTTATGAGAGTAGATTAGTACAATGCCACATACTAATCAATTTGTACTTGCAAACTGAATAGTATCTAATTTGCAAGCATACATGGGCCATCTAGTAGTTGATGGTTCACACTCTATTCATAGCTGATATTCAGTAGATCTACACTTACATAATTTTTTGCACCTTATTGGTATATCCATTTGTAGAAGAAACAAATGCCGTTTTGGTATTTTGAAATCTAAATAGGAGTAGTACGGAAATCATTATCCCTAAAAAAATTCTTTATATTTAGTTCCTTATATTTGGATAAACATATAGCTTCTTCCTTAGATTACATTTTTAGACAGTTCAGAGGTGACAGTTGGACCTAAATAGCATTATTTTCGGATTTAGGTATGCCATTTAAAAATTTGAGCGTTTTCACAGAATCATGAATGTGTTTCTATAGTTTTTTAACATAGCAAATTAGAGCCTACTTTTCAGTGAAGATTTGTGAGGCCTGCAACTGTCATCGAAACACATTTTTCACTAATGCAGTTTAAATCTCTTAAATGTTTCTCACACTGCTGAATAATATAAATATTCAAAAGTTATAGAAGCTTCCAAACTGTAGCTACAAAAGGATGGATCTGCTTATTGTAAATGGTAGCTTGTATATGCTCCATTCACTTACTCGTGATATGTTCATATATGGAACTGCTTTATTTTTTAATGCATTTATGCATGTACCTATGAGTGTGCTATCATGACATCTAGCATGTACTTCTGTGCAATATAAATGTTTGATATACTGTCTTGTAGGAGTAAGTTCAGGGAGGCGTTGTGAAGAAAATAAACTACTGATTTACATGCAAACGTTGAGCAGCACATCTTCTAATTAGGTAATCTTCTACCATGTATTATAATTTCTTGTTATTATTGCGGTTGGCCCAATGTACGAAATCTGCTCCTTGGCTATATTGTTTTTTTTACTATGGAAAATTATCAGTTCGGTAACATATTCTTATGCGTAGTAATGAATTTGAACTACTTAATATGTTTGATTCTTTTCAAGCCAGATAGCTAATTTTGCTCATTCAAAGATCAGGTTAGATGGCGAGAGATAGGAGTTGGATGGATAGGTTTAGGGATTCTGTAGAGTGGCAGACTGGCATGAAGGAATTCCTAGATTTTGCTTTTGACGGTGCTGATGGGGACACTAGTACTGTCCCATGCCCATGTAGAAAATGTCTCAACATCTGTTTCAAAAAAAGGAGGGATGTTCACATTCACTTGTTATACCATGGGATGATCCTACTTATACTCGTTGGATATATCACGGTGAAGAATCTGACGAGGAAAGCGCGTCCGAAGGATCTGCTAATGAAGATGCTGGAAATGATGATATGCTCAATACACGGGGAAACAACGTAGGAAGTAACACAACTAATGAAGAGGAGGATGCTAATGCTAATCACAGAGATGATTCAGGCAGTGGTGGACGCAAGCAGGAGCCAAATTCCACCAAACCAGCTCGCTCGAGCTGCTAAACAGAATCTGCGCATTTTTCGAGCTATGGTAAAGTGACAACCTTCCATTGCTCAGCACATCCGAGTTGAAGTTCATAGTTGGTGTCAACAGCAGTTTACTCACGCACATGGCATTGTTATTATATTGATAAATACTGAAAGTTAATGATGCTTGCAAGGTCTGATAGACAACCTAGAAAATCAACTCTTTGACTATCTT
This sequence comes from Lolium rigidum, assembly GCF_022539505.1. Lineage (NCBI taxonomy): Eukaryota > Viridiplantae > Streptophyta > Magnoliopsida > Poales > Poaceae > Lolium > Lolium rigidum. The sequence continues at coordinate 67,853,243 of NC_061512.1, read as the reverse complement.
GAACCCTGAGGAGATCTAGAGAAAAATGAAGTCATCTTGCTATAGTTTAGGTTGCTTCTAGGCAGAATACTTTAGGAATTATCTTGGTTGTTAACCGGCTATGCTTTTGTACTCATACGTGCAGAAAATTACAAGTTTGCCACACGTTTCCTAGACCTGCATCTCCTCCACGTACAGTTAAATTGGTGTTCTGGTTTCTCTTGAATATATCTAGTACTACCTCCATCCCAAAGTTTAAGGCCTATATTTTTTTCTTCAAAAAGTCAAACTATGTCAAGTTTGACCAAGTTTTTATAAAAAAATTATTAACATGAAAAGTACAAAATCAATATCATTAGATAGATAATATATTTTCATATGGTATCTGCAAAATATCATATTTATTCATAGATTCTTTTAAAAGTTTGGTCAAACTTTACTTCGTTTGACTTTTCAAAAAAAATATAAGCCTTAAGCCTTGGGATGGAAATAGTATAAAAGAAACAAGATGTTTTTCAAAACTGATTATGTGCCATTCTGGAGTCACTAAACAAAACTAGATAATTTGAAATATGAAAGACCTGTCACTGTGATCATCTAGCCTTGTTTACTAACTACACCAAGTTGGATATATGATGTTCTATCTACATGTACATTTGATGACCTATGTGTGTACAGATTAGATTTCACCATCAGCTTAATTTTGACAAACAAAACTAGTTTCATCTTTGATCACATTGTCATGCTGGTAACGTGAGTGATCGATACTACATGTCAGTCGATGGGGAAAACAAGAAACATCATCACACATACACATATGGAAAGAGAACTAACCTGCTTCCTCAGCGTCTTACTAAGTTTTACTTGGCCTCTATGGACTGTCTTTTTTCATTTTTCTTGCTAGTAATGTGCAATGAGCGAACTAAGTTTATACATGTACAGTTTAGAAAAGTTTGCTAATTATTCTGCTTTGTGCCTTCCAGGATGGAAATAAAAGGGTGATGTCACTGGTAGAAAAATGGCCATTGGTCGCGGTTCGCAACTGCCATTGGTCGCGGTTGCGCAACCGCGACCAATTGGGCGCGACTAAAGGCCCCCCCCCCCCCTTTAGTCGCGGTTCCTTACGAACCGCGACTAAAGGCCCGTCCACGTGGACGGCAGGCGAGCGCCAGGGCGGAGGACCTTTAGTCGCGGTTCTTCCGGCCAACCGCGACTAAAGGCCTCCGCGAGGTTTAGGGTTTAGCCCCCCTCCCCCTAAATCTGGTTTCTTTTTAATTTGTATTGTTTTATTTCTTTTGGGTTTTAATTTTGAAGGAGTTTCACATATTCTACGGTACTACATACATGCATATGAATGTACAATTTCAAACAAATTTGAAATTAGAACCAAAAAGAATTCAAGAGGAATATACAATATATATTCAATATCGGATGACCATATACAATTTTGAACAAGTTTCCATCCATAATTTAGTGCATATGAAGTTCTACGTCCTCTACATAGTGTTCTCCTCTAGGATCGATGACTTCCCTCGCGAACCATCCAGCTAGTTCCTCTTGAAGTGGTCGGAAGCGAGCTTCTGGGCTAAGCGTCTTCCGGAGGTTATTCCTCTTGATGTTGTTCTCACACTGCTGGTCCCGCTCATTGGTGTATCTCCGGATCCTCTCACAAACATAGTATCCACATAGATTGGTCCCCGGTGGCTGAATATCCCCGGTCGTCCGCCACTGCCCTTTTAAATTGTAGCTCTTTTTTGAATTCACCGACCTTTGCATCTACGAACCGTCTCCAAACCCTACGAGGCAAAGAAAATTAAATGAACAAGAGAGTTATTAATTAGTTACTTGATATTAGGAAATGATGAACGAAATAGACCGATCGATATAGAGCGCAAATGAATGAAAATAATTACTTTTGCATCATTTTTCTCATGTCGGCCCAAAGCGCCGCATCCATATTCGAGAGAGTCGTGGACGAGAACTGTGGAGGTGTGAAATTGAATTACCATCGAATCCGGTGGAACCTGCGGACACGATACATGCACAGTCATGCATAACTCATCGATTAGCCACATACCATGCATGGAGTAAACAAAAGAGAATGTGCTCAAGACAGAAACACTCACCCAAAATGGTAAGGAAATAGAATATCACTTTTGAGTTCCTGTTTCTAAGAAACCGCCACAGAGTCTTCCTCCACGTCGGCGGGGTGTCTGTTCTAACACATATGAATTAACGATGTGTGGGTCAATGAACCCAACATCATGGATGTTCCTTATTCGCATTTCCCGCTTCTTCATTCTGCATAATAGCGTACACAACAAGATATAGTTAGGACAATATATATATATATATATATATATATATATATATATATATATATATAGGATAAATACTTCCTACCCCTGGGTGTAGTTACACCCATGTCTAATATACTACCATACGGAAGTATCTATGATACTTTATCGGTTTGAGTATGTCCGTATACTATATCTAAGATACTCCAAATAAAGTTTTGTGAAAAAATGCAAGTGAACCCATAGTTTGCACTATATATCCGAAATACATGCATATGTATACGTATAAAATGAGTCTACGTAAAAAAATCTGCATACTTCCTACAAAGTAGTATATATACTACCAAAATAGTCTTATATACTTCATACTATATGTACATACTCTTCGGTATGATAGATACTTACTAGATTATGAGAAACACGCGTGGGTGTAACTACACCCGGTGTAGTATGAATATGTCATATATATATATATATATATATATATATATATATATATATATATATATATATAGTGCAGGCAATGAACGAGATGGGGTAGAAATTAATAAAACACTTACGAACGTAGCAACCGATGATAGATTTGTCGAGCTCGCGCAGATTGAACAGGCCTGGAACAATTCACTCCGATGAATTGTTATATAGTAATGTTTGAAGTGATGCTCATATCTAATTTCCGCATAAATATAGTCTTTGGCGTTTTTAAGTTTTATGTAACCCTTGTACCAATTTAGCAGACCTTTCATTTGTCGAGGTAGATCCTCTTCTCGCGCAGGCTCGACGAGAGGGCCATTCTTCACATATGTAAAAACTACGTCCTTCATTGGCGCCTCATCAAGGCCTAACAGTGCACGAAGAGTGATACCTAAGTCGGCCGCTTGTTCTCTGGCACTCGTTACAGTCAATCCATGTGTTGCCGCAGATGCTATGATATCGGGGGCATCCGGACCGGCGGCTTGCACTATGAGCGGGGCGATCGATTGTTTACTTTGTTTCCCGAGCTGGGCAACTTCTTTCCCCATTTCTAATTTTTTCTCGGCCTCCTCCAAGGCTTTCTTCTCCTGCTTCTCCGCCAACTCTTGGTTCCTCTTGAACGCGAGTGCTTGCCTACGAAGTTCACGTGCATAGTCGTCGAGCGTGATTCTTCGCGGCTTGGGACGGTGTGTTCAAAAATGACTTAGCCCAGCTCTTTTCCTTCTCGGTAAAATACGGCTTGGGCTCGCCCTCTCTTTTCTTCTTGCAGTCCGCCTTCCATTTCTCATGCTGAGCAGCCACGGCCGCTGCATTTTCCTCGACACTAAGTTCCCAAGGTCTCGGTATGAGAGGCTTCAGTGATGGCTCTGGTATCTTTGTGGTTCTAGGTACATAAGGGTCCGGGTTAATAACCCAGGACTGCTTCTGCTTCTTCGCCGGAGGTGGATTGGGGGGCGGCGTCTGATCACCCGCCGGACGAGGACTGGGGGGCGGCGTCTGCCGAGGGCTAAAATACGAAAGAGAGTCGCGCGCGTTAGTACACACATATTTATTCAAATCAGTTAGTTTGTATCACCAGAGGCTCAATGTATATATATACCTCGGCGCCGGAGGTGGTTGGTACTTCCAATTGAAGATCGTCGTTTATCGGCATTTCTTCGGCATCATCTTGCTGACGGCGCCCTTCATCTTCACCGTCAAGGTTCAGATAAGAAGAGATATCATCTTCTTCTTGTACGGTCGGCACATATAGAATATTGCCGTTTATGATGCCGAACATATGGTCTTCAGCGTCCGGATCATAGTTGTCCATAATCGGGTCAGCTCTATCGTCCGCCATATGTCGATCCTGAAAACATGTAGTAAAAACAAATTAATTGTGTATATGCATTATCACATATCTTCTACATATAAAGAGAGAGGGCGACGAGGGAGGCGAGAGGGGGGACGCGTGTTATATGCGGACGATCGACCTCGCAGTGACCGCGTGACCGAGAGACCGGTGGCGGTGGCGAACCGGTGGCGAAAGGGCGCGGTGGCGAACCGGTGGCGGTGGCGAACCGGTGGCGAAACGGCGGGTCCGCGTGTCGAGCACGTACGGTGGTTTTTTTAGTCAATTTTTAGTTTTTTTAAGTCAAAATTTAGTTCTTTTTTGAGACAAAAATTTTAAGTCAATTTTTAGTTTTTTTAAAGTCAAATTTTAGTTTTCTTTTACACAATCTTTAAGTCAAATTTGTAGTTCTTTTTGAGACAAAATTTTAAGTCTCAATTATTTGTTTTTTTAAGTCAAATTGTAGTTCTTCTTTTACACAAACTTTAAACTCAAATTTTAGTTATTTTTAATTTCAAAATTAACAAGAACAAAAACTAAAAAACAAAGAAAAAAAAGGCAGGGGATCGGATCTGCGCTCCTCGATCCCCTCTCTCTCTCTCTCACGATAGCACACGCGCGGCCACACGCGGCGGCCGCCGGCCTCTCTCTCTCACGCGAGCGGCGCGCCGGCGAGCAGAGCCTCCCTCTCCTCTCTCTCTCTCTCTGTGAGCGGCGGCGGCGCCGGTGACGAGGAGGGGCCGGCGAGCGCGACGCGCGCGCGACAGTACGGTAGGCGGCGGGGCGGCGACATACGGGAGATGGCGCGACGAGAGTGCGGCGGCGACGATGTCTGCGGCGACGGCGTCTGCGGCGACGGCGAGAGTGCGGCGACGGCGAGGGAGGCAGCCTGACGGCGCTCGGCAGAGAGAGGCGCGGAGAAGATCGATGCGGCGGAGAAGACGATGTGGAGGCGACGGTTCTGCGGAGTATTTATAGCCCCCCCCCTTTAGTCGCGGTTGGGGAGGCGACCCGCGACTAAAGGGTACCCTTTAGTCGCGGTTGGCCAGACCAACCGCGACTAAAGGCTTTTTTCGCCGGGTTTTTCTTTCCCGCGCGCACAGACCTTTAGTCGCGGTTGGCCAGACCAACCGCGACTAAAGGTATTTTTCAAAATTTTAAAAACACAGAAAAACTCAGAAAAATAAAACTAATTCATTTCAAAATCATAAAATACAAATAATATATCAAAAAATTTAGAAAAATAAAACTAATTCAATTCAAAATGTTTAAAATACATATAATATATCAAAAAATTAAGAAAAATAAAACTAATTCATTTCAAAATCATAAAATACAAATAATATATCAGAAAATTCAGAAAAATAAAACTAATTCAATTCAAAATGTTAAAAATACAAATTATATATCAATAAATTCCAAAAAATAAAACTAATTCATTTCAAAATCATAAAATACGAATAATATATCAAAAAATTCAGAAAAATAAAACTAATTCATTTCAAAATCATAAAATACAAATAATATATCAGAAAATTCAGAAAAATAAAAGTAATTCAATTCAAAATGTTAAAAATACAAATAATTTATCAAAAAAATCAGAAAAATAAAACTAATTCAATTCAAAATGTTAAAAATACAAATAGTATAACAAAAAAATCAGAAAAACCAATTTCTTCCCTCATCTGTCTTTCTGCCCCCCGCTTCCCACCAGTTCTTCCCGGCCACCTCTGTCTTCCCATAAGTTCTCCCCGGCCTGTCTTCCCGCCAGTTCTTTCCCGCCTCTTTCTTCCCGCCACTTTCTTCCTGCCACTTTCTTCCCACCTCTTTCTTCCCGCCACTTTCTTCCCGCCTCCTGTCTTCCCGCTCCCATTTTTTCCGGCATTTGTCACTACATATATGTAGCCCGGCTTGGCCAGCATTATGACATCTCTACAATCTCTCATCAATCTCTCATGGCTTCCACCGCACCCACTCTAACCTACCAGCAGGTGGAGGAGCTTTGCGCCTCGAACTACCCTTGCCCACCGGGCTACCGCGTTCCGCCGGGCCGGAGCCTAGCGCCGGGGCGTGCCGGTCCCTCCCGTCCCTCGAGAGTACCGCGCGCCGGGCGGCCATCACGAACCACTACTACCTCGACCTCACGCCGGAGCAGGCGGGATGAATCCCCGGCGGCATCCCGATAACCAGCATACTTGGGACGCCTTCTTCATCAATCGGCGTGAGAGGGCGCTCGCCAGGTATGAGGAGGACGGTCTGCCTCCTGGGAACTTCCACGAGGCCGGTGTAAAATGTATTCCCATTTATCTCGTACCCTTGGAAAGTCGTTATAGTCGAAGATGGTGTCTTGGCCAACATGTACAGCTGATCTACAACCTTATTGTCATTCATTAAATGTTTTCTCAACCAACTGCCGAAAGTCTCCATGTGGGCCTTCCTAATCCGAGATTCGAGCTTCCCGGGTTGTCCGAGCGTAAAATATTCTTGTGTTTCTCAAAGTACGGAGCCACCAAGCTGGAATTGGTCGAAGCTGTGTGGTGTGCTTCGATCGAGAGAATGGCCGTCCATACATATCGTTGATTTCCTTCCGATCGTGCCTTTTCCACTTAGTCTCCCCTCGTGCCGCGATCGAGGAAGACCAATCGGCTTAAGGTCGGGAACAAAGTCAACACAAAACTCAATTACCTCCTCATTTCCATAGCCCTTGGCGATGCTTCCTTACGGCCTAGCACGGTTACGAACATATTTCTTTAATATTCCCATGAACCTCTCGAAGGGAACATATTGTGTAGAAATACGGGACCGAGAATGGAAATCTCTTCGACTAGGTGAACCGGGAGGTGCGTCATAATGTTGAAGAAGGATGGCGGGAACACCAACTCGAAGCCGACAAGACATTGGACCACATCGTTACGCTAACCGTGGTAGAACTTCGGATTGATTACCTTCGAGAGATTGCATTGAGGAATGCACATAGCTTCACAATGGCTACTCGAACATTTTCCGCAAGAGCCCCCTCAAAGCAATCGGAAGCAATTGCGTCATAATCACGTGGCGGTCGTGAGACTTCGGGTTTTGGAACTTTTTCTCCGCCATGTTTATTATTCCCTTTATATTGGACGAGAATCCGGACGGGACCTTCATACTGCTCGAGGCATTCAAAAAAGATGACCTTCTCTTCTTTGGTCGGAGCGTAGGCGGCACGACCTTGAAACCATTCCGGATGCCGGTTATCGGGGTCTTTCAAACGTTCTCTGGTCTTGCCGTGCTTCCTTTGTATCATTTGTCTTCCCATACACGCCCAAGAAGCTTAGGAGGTTCACGCAAATATTATTCGTAACGTGCATCACGTCGATTGCAGAGCGGACTTCTAGGACTTTCCAATATTCTAGCTCCCAGAATATAGATTTCTTCTTCCACATGGCTGCGTGCCCGTCGGCTCCCTTCGGAGCTGATTGTCCGCCGGGACCTTTCCAAAGATGACTTTCAAATCCTTGACCATATCAAATACCTCAGCACCGGTACGTTCCGCGAGGCTTCGGCCGGTGATCTGCCTTGCCGTTGTAATGCTTGCCTTTCTTTCTTACTGGATGAATTTTCGGAAGAAATCGACGATGCCCAAGGTACACGTTCTTCTTACAATTTGGCAAATGTACACTTTCGGTCTCATGTAAGCAGTGCGTGCATGCATTGTATCCCTTATTTGACGGATCCCGAAAGGTTACTAAGAGCAGGCCAATCGTTGATGGTTACGAAAAGCAACGCTCGTAGGTCAAATTCCTCTTCTTTGTGCTCATCCCACACACGGACACCGGGTCTGCCCCATAGCCGTAAAAGTTCATCAACTAATGGCCTTAGGTACACATCGATGTCGTTGCTTGGGTTGCTTCGGACCTTGGATGAGCACCGGCATCATAATGAACTTTCGCTTCATGCACAACCAAGGAGGAAGGTTGTAGATGCATAGAGTCACGGGCCGAGTGCTATGGCTGGAGCTACTGCTCGCCAAAAGGATTCATGCCATCCGTACTTAGACCAAATCTTATGTTCCTTGCGTCAAGCTGCAAAATCTTTGAACTCTCTATCGATCTTTCTCCATTGCGTTCCATCGCGGGGTGTCTCAACTCCCCGTCCGACTTACGGTCCTCTTTGTGCCATCGCAACAACTTGGCATGCTCTTTGTTCCTGAACGGACGTTTCAACCGTGGTATTATAGGAGCATACCACATCACCTTGGCGGGAACCCTCTTCCCGGGTTTACGGCCCTCAACATCGTCACCGGGGTCATCGCCTACGATCTTATAACGCAATGCGATGCATACCGGGCATTCATTCAAATTCTCGTATTCACCGCGGTAGAGGATGCGATCGTTGATGCATGCATGTATCTTGAGAACCTCTAAACCTAGAGGGCGGACAACCTTCTTTGCTTCGTACGTCTTGGCGGGCAACTCGTTATTCTTTGGAAACATATTCTTCAACATTTTCAGCAAGTTTTCAAATGCCGAGTCGGCTACACCTGCCTGTGCCTTCCATTTCGAGCAAATCCGAGTGTGCAGCCCGAGCTTTTTCGGACCATCATCGCATCCGGAGTACTGGCGCCTTTACGCGACCCTCTAACATGCGATCCAAATTCTCCCTCTCCTTTTCGGTTTCACGGCGTCTCCGTGCATCGGCAATGGTCCGACCAAGATCATCAACGGGCTCATCACGTGCCTCTTCTTCACCTTCCCCTTCACCTTCCCCTTCACCTTCAGCATCCTCCATGAAAGTATCACCGAAATGAGCAAGATAGCTTTCATCGATGAAATCGTCCCCTTCTTCATCTTCTTCCATTATAACCCCTCTTTCTTCATGCTTGGTCCAACAATTATAGCTTGGCATGAAACCGTGCCGAAGCAGGTGCATGTGAACATCTCTTGAGGAAGAGTAACCCTTCTGATTCTTACAGTTAACACATGGACGGATAACAAAACCCCCGCTTATTCGCATTAGCCACTACGAGGAAATCTTTCAAACCCGTAGTGAACTCGTCGGAGAGTCGGTTACTCAGTACATCCATTGCCGATTCATCCGCATTATTATAATATAAAATATATAATTAACCATAATGCATTTGTTAAACTAACTAGCTACAAACAATATAAATTAAACAATGAACTACACACATGCATATTTTATCAATGACACATGAAAGGTTCAAGTTGCTAACCGCGATGGAGGAGGAAAAAATAAATAAGGAAGCTCAAGTGTGGCTCCAACACTTCATATCATGTTTGTTTCATGCTCTTGGGGCATTTTTATCAAACACCTTGTGTGCATAAGAGGAACCAAAATCAAACCTACACCCCCTTGTGAAGCTTGTGAAGAGAAGTGACACCAAATGGCTAAGTCTTTGTGAGCTGAGAGCCCTTTTATAGGGATGGGCCTTTAGTCCCGGTTGGCACGGCCAACCGCGACTAAAGGCCTTCGGGCCAGGCCTGAGGACCTTTAGTCGCGGTTGGCCGGGCCAACCGCGACTAAAGCCCATCCCGTCCCCCAGCTGCTCTTTAGTCGCGGTTCGCCACCAGAACCGCGACTAAAGACCTCATTAGTCGCGGTTCCTATATTTTGGCGACTAATGGGGCTGGACGGAAGGCCATTTTTCTACCAGTGTGTGAAGGCAAATGAGCTTAGCGTTGCCACTTTCGATGATAGCTTCGAAATTAGAATGCTGACAGGAATCGAATTTGTGTTTTCTTCCAATGGATGTTTTTATCTAGTATTAATCATATTTTTATGCAAGATATTTATACTAAGCTTTGACTTGTGTATGTTTGAGGCCTAAATTATTTAATATATGCATGGTTAATTTCCTGGACGTATTCCTCTTTATCAATGTGATATATTTTGTATGTTACATACAAAATATCTGCTTTTATTTGTAACTAGGAAAATGCTTGTTCGTTGCAACCGGAAATAAAAAATATCTTCATCATGAGGATGCACAATCATCGGCTCCTAAATTGACGATACTTAGCTCTTGGCTGACCCCATCAAACTCTACCGACGAGACAGCTTGGGGGAGAGGGCAACATATGAAAGAAAAAAAAGAAAAAGGAGTGGAATTAATCTTCCTCCTTCCCACCCGCTTGGATGCACAATCGTGCTGATCGAGGCCTAAAAATAATCTCGAGGGACTTTGTTGTCTTCTTTGTTATGAAATTAGAGATATCTGTACTATATTAAATGGCTAGAGGTGGTGTCCCATGGTACGTCGTCTCTGCCCGGCCGCGTTGCTCGTTCCTCGTCCACTCCGCACGCTCCTGAGAAAACCGGGGAGAACCGCAAGGAAAAAAGAATGCAAGAGAACACAACCGCTACACGCGCAGCTCTCCGTTTTGTGCCACACCCACGACCTACGGAAAACCGCCCCTTTCCTAATTTCTTGCTCTGCTCCCGCACCCTCCGCAGTCCCACGCAGCGCCGCCGCAGTGCACTGCTTCCTAGCACCACCGTCGCCGCTCTCCGCTCTCCCTCGTGTTAGTTCCATCGAGTTAGCACTGCCAAGAACCGCAGACAGCGTGACCGCCGCCAAGATCTGCGCTCCGGCGGAACCGCCGCCGTCGTGTAGAGCTGCGGGGTCATGGGCGGGGAGGAGGGCGGGTCGACGAGGCGCAGCACACGCACGAGGCCGACGGCGAGCGAGGATCAGAAGGTCATGTGCACCATGGTGAGCGAGATGGGGAAGGGCCAGTTGTACATCTTGGGGTCGAGGATGTACTTGTTGTAGACGATGACGGCGAAGGAGAGGAAGATCCAGACGGCCACGTAGCAGACGACCGCGAAGGGCGCATGGGAGACGCGATGTGAGGTGCGGCCGAGGGCGGAGCTTGAAGGGCGCTGGCGAGGAGGACGCCGGAGCACGGCGGCGCTGGCCGGGGCCGTGCGTGGCGCGGTTGGTCCACGGGCACGGGAGCCGCTGGGGCGAGCTGGCGGGTCGCGGGCGGCGCGGAGCACGCTGGTACTGCACGCTGGAGGAGGTGAGGAACCGGTGGCCGGCGGGGGCGGAGCGGGTTCGGCCGCCCGCAGGAGGGAGGCGCTTCCGGTGCTGTGCGCCGTGCTGTTGCTGATGTTTCGCGGTTCACGCGTGCTGCTTGGGCTGGTGCCAGCTTGATGCTGCTGCTGCTCATGCCATTTGCATGCGCGCTGGTTGGGAAGCAGAGTAGCGCGTGTGGTGGCGCAGGTTAGTCTCCTAATCTTTCAATTGTAAGTTTTTTACCAACATTCCTCTTGCCGCATAGTTGTTGTGCTGGTAGCACCTACTATGACGCTAGCTGCCACTGTCGATGTTTCTGACGCTGTGAATACCTCTGAATTCCTTTGGTATGCTTAGTTATCTGGTTAGTTGGATCCAGTATAATGTCATTTGTTAATCCTTTTGGTTATTTACAATATCCTCCAGTCACATGAAAAAAATTCATAATTGTTTTGGATGGAATTGGTTCTCATGTATATACTTCCAGAGAATACTTTGTTTCCGTACTACTATAGAACATGGCATTGCTAATTGATCTCTCGGTTTGTTCAGCTGCTTGATTTTCCCTCTCGGTAGTCATGTTCACTATTTTTGGCCAACTGGATCAGGTGTGTTTATAACCTGTTTGAATCCAATCCGTGAAAACTGGTGACGGCGGTGCTTCACTTTGCTTCGATACTACGAATAGTCAATTGTTTTGACTTAGTTTTTTTTCTATAATTTGTAGTTTCTGGGTCACTATTAGTTACCAATTACTTAGTGTTACTATTTCCTCCTAATAGTAGCAGATGGGCAAGTGCCACATTGTTCGTCCCCTTGCCTGTTGGCTGAATGTGTTCACTAACTTGCGTACTTGTCCCAGGTTGATGCTCAAGTAGTGCTTGTTAACGGGAACAATGTCGCGGATACCATTTCCAATCTTGTTGCTCAGCACCAGATACAGATCCTCGTCGTCTGTGCCAGCAGAGGCTCCTTCAATAGGTAGGCAGCTCATCATGCTTGTGCTGTACTGATTCATGAGGATGAATGTGCACGCTTCCGTTCGATCACAATGGATGACATGTCTTATATATTATATAGGACGTCCTCCAAAATCTGTAAGGGTGTCCCCAGCTTTTGCACAGCGTATGTTGTTTCAAAGGATGAACCGTCTTCGGTTTGCTGCTTCCCGGTCTTTTATCTTTGGCCGGCTATCCGCATGCTGCGATCTGCATTGACACGGAGTTGGAGAGACCCTCCTCATGCCTGGCACTATTGGTTCCATCCTTCTTGGAGCCGGGGCTAGAGCTGCTGCATAGATTGCCGAAACTGGTCGTTCCACGGACACTGCCTCTCCTCCTCGGATTGTAATTGGTTATGCTTACCGATCTTCATGTTTTACATGTAGTATTGGTTCTGGTTCCAGTCAATTTCTTCAGGCAAATCTTGGAGTCGTATGTGATATATTGGTTTTGGTAATTCGTGAACTGGTAATACCCGATGGCTGGCGGCCAGATGAGTTCCTTTATACTTCCAGACCTCATCTCTCTATTTTTAAATATCCATCTCCTAAATGAACGTGTATGCACTTTGTTTAGATTATTCATATGTATGAATGATGCCAGATACTGTTAATTATAGCTGTTGTTGTATGCGGCAGGTTACTAAGAGGAGGTCAACTAAGAGAGTGAAATCGATGCTTACATGTTCATGCTGAAATAGCTTTGATCATATCTTGAGTGGACACTTTGATATGGATCTACCTGGATTGATATTTTTTCAATACCAAACATGTCAGTGCTATACTGCTATCTAATTCTTGAAGAGAGTGTTCAAAAAAAAAATCTTAAAGAGGGAAAGAAGAAAACATCTTCAGCAATGGGGGCATTCTGCAATTTCTGTGCCGATAATCAATGTAAGCTGTGATATAATGCACATATATTTTTCTTCGGCATGCAATTACACATTCATCTAGCATTATTGTAGTTTCTCTTTATTTCATCTATAACACAAAAATCAGGAAAGAGAGATATACAGACATTGCCAATCTACAGTAGACCTGATGATGGGGATGAAACCTGGTCCTTTCGTAACTTAAAAAAACAGGTCAGAAAATTATCAAACAAATATTTATAGTCTCTTCCGATGGTTTACAAAATGAGTTCAAACAAAAATTAAGACCAAATATCATCTTCTCTGGAAATATTACATAGATATGCTCCCATCTGCCATTGATTCTAAAACTATATGCAATTGGTTCATGTCATGAAATAAGCCAGGGTACACATGTATCACTATATTTTATATCCATTTATTTTCTGCTAAAAATACATGTTTGGGTTGCAAAATTGTTTAGAAGGCACTGGTTGGTAAAGCAATCTGTCAAGTGGAAATGTGTGTCCTTATAAAAACAGTTTCCATCTTCAACTTGTTGCTTAAAATGGTATTCTCTGTTTCCAAAAGACTCAGATTTACCACTAATTTGTGATAATCACAGATAATTGCTGAAGGTGCTAGGAGGACATTCCACCCTGATGACAAACTGCCACCATGGTGTGAAGAACTGGAGCGCTATAACTGTCCGCTCGATATTCTCGCCGCCTGGAATCGTGGCCCATTGGTCCAGTGAATTTGCTGTGCAACCTTTGTCAGCTTCCTACTGATAGTTGAAAGATGTTTTGCTTAATTATACCGCACCAGCATGACTTCCTCCGTATTATTACTACTTGATAATATATTCCTTGTTGTTGTTCACCAATAGTTGAATCATGTTCATAGGTCTGTGTCCCATGCAACTCAACTATGGCATGTTTCTCATAGTTGGAAATGGCTCATCCAGCAAAACACTTACTTTCATTTAATGTACCGAAGTGCAAGCTTGCTGGATGTTTCATGCAGATATGCAGAGTTGTTTTTTTCTTCTGAGCCTTCTTTGTAATTCGCTAGCTGTGGACTGTGTGATATTAGTGTGGCTTTTTAATTGACAGAGTTGTGCCAGGAGTGAGATTTCTGGGACTACTTTGTCAAAATAAATGAATTTTATTTTGTCGTGTGAGTGCCCAGTTTCTTGCCTTCTTTATGGATACTCGCGGACATAAATCAGTTTATCCACAACCCTAGGCATGAAACATGTGAAGTTTTGATCAGTAGATAAAACCATAGTGTGCACCAAGGTGATCCCATTGTCCGAAGAAAATGGTACTTGATGTACTTAGGCAAGCAATTGAGTTCATAGAAGAAATCTGTGGTGTAAGAAAAATATGTATCTCTTAGTGATAGTATGTGTTGATGAGATGTGAAAATGAAACAGTTTATCACTGTTGTCAGGAAAGGTTGTCGAGATAATTGGCTATTTGAACAATGGAGTATATTGCAACCATACGTTTTGGATGTCAAAGATATCACGCATTACAGCTTTTATGATATCAATTGAACTGAATTCATATCATAATGTTTTAGAAATACCAAATAATTATTTCTTATACACCTGAATTTTCTATTGCGATGTATTAACATGTGGTGCGAGAAAGTTAACTTGATAGACCGTAGCAACGCACGGGTATTCAACTAGTTTGTCCTAAGATGAGGAAGGGATAGCAAATCATCTTCTACCATTTAGATGTAGAGGCGACTTCCATTCCTTCCCAAGGTGGTTTGGAACAATAGGCAATATCTATTGTAGCAATTTAGATTTCCATGTGTTAGGAAGCATACTTCCATGGAATGAAATGGGAGGGAATTCTCTTGACTAATTAATATATGTAGAAAATGCCATTGATTCAATTTTCTGATCAAGAACTATTAACAAAAAAAAAATGGATACGTGTTGTTGTCCACATCTATGTGAATATGTTGTTAAAAATATCTACTAGTACATTACGATTATTCCTAGGTAAACATCAGAGATATGGGGCTAATCAAATCAATCAAGTACGAATTTACTTTCCTGTAGGCAATGGTAGTGACTGCTGCAGATGCTTCTCGCGCTGGCTCCTAGTTTGTGAATCATCCTGCTGCTAGCATCGTCACTCCTACTTTTTTGAATCATCCGCAAGATGCAAGTAAAAGGACAACCCAGTTCTATGAGCTGTACGAATATTGTGCATAAGAGCATCTCCAACAGGGGTCACTAACACTAGTAGAATTATGGCCTTTTGCACCGGTTGGTATTGGCCATATGCACCGGATGGCCAACCGGTGCAAACCATCCGGTGCAAAAGCCCCCCCCCCCCTTTTGCACCGGTTCGGGGTCACCACATGGCCGGCTGTTGGGCGCTCGGCGGGGGAGATTTTGCACCGGTTCGTAAACCGGTGCAAAAGGGTTGTGCCGTGGCAGCATTTTAGTGCCCTTCCCTGCCGCGGCAGGGAATTGCACTAAAACGCTGCCACGGCAGAGACTCTGCCCCATTCGAAACACGGTATAATATTAATGCAGACAATTCAAATATATATATATAGGAAACCATTATATTACATATATCGATCAAAGTGATACACGTTCATGCATATATATATATGTCTACATCAACTTTGATATTGGATGTCGGCCACAAAGTGTTCCCCGTCTGGAGCTATGACTTGCTCAAGTAAGAATCCCGCCAACTCTTCTTGAATTGCTCGTACACGCTCGGTTGCTAGAAGACCGTTCCGCAACAGTTGGATCTAATAATTTGAAGAAGGTATGGTGGTCAATATATATATGTGTGTGTATGTGAATGAAACACAAGGTGATAAAATAAAGCCATGAATGTTGTTTACTTACATCAAGTTGTTCCAAAATGTCCCTCATATGGTGGGTATTCTAGCGGATGAACTCACAAACGTAGAACCCGCATAAATTATTCCCGTCCTCTTGCCTCAAGCACTTTACGAGAACAAAGTTCAATCAAAATAATATATATATAATCAAGGATGATAATAATGGTATTGAAACTAGAATCAAAGAGATGCGCGGCCTAGCTAGTAGTACTTACCGGTACATGTTTTATTCGAAGTTCTTTATTCTTTAAACCCGGAGACTTGTTGGTGAACCGCTTCCAAGCCTTGTGGAGGATATCAGCCATGTCCCCCACGCCTCAAGGGGTTTACTCTTCGAGTCCATGACTTCTACTATCCCGGTGTCGGGTTCAATGACTAGCAGGATATAGTGAAACCTGCGGACACACATATATATGCATAACTCATCAATTACACTTAACACATGGAGTAAGCGAAAAGATTTAATGTGTGAAGACAGTAACACTCACGCGAAGTTGTAAGGAAATAGTATTGCCCTTTTGTATGAGTTTTTCCTTAAGACATATACCAAGTTATTCTCCGTGTCCTTGGGAGAGTTGTCGACAGTATACCCATTAACGGTTGTTATCACCAGATTTTGGCTAAATCAGGAGGTGGACCGCGATCAAGATGGGCTTGGAAGATTACACATGGAAGATCTCTGAAGCGGCCTTGCACGGAGAATTTGGGCTAGGTTGCCCGTGTATCTTTAATTACAGTAGATTGTATCTAGATTAAAAGTTAGAGTTTATCTCGTGCACGGTTTGGTGCACGCCCACATTAGAAAGTCCCCTGGACTATAAATATGTATCTAGGGTTTATGGAATAAACAACAACCAACGTTCAACCACAAACAAATCTCGGCGCATCGCCAACTCCTTCGTCTCGAGGGTTTCTCCGGTAAGCACCATGCTGCCTAGATCGCATCTTGCGATCTAGGCAGCACAAGCCTACCCACGTTGTTCATGCGTTGCTCGTACTGAAGCCTTTTTGATGGCGAGCAACGTAGTTATCTCAGATGTGTTAGGGTTAGCATTGTTCTTCGAATTACATGCTTTCGTTATGCAACCCTTGCACATCTAGCCGCCCTTACACCTATCTTAGGTGTAGGGGCGGCACCCGCTTGATCATAATTTAGTAGATCTGATCCGTTACGGTTGCTCCTTGTTTCATCAAGGATTAGTTTAACATCCGCAATAGTTAGGCCTTACAAAGGGTTGGAGGATCCAGCGGCGTGTAGGGTGGCGTTTGCTAGCCCTAAAAAGGATGTTCCGGGGATCAACCTCGTGTTGGTTTTTAGGCCCTGTCTAGGATCGGCTTACGGTCACCGTGCGCGAGCGCGAGGCCCAATCGTGAGTAGGATGATCCGATTATGCGGTGAAAACCCTAAATCGTCGTAGATCTAATCAGCTTTATCTTGATCAAGCAGGACCACCATATACTCGGACACCTTGTCCGGATCATGGGTGGATCGGCTCTTTGAGCCGATTCACGAGATAACTTCGAGAGCCGATCGAGGCTCGTATTTAATGTTTACGTGTATGCCATGCGGGAAACTAAGCGAGGCATCATCCACACCTTCCCGACCGGGTATAGGTCGGGTGGCACGCCCTTGCGATTGGCATCGGCGCGTGCGACCGGGAGGCTTTGCGGGCCGTCGCTACGAGGGACCGGGGCCAGCCGCAGCCCTAGTTGTTCCCGGCTCTACCGTGTTGACCATCTCTGCCCGCCAGGGGGTTTCTGACGTCAACACATTCTAGCACGCCCGGTGGGACAACCTTCGACATCCACCACGTCGCCGTCTGCATCCGAGATGGCGGAAGGCACTCCGGTCAAGTACGAGGATCTGCCTGATGAGCTCAAGAAGAAGCATGACGAAATCAAGGCGGTCCTCGAAGCCGAACTCATCGGCTCTTTCCACCGAACCCGCTCCCATGGCGTCGGTGGAAGGGTTTCACACCGAAGGCGCACTCGATGGAGTGGATCCGTCCGCCCGTCGGAAGAACGCACCGGGTCGCTGCGGCGAGGAGATCAACTACATGGTGGCTCATTCGCTGCACCAACACTACGAGAGCCTGGTGAACACTTTGGAGCGTGTCGCTCGCGCGTCGTCCGGGAAATCATGAGCCACCGGTATTCTCCGTCGGGACCAACTGCGGGGACTTTCAAGGGAGAGATGCCGCTCCGGCCCCGGCCGTTCGCATGGGCAGCACCGGAACTGCCGAACTCATCGGCATACGTCGTCTACAAGATTGGTGGTGATCCTGGTGACTACCAATTCCTACCTGAGGCACCCAAGGATATCCCGCACGGATACGCGTGCGCATACGTACCGGACTGCAACGCCTGGGCACTCTCGAACCAGGCTGCAATATCAGGGGCCTCTGGAACGGCAGGAGGAACGTCAGGAGCCGATCCTGAGAAGCAATCGTGGCTAGCTAAGTACGCCACTCCGACGAACCTCCAAAGCCCAGCTCCTGCAGTTGGCTTAGAACCGGAAAAGCAAGGCATGGCTGGTTAAGTATGCCACCCGGCGAATCTTCGGGGTTCGACACCTTCAGCCATCACGGCGGATCAGATTTGTGCAATTCGAAAGATCGGTTCGGCATGATGCCGAAAAGGAAGACGTTCGGCTACACCAAGCCGTACCCCAACGACTACGAACTGATCCCGCTACCACCCAAATATCGGCTCCCGGACTTTACGAAGTTTAGTGGATCGGATGGTTCCAGCTCCATCGAGCATGTGAGCCGGTATTTGGCACAGCTGGGCACGATCTCGAGCATCGGACGAGTTGCGCGTAAGGTTCTTCGCACGATCCCTCACGGGATCGGCTTTCGGGTGGTACACATCGCTGCCACCGAACTCCATCCGGACTTGGTAGCGATTGGAAGAGCGAGTTCCATGAGCGGTATCACTCGGAGGCTTCCGATGTTGGTATTGCCGATCTAGCGCAAGTACGACGAAGCGCGGGGAGACAGTGTCGGAATACGTCCGGCGCTTCAGGACCATTAGGAACCGATGCTTTTCGGCTCATATAAGCGAAAAAGAAGCGATCGAGTTGGCGGTGGTGGGTCTCTCATCATCAATCAAGGACGTGGCCTCCCAAGCAGACTACCCTTCGTTGGCGCACATGGTGCAGAAGCTGTCAGCATATGAACAGCGCCACCCAGATGTTTACCAGGACAAATTCAAGCGTGCGGTGACCTTGGTTGAGGCAGACGAAGATGAAGGTGCTATGGGAGATCAGGAGGTAGCAGTGGCTGAATGGACTCGAGCAACAGGCCCCGTGACCTGCAAATGGGTGAAGCCACAAGGCCCTCCAAAAGGGTTCGACTTCGACGTGACCAAGACTGAACAGATTTTTGATCTCTTACTCACGGAGAAGCATATAAAGGTACCCGAAGGCCACAAGATCCCCACGGCGCAGGAGCTGAACGGAAAGCCATACCGCAAATGGCATAACACGTTCTCCCACCCCACCAACGACTGCAGGGTGTGGCGGCAACGGATCCAAATGGCGATAGAAAATGGACGGTTGATTTTCAACCAATACGCCATGAAGGTCGACACACACCCCTTCCCCGCCGTAAACATGGTGGAGTATACTTACCACGGAGGGTGCCAGCCGGATTTCTCGTGCAAAATCAATATGGTAGATCTTGGACACCACGCTGGCAAGGATGGAGATGAGGGCAGCTTGCTCTCATAGCAAAGATACGAGAGGAAGCCGCTCCACGCGATCGGCTCCGCCAAGATGGCAAGCGCTACGTAACAGAGGGAGAAGTGAAGAACATAAGATATCAGCGACCTCTCTCTGATCACCTCCTCAACAAGTATGTGAGTCAGTACGACCAACGCCGGCGGTCCAGCGATGATGATGAAAGAGATCGTTTGGCTAGAGAAGCCAGAAGACATCGTTGGCATAATCGCGATGAGGAGGAGCACGAGCGTTGTGCCAAGGAAAAGGCAAGGGAGCGAGACGACGAGGACAGGCACTGGGATTGTCCCTTCTTCGAGCACTCGCCGGGATTCAGGAATGAGCCGATTGCCAACAATCGGCAATTGCCCGAATGCAACCCAGAAGAAGAAGGAGGCAGCCAACGTGTCCGTGTTCGAGCGCTTAGGACCTCTCCCGCCACAGAGCAAACGAGCTGAGTCCCCTCGGTTGAAAGATCTCGAAGATTCAGAAGACGAGGGAGAAGAAGAAGACAGGTATCACCGGCCAAGGTGGTGCCCTGATGGCCTCAGCCGTTCCCAGAAATGCGGGGTGATACGTCTCCAACGTATCGATAATTTCTTGTGTTCCATGCCACATTATTGATGTTATCTACATGTTTTATGCACACTTTATGTCATATTCGTGCATTTTCTGGAACTAACCTATTAACAAGATGCCGAAGTGCCAGTTGCTGTTTTCTGCTGTTTTTGGTTTCAGAAATCCTAGTAAAGAAATATTCTCGGAATTGGACGAAATAAAAGCCCGGGGGCCTATTTTCTCACGAAGCTTCCAGAAGTCCGAAGACGAAACGAAGTGGGGCCACAGGGGAGCCAAACCCTAGGGCGGCGCGGCCCCCCCCTTGGCCGCGCCACCCTGTCATCTGGGCCCCCTGTGCCGCCTCTCGACTTGCCCTTCCGCCTACTTAAAGCCTCCGTGACGAAACTTCCAGTACCGAGAGCCACGATACGGAAAACCTTACTGAGACGCCGTCGCCGCCGATCCCATCTCGGGGATCCCGGAGATCGCCTCCGGCGCCCTGCCGGAGAGGGGAATCATCTCCCGGAGGACTCTACACCGCCATGGTCGTCTCCGGAGTGATGAGTGAGTAGTCTACCCCTGGACTATGGGTCCATAGCAGTAGCTAGATGGTTGTCTTCTCCCCATTGTGCTATCATTGTCGGATCTTGTGAGCTGCCTATCATGATCAAGATCATCTATATGTAATTCTATATGTTGCGTTTGTTGGGATCCGATGAATAGAGAATACTTGTTATGTTGATTATCAAAGTTATGCTTATGTGTTGTTTATGATCTTGCATGCTCTCCGTTACTAGTAGATGCTCCGGCCAAGTAGATGCTTTTAACTCCAAGAGGGAGTACTTATGCTCGATAGTGGGTTCATGCCCGCATTGACACCGGGACAGATGACGAAAAGTTCTAAGGTTGTGTTGTCTTGTTGCCACTAGGGATAAAACATTGATGCTATGTCTAAGGATGTAGTTGTTGATTACATTACGCACCATACTTAATGCAATTGTCCGTTGCTTTGCAACTTAATACTGGAGGGGTTCGGATGATAACCTCGAAGGTGGACTTTTTAGGCATAGATGCGGTTGGATGGCGGTCTATGTACTTTGTCGTAATGCCCAATTAAATCTCACTATACTCATCATGATATGTATGTGCATTGTCATGCTCTCTTTATTTGTCAATTGCCCAACTGTAATTTGTTCACCCAACATGTTGTTCGTCTTATGGGAGAGACACCTCTAGTGAACTGTGGACCCCGGTCCAATTCTCTTTACTTGAAATACAATCTACTTCGCAATACTTGTTTTTACTGTTTTCTCTGCAAACAATCATCTTCCACACAATACGGTTAATCCTTTGTTACAGCAAGCCGGTGAGATTGACAACCTCACTTGTTTCGTTGGGGCAAAGTACTTTGGTTGTGTTGTGCAGGTTCCACGTTGGCGCCGGAATCTCGGTGTTGCGCCGCACTACATCCCGCCGCCATCAACCTTCAACGTGCTTCTTGGCTCCTCCTGGTTCGATAAACCTTGGTTTCTTTCTCGAGGGAAAACTTGCTGCTGTGCTCATCATACCTTCCTCTTGGGGTTGCCCAACGAACGTGTGAAATACACGTCATCAAGCATATTTTCCGGCGCCGTTGCCGGGGAACCGAAGAAAAGCTACACCACAAAGATTTCTAACTCCCACGTCAACTACGCACCAGCATATTTTCTCGGCGCCGTTGCTCGGGGAGATCAAGACACGCTGCAAGGGGAGTCTCCACTTCTCAATCTCTTTACTTTGTTTTTGTCTTGCTTTATTTTATTTACTACTTTGTTTGCTGCACTAAATCAAAATACAAAAAAATTAGTTGCTAGTTTTACTTTATTTGCTATCTTGTTTGCTATATCGAAAACACAAAAAAATTAGTTTACTAGCATTTACTTTACTTATTTCATCATGTTTCCTTTTAATTTTACCACAAAGAACATACCGGTAGGACGTGGGTCTATAGTTGGGAGAAATAACATAGAAGAATTCTTCAACCATGTTAGTACCATTGAAAATTTTGAAGATAGACACTTGGTAGACCTTGCGCCTACTTATGAAATTGCTGCTTGCACATTTAGTTCGCTTGTTGGAAACCAAATTTGTTAATCTCAATCCTATAATCCAACACATGTTTTTCACACTTGGTGATATGGAAGAAGGGGAAAAGAAAGATTTTGTTTTAGAAACCCTTCTTAGAGAATTTGGTGGTCTAGCAAGAGAAGCTAGAAAGGTCTTTGCTAAATTTAATATGCTTGGTTCTCCTACTAATTTTGCTAGTCTCCTTGAAAAGATGGATATGGATAGAATAAGATACACTAATAATATTGATGATGGTGGGGAGATCAAAGCACCAATACCATGCAAGCTCCTAGCTATGAATGATGCACTAGAAAATAATTATGCTTGGCTTGTTCCTGAAAATTTGTTTGATGAGAGTAGCACGCCTAAGACTAATGAAAAGGGAGATGCTAAAACTTATGTATCTAATATAATATGTCTGGTTGAGAAGAGCCCACACCCCGCTGTAGAAGTACCACTCTTCGATAATACTTGATACACACTTTCTGCGCCTAGCTGAAAGGCGTTAAAGAAAAGCGCTTATGGGAGACAACCCATGTTTTTACCTACAGTACTTTGTTTTTATTTTGTGTCTTGGAAGTTGTTTACTACTGTAGCAACCTCTCCTTATCTTAGTTTTGAGTTTTGTTGTGCCAAGTTAAGCCGTTGATAAAAAAGTAAGTACTAGATTTGGATTACTGCGCAGTTCCAGATTTCTTTGCTGTCACGAATCTGAGCCCACTGCCCTGCAGGAAGCTCAGAAAATTATGCCAATTTACGTGAATGATCCTCAGATATGTACGCAACTTTCATTCAGTTTGAGCATTTTCATTTGAGCAAGTCTGGTGCCATTTTAAAATTCGTCAATACGAACTGTTCTGTTTTGACAGATTCTGCCTTTTATTTCGCATTGCCTCTTTCGCTATGTTGGATGAATTTCTTTGATCCACTAATGTCCAGTAGCATTATGCAATGTCCAGAAGTGTTAAGAATGATTGTGTCACCTCTGAATATGTCAATTTATATTGTGCACTAACCCTCTAATGAGTTGTTTCGAGTTTGGTGTGGAGGAAGTTTTCAAGGATCAAGAGAGGAGTATGATGCAACATGATCAAGGAGAGTGAAAGCTCTAAGCTTGGGGATGCACCCGGTGGTTCACCCCTGCATATATCAAGAAGACTCAAGCGTCTAAGCTTGGGGATGCCCAAGGCATCCCCTTCTTCATCGACAAATTATCAGGTTCCTCCCCTGAAACTATATTTTTATTCGGCCACATCTTATGTGCTTTTTCTTGGAGCGTCGGTTTGTTTTTGTTTTTTGTTTTGTTTGAATAAAATGGATCCTAGCATTCACTTTATGGGAGAGATACACACTCCGCTGTAGCATATGGACAAATATGTCCTTGGTTTCTACTCATAGTATTCATGGCGAAGTTTCTCCTTCGTTAAATTGTTATATGGTTGGAATTGGAAAATGATACATGTAGTAATTGCTATAAATGTCTTGGGTAATGTGATACTTGGCAATTGTTGTGCTCATGTTTAAGCTCTTGCATCATATGCTTTGCACCCATTAATGAAGAAATACATAGAGCATGCTAAAATTTGGTTTGCATATTTGGTTTCTCTAAGGTCTAGATAATTTCTAGTGTTGAGTTTGAACAACAAGGAAGACGGTGTAGAGTCTTATAATGTTTTCAATATGTCTTTTATGTGAGTTTTGCTGCACCGGTTCATCCTTGTGTTTGTTTCAAATAAGCCTTGCTAGCCTAAACCTTGTATCGAGAGGGAATACTTCTCATGCATCCAAAATACTTGAGCCAACCACTATGCCATTTGTGTCCACCATACCTACCTATACTACATGGTATTTTCCCGCCATTCCAAAGTAAATTGCTTGAGTGCTACCTTTAAAATTCCATCATTCACCTTTGCAATATATAGCTCATGGGACAAATAGCTTAAAAACTATTGTGGTATTGAATATGTAATTATGCACTTTATCTCTTATTAAGTTGCTTGTTGTGCGATAACCATGTTTACTTGGGGAACGCCATCAACTCATTGTTGAATTTCATGTGAGTTGCTATGCATGTTCGTCTTGTCTGAAGTAAGGGCGATCTACACTGAGTTGAATGGTTTGAGCATGCATATTGTGAGAGAAGAACATTGGGCCGCTAACTAAAGCCATGATTCATGGTGGAAGTTTCAGTCCTGGACAAATATCCTCAAATCTCTAATGAGAAAAGAATTAATTGTTGTCAAATGCTTAAAGAATTAAAAGAGGAGTCCATTATCTGTTGTCTATGTTGTCCCGGTATGGATGTCTAAGTTGAGAATAATCAAAAGCGAGAAATCCAAATGCGAGCTTTCTCCTTAGACCTTTGTACGAGGCGGCATAGAGGTACCCCTTTGTGAAACTTGGTTAAAGCATATGTATTGCGGTGATAATCCAGGTAGTCCAAGCTAATTAGGACAAGGTGCGGGCACTATTAGTACACTATGCATGAGGCTTGCAACTTATAAGATATAATTTGCATGATGCATATGCTTTATTACTACCGTTGACAAAATTGTTTCATGTTTTCAAAATCAAAGCTCTAGCACAAATATAGCAATCGATGCTTTTCCTCTATGAGGACCATTCTTTTACTTTCAATGTTGAGTCGGTTCACCTATTTCTCTCCACCTCAAGAAGCAAACACTTGTGTGAACTTGTGCATTGATTCCTACATACTTGCTTATTGCACTTATTATATTACTCTATGTTGACAATATCCATGAGATATACATGTTACAAGTTGAAAGCAACCGCTAAAACTTAATCTTCTTTTGTGTTGCTTCAATACCTTTACTTTGAATTATTGCTTTATGAGTTAACTCTTATGCAAGACTTATTGATGCTTGTCTTGAAGTGCTATTCATGAAAAGTCTTTGCTTTATGATTCACTTGTTTACTCATGTCATACACATTGTTTTGATCGCTGCATTCACTACATATGCTTTACAAATAGTATGATCAAGTTTATGATGGCATGTCACTCCGGAAATTATCTTTGTTATCGTTTTACTCGCTCGGGACGAGCGAGAACTAAGCTTGGGGATGCTGATACGTCTCCAACGTATCGATAATTTCTTGTGTTCCATGCCACATTATTGATGTTATCTACATGTTTTATGCACACTTTATGTCATATTCGTGCATTTTACGGAACTAACCTATTAACAAGATGCCGAAGTGCCGATTCTTTGTTTTGTACTGTTTTTGGTTTCAGAAATCCTAGTAAAGAAATATTCTCGGAATTGGACGAAATAAAAGCCCAGGGGCCTATTTTCTCACGAAGCTTCCAGAAGTCCGAAGACGAAACGAAGTGGGGCCACAGGGGAGCCAAACCCTAGGGCGGCGCGGCCCCCCCCTTGGCCGCGCCGCCCTGTCATCTGGGGCCCCTGTGCCGCCTCTCGACTTGCCCTTCCGCCTACTTAAAGCCTCCGTGACGAAACTTCCAGTACCGAGAGCCACGATACGGAAAACCTTACTGAGACGCCGTCGCCGCCGATCCCATCTCGGGGGATCCTGGAGATCGCCTCCGGCACCTTGCCGGAGAGGGGAATCATCTCCCGGAGGACTCTACACCGCCATGGTCGCCTCCGGAGTGATGAGTGAGTAGTCTACCCCTGGACTATGGGTCCATAGCAGTAGCTAGATGGTTGTCTTCTCCCCATTGTGCTATCATTGTCGGATCTTGTGAGCTGCCTATCATGATCAAGATCATCTATATGTAATTCTATATGTTGCGTTTGTTGGGATCCGATGAATAGAGAATACTTGTTATGTTGATTATCAAAGTTATGCTTATGTGTTGTTTATGATCTTGCATGCTCTCCGTTACTAGTAGATGCTCGGCCAAGTAGATGCTTTTAACTCCAAGAGGGAGTACTTATGCTCGATAGTGGGTTCATGCCGCATTGACACTAGGACAGATGACGGAAAGTTCTAAGGTTGTGTTGTGCTGTTGCCACTAGGGATAAAACATTGATGCTATGTCTAAGGATGTAGTTGTTGATTACATTACGCACCATACTTAATGCAATTGTCACGTTGCTTTGCAACTTAATGCTGGAGGGGTTCGGATGATAACTCTGAAGGTGGACTTTTTAGGCATAGATGCAGTTGGATGGCGGTCTATGTACTTTGTCGTAATGCCCAATTAAATCTCACTATACTCATCATGATATGTATGTGCATTGTCATGCTCTCTTTATTTGTCAATTGCCCAAGCTGTAATTTGTTCACCCAACAT
>NC_061512.1:67700279-67826647 GCF_022539505.1 Lolium rigidum | reverse complement strand
TTATAAATAGTACGCCCCGTCTCTCCCATTTCACTCATCACCAAACCCTAGCCCATTGCACAATGCCCCCAAAGCCGCACCCGCCGCCGGTGGAGGTGGACCCGCAGCTCGCGGAGATAGAGGAGTGGGAGGAGCTGCAGCGGCAGGAGGCGGCAGCAAGGAGGGCAGCAGATGATGAGGTGGACCCGCAGCTTGCAGAGATAGAGGAGTGGGATGAGGCGGCGCTAGCGGCTACCATAGAAGCATTTGAGAGGCAGAGTCTCCAGGAGCTGCATAAGCGGCCGTGTGTGACGGATCTGGATAGTGAGGAGATGTATAAGCGTCGTCGTGAGGTGGAGCTGCGGCGAGAGGCGGCAGCCGGGAGGGCAGCAGCGGATGCGCGGAAGAACTAGTAGAAGTTGTTATTTTAGTTTAAATTTAGTTAATGTTAAATTTCAATAAAGTCGTTGTCGTTGTTTTAGTTTAAGTTTAGTTAACGTATCCTGTTAAATTTCAATAAAGTCGTTGTCTTTATTTTATATACCCCTTGTATCCCGGTTCCTGGCTTGCGGTGCTAAATATAGTGGATTAGATTATATACCCCTTTTTCCTGGCTTGAACCGGTGCTAAAGATGGTGGATTAGATTATATACCCCTTTTATCCCGGTTCCTGGCTTGAATCGGTGTTGCAGATGGTGGATTAGATTATATACCCCTTTTATCCCGGTTCCTTGCTTGAACCGGTGCTAAAGATGGTGGATTAGTTTATATACATTTTATCCCGGTTCCTGGCTGGAACCGGTGCTATCTGGGGGGGATTATCTGGAGGCACATTGCTATATATAGCCCCCTCCGGGGAGAGTAGATAGAGCAGCCTGAGAGGCAACGACCAAGAAGGAAAGAGCCTCTCCGGCGAAGTTTCTCGAAGATGTCTTAGATGGTTGGCCGTCTTAGACATCTTCGGAAGCTTCGCCCGAGTAACTCTCCCCGCAAGTCCCGCTCGGAAGCTTCTAGTATATACACCCAACAACTAGTAGCTCAGGGTAAGGAGGGCTTCCGGGAGCTTCTCGAAGGAAAGAGCCTCTCCGGCGAAGTTTCTCGAAGATGTCTTAGATGGCTGTCCGTCTTAGACATCTTCGGAAGCTTCGCTCGAGTAACTCTTCCCGCAAGTCCCGCTCGGAAGCTTCTAGTATATACACCTAAGATGGATAATTTCCAAACATGTGTATCTAGAAAAATAATAAACTTGGATAATTGCATTTAGTTCAAACGACCAATGTTACTGATACATATCACAACAAACGCTTCACAATATGAGCTCAAGGTACAGGATAATAATTAATACATTATGATCGCTTCGACCGTAACCATGGAGTATCTTCAGCATTTAACGCGATGGTTGGATCAATGTTCACGAGTGAAGGGCGGAATTTCAGCAAACTTATTATAATCTTCCGACATGTCCGTCTTGTCCTCGACTCCCACGATGGTTCTTTTCCCCGACGGAACTATGTGACGCTTTGGCTCATCGGATGAGCTCGTTTCCTTATGTTTTCTTTTCTTCGGTCTGGAGGACATGTCCTTCACATAGAAAACCCGAGCCACATCATTGGCTAGGACGAATGGTTCGTCTCTGTAACCAAGATTGTTGAGATCCAATGTTGTTATTCCATACAGCTGGTCTACCTTTACCCCTTTTCCATCCAGCTTGAACCATTTGCACCGAAACAAAGGGATCTTAAAAGAAGGTCCATAGTCAAGTTCCCATATCTCCTCTATGTAACCATAATATGTGTCCTTTTCCCCACTGTTAGTGTTTGTTGCATCAATGCGGACACCACTGTTTTGGTTGGTGCTCTTTTTTATCTTGGGCGAACGTGTAGAAGGTATTTCCATTTATCTCGTACCCCTGGAAAGTCAGTATAGTCGAAGATGGTGACCCGGCCAACAAGTACAACTGATCTCCAATATCGTTGTTATTAATGAGATGTGTTCGGAGCCAACCGCCGAATGTCTGCATATATGTGTAATTGATGGCGTGTAACTCACACGTTCGTTGGGAACCCCAAGAGGAAGGTATGATGCGCACAGCAGCAAGTTTTCCCTCAGAAAGAAACCAAGGTTTATCGAACCAGGAGGAGCCAAGAAGCACGTTGAAGGTTGATGGCGGCGGGATGTAGTGCGGCGCAACACCGTAGATTCCGGCGCCAACGTGGAACCTGCACAACACAACCAAAGTACTTTGCCCCAACGAAAAAGTGAGGTTGTCAATCTCACCGGCTTGCTGTAACAAAGGATTAACCGTATTGTGTGGAAGATGATTGTTTGCAAGAAAACAGTAAAAACAAGTATTGCAACAGATTTGTATTTCGAGTATAAAAGAATGGACCGGGGTCCACAGTTCACTAGAGGTGTCTCTCCCATAAGATAAAAGCATGTTGGGTGAACAAATTACGATCGGGCAATTGACAAATAGAGAGGGCATAACAATGCACATACATGTCATGATAAATATAGTGAGATTTAATTGGGCATTACGACAAAGTACATAGACCGCCATCCAGACTGCATCTATGCCTAAAAAGTCCACCTTCGAGGTTATCATCCGAACCCCTCCGAGTATTAAGTTGCTAACAACGGACAATTGCATTAAGTATTGCGCGTAATGTAATCAATAACTACATCATCGGACATAGCATCAATGTTTTATCCCTAGTGGCAACAGCACATCCATAACCTTAGGGGTTTCGTCACTCCCCGCATTCACGGAGACATGAACCCACTATCGAGCATAAATACTCCCTCTTGGAGTTACTAGCATCAACTTGGCCAGAGCCTCTACTAATAACGGAGAGCATGCAAGATCATAAACAACACATAGGTAATAACTTGATAATTAACATAACATGGTATTCTCTATCCATCGGATCCCGACAAACACAACATATAGTATTACGGATAGATGATCTTGATCATGTTAGGCAGCTCACAAGATCCAACAATGAAGCACAATGAGGAGAAGACAACCATCTAGCTACCGCTATGGACCCATAGTCCAGGGGTGAACTACTCACTCATCACTCCGGAGGCGACCATGGCGGTGAAGAGTCCTCCGGGAGATGAATCCCCTCTCCGGCAGGGTGCCGGAGGAGATCTCCAGAATCCCCCGAGATGGGATTGGCGGCGGCGGCGTCTCCGGAAGGTTTTCCGTATCGTGGCTCTCGGTGCCGGGGGTTTCGCGACGGAGGCTTTAAGTAGGCGGAAGGGCAGGTCAGGGGGCACACGAGGGCCCCACACCCTAGGTCGGCGCGGCCAGGGCCTGGGCCGCGCCGCCCTAGTGTGGCGGCGCCTCGTGGCTCCACTTCGTTACGTCTTCGGTCTTCTGGAAGCTTCGTGGCAAAATAGGACCATGGGCGTTGATTTCGTCCAATTCCGAGAATATTTCGTTACTAGGATTTCTGAAACCAAAAACAGCAGAAAACAACGAATCGGCTCTTCGGCATCTTGTTAATAGGTTAGTTCCGGAAAATGCACGAATATGACATAAAGTGTGCATAAAACATGTAGATATCATCAATAATGTGGCATGGAACATAAGAAATTATCGATACGTCGGAGACGTATCAGCATCCCCAAGCTTAGTTACTGCTCGTCCCGAGCAGGTAAAACGATAAAAAAGATAATTTACTGAAGTGACATGCCATCATAACCTTGATCATACTATTTGTAAACATATGTAATGAATGCAGCGATCAAAACAATGGTAATGACATGAGTAAACAAGTGAATCATAAAGCAAAGACTTTTCATGAATAGTACTTCAAGACAAGCATCAATAAGTCTTGCATAAGAGTTAACTCATAAAGCAATAAATCAAAGTAAAGGTATTGAAGCAACACAAAGGAAGATTAAGTTTCAGCGGTTGCTTTCAACTTATAACATGTATATCTCATGGATAATTGTCAACATAGAGTAGTATAACAAGTGCAATATGCAAGTATGTAGGAATCAATGCACAGTTCACACAAGTGTTTGCTTCTTGAGGTGGAGAGAGATAGGTGAACTGACTCAACATAAAAGTAAAAAGAATGGTCCTTCAAAGAGGAAAGCATCGATTGCTATATTTGTGCTAGAGCTTTTATTTTGAAAACATGAAACAATTTTGTCAACGGTAGTAATAAAGCATATGAGTTATGTAAATTATATCCTACAAGTTGCAAGCCTCATGCATAGTATACTAATAGTGCCCGCACCTTGTCCTAATTAGCTTGGACTACCGGATCATCGCAATACACATGTTTTAACCAAGTGTCACAATGGGGTACCTCCATGCCGCCTCGTACAAAGGTCTAAGGAGAAAGCTCGCATTTTGGATTTCTCGCTTTTGATTATTCTCAACTTAGACATCCATACCGGGACAACATGGACAACGGATAATGGACTCCTCTTTAATGCATAAGCATGTGGCAACAATTATTATTCTCATATGAGATTGAGGATATATGTCCAAAACTGAAACTTCCACCATGAATCATGGCTTTAGTTAGCGGCCCAATGTTCTTCTCTAACAATATGCATGCTCCAACCATTAAGGTGGTAGATCTCTCTTACTTCGGACAAGACGGACATGCATAGCAACTCACATGATATTCAACAAAGAATAGTTGATGGCGTCCCCGAAACATGGTTATCGCACAACAAGCAACTTAATAAGAGATAAAGTGCATAAGTACATATTCAATACCACAATAGTTTTTAAGCTATTTATCCCATGAGCTATATATTGCAAAGGTGAATGATGGAATTTTAAAGGTAGCACTCAAGCAATTTACTTTGGAATGGCGGATAAATACCATGTAGTAGGTAGGTATGGTGGACACAAATGGCATAGTGGTTGGCTCAAGGATTTTGGATGCATGAGAAGTATTCCCTCTCGATACAAGGTTTAGGCTAGCAAGGTTATTTGAAACAAACACAAGGATGAACGGTGCAGCAAAACTCACATAAAAGACATATTGTAAACATTATAAGACTCTACACCGTCTTCCTTGTTGTTCAAAACTCAATACTAGATATTATCTAGACTCTAGAGAAACCAAATATGCAAACCAAATTAGCAAGCTCTAAGTGTTTATTCATTAATGGGTGCAAAGTATATGATGCAAGAGCTTAAACATGAGCACAGCAATTGCCAAGTATCAAATTATCCAAGACATTTTAGAATTACTACATGTAGCATTTTCCAATTCCAACCATATAACAATTTAACGAAGAAGAAACTTCGCCATGAATACTATGAGTAAAGCCTAAGGACATACTTGTCCATATGCTACAGCGGAGCGTGTCTCTCTCCCATACGAGTGAATGCTAGGATCCATTTTATTCAAACAAAACAAGAACAAAAACAAACCGACGCTCCAAGCAAAGTGCATAAGATGTGACGGAATAAAAATATA
Organism: Lolium rigidum; assembly: GCF_022539505.1. Classification (NCBI taxonomy): domain Eukaryota; kingdom Viridiplantae; phylum Streptophyta; class Magnoliopsida; order Poales; family Poaceae; genus Lolium; species Lolium rigidum. The sequence goes on along the minus strand of NC_061512.1, from coordinate 67,821,212 downwards.
GTTTCGGGGAGGAACTCGATAATGTTGTCGATGAAGAAGGGGATGCCTTGGGCATCCCCAAGCTTAGACGCTTGAGTCTTCTTAGAATATGCAGGGGTGAACCACCGGGGCATCCCCAAGCTTAGAGCTTTCACTCTCCTTGATCATATTGTATCATACTCCTCTCTTGATCCTTGAAAACTTCCTCCACACCAAACTCGAAACAACTCATTAGAAGGTTAGTGCACAATAAAAATTAACATGTTCAGAGGTGACACAATCATTCTTAACACTTCTGGACATTGCACACTAGTGGAGAAGAGGCCTTTGGTCCCAAGCAAATGTCCCAGTGCTGAACCAAACCGGGTCCAATGGTGGCATTGGGCCCGGTTCGTTTCTGCCCAGGACGACCCCACCCGCTGGAGCTTGTCCGGTAGTGGCCTTTGGACCCGGTTTGTAATACAAACCGGGACTAAAGGGTCCACGGCAGGGCGCGGCAGGCCGTGTCAGGCGTGGGAAACCTTTAGTCCCGGTTTGTATTACAAACCGGGTCCAAAGCCCCACCCTCTGGACCCGGTTTGTGTTACAAACCGGGACAAGGTCCCCAATCTGGCTATATTACCTTGCCCTGCCCAAGTGTGAGCCACACTTGGCCATTTTTTCACTTTCTTCACAAGAGGGGTGTATTGCTCTCCTCTCTTCTTCACATGCACAAGAGGTGTTTGATGAAATGCTTAAGAGGATTTGCCACTTGAGTTTACACAAATCAAGCCACACTTAACTTGTTTTTTTCTTCTTCATCGAGGTTAACAATTTTATCCTTTTCATCTCGTAATTGATAAAATGCATGTGTATATATACATCGTGATGTTACGTAATGGTTTTGATCGGCTAAATTATATCATGCAGATGAATCGGCAATGGATGTACATTGACCGACGGTTTGACGAGTTCACTTCGGTCCTGGATAATTTTATGGCCGTGGCGGAGACAAACAAACATGGTGGCTTCATGTATTGTCCATGTGTGAACTGCAAGAATACCGTAAATTACGCTCACTCGAGTCTCATTCACAGCCACCTTCGCGATCCGGTTTCATGCCCGATTACTATTGTTGGACCAAGCACGGAGAAAGAGGGGTTATGATGGAAGACAATGAAGAAGAGGAAGAGGATGATGACGGTTATCCCAATTTCCCCGAATACGATGATACTGCAGAAGGCAATGAAGACAATGAAGTAGAAGATCAAGAGGCACCGGATGAGCCCGTCGATGATGATCTTGGTCGGGCCATTGCCGATGCAAGGAGAGAATGTGAAACCGAAAAGGAAAGGTTGGCCTTCGACAAGATGATAGAAGATCACAACAAATTGTTATACCCAACTTGCGAAGATGGCCATAAAAAGCTAGGCAACGACGCTGGAATTGTTGCAATGGAAGGCGGAGAACGGTGTCACCGACTCGGGATTTGGAAAGTTGTCGACAATAATTAAGAGGAAGCTTCCAAGGGGTAACGAATTGCCCGCCGAGTACGTACGAAGCGAAGAAGATTGTCCGCCCTCTAGGATTAGATGTGCAAAAGATACATGCATGCATTAATGATCGCATCCTCTACCGCGGTGAGTACGAGAATTTGGATGCATGTCCGGTGTGCACTCGCATTGCGGTATAAGATCGGACGAGATGACCTCTGGTGATGTTGAGGGCGAGCGCCCCAAGAAGAGGGTTCCCGCCAAGGTTATGTGGTATGCTCCTATAATACCACGACTGAAACGCTTGTTCGTAAATAAAGAGCACGCTAGGTTGTTGCGATGGCACAAAGAAGACCGTAAGAAAGACGTGATGTTGAGGCACCCTGCCGATGGATCCCAATGGAGAAAAATCGATAGAGAGTTCCCAAACTTTGCACAGGATGCAAGGAACTTAAGGTTTGGTCTAAGTACAGATGGCATGAATCCTTTTGGAGAGCAGAGCTGCAGCCATAGCACCTGGCCTGTGACTCTTTCTCTACTATATAAAAAGGAGGTTTCCTCCGGTCAAGATTTCGTCATGCATATTTTCTTAGACCGATACCCTCCCACTAAATCTCATTACCCACCACTGCCATTACCAAGTAATTACATACCGCTTCGTCCCCAAACCAGGAAATGATTCCCGAGCGAAGCTAGGGTTCGACTGCCCAGCTACCGCTCCCCCACATACCCCCGCCACCCCATCGATCTGCGGACACCGGCGACGACCACCTCCTCCGGCCGGTGGAATGGTACTTTCGCGTGATAAAACTCCCGACCACGGGCCCTTGCGACCGTGATGCCTGCCCAGCCCTTGACCTGTACGGCCCTTCCCGTGCAGTGGTTGCGTTCTCCCCTCGATCCCCGCTGGAGATGCGTCGGCGATGCGCGCTCCATGGGGAGGCTCCCGGCGTTGTCCCCCACAGTCAAGCTCTCGGAGACATGTGAACACGAGGCGGAAGGCCGGATGCCATGGCAGTACATCGCGGAGCTCGATGGCACAGCGGCGGGAGGACAGTGGCGGCGCGGCGTTCCCGCTGGCAGTGGCGGCTCGGAGCTCGCTGGCGCATCGACGGGATACATCAACTGATTTCTTGGCGGGTTCGGGAGAGCTTGCCTTCAGACTCAATCGTTGAAATTCATCTTGAAGATGGCTCAGAGGAAAGAAGGGGATCCGGGAGGATGAAGTAATTGGACATGGGTATTACTCGCTGGAATCCGCCTCCACCCCCACGCCGGCGAGCCCTAGCCTGCTCCTCCTAGGGTCTCCTACCGTCCTCTGCGCCCCGATCCTGCGGCCCACCGCCCCGATTCGCGTCGCCGTCATGCCTCTACTGCTCGGATCTCGCAGGGTGGTCTGATCCCAGGAGACGAGTGAGGAGGGCCGGTCCGATTTGGGCGTCTCGGCGCTGCTCAGACCGGAGATCCGCCCGATCCGGACCCTGTGTTGATTTGTTTTGCCAGTGAGGAATCCTGCCCTGCTTGATTGTTTTGCCGGTGAGGAACACTGTCTTCCTTGGATTGTTTTGCTCGATCACATATTTTTCTGCTACCTTCTGTCAGCCCATTCGCATACTTCACATGTGTTTGTAGTAGGCTTTGGTTTGCATAGTTGCTGTGCTGGGTACGGGATTGGTGCATAATAGTGTACATACTCCATAGAATTATTAAAGTTCAGACCGAGTACATGATTCCTTTTTCATGAGTAACAATCCAGAATCCAGAATTTTGCAATATGTTCAAGAAATTCGTAAAAGAATGGCTCATACCAAACTGCTATGAATGTCGTTACAACTTTCATTGTGCTTTTATTGAGCCCTGAGATGTGCTATCTGAAAAATAGCATCAACCGCACAAGTATGCACATCTTGACCTCTTTTCTTTGCGAACTCTTTTTTTTAGTTACAAGATTGTTAAACAATGGCTGCTATCAATCAGGTTACACCTATATATCTATATCATGCAAACTTATGTCCTGGAAGTGGTTCAATGTAAAGAAATAGTCCATTTCTTTTCTATCAATGTTGCAGCGTTCTCATTCCTACCATTGGAGGCAATATTGTGTCACTTAGTTCAATAGAAGGATCATAACTTCTATACCCAATCTTAATCTTAAGTCGAATAAAGCAAAGTTCTTAGAGGTACCATTGTAAATTTAAAGAACATGTACCCCTGTTTTTGCTGATTACTCATTACCACCAATGTAAATCTGTCTCACTGGTTTTGTTGCTTGTAGTTCTATTTGTGATTAAAAAATAAATTCTGTTAATTTAATAAGAATCATTAAGGGTTTGTGAGAGATATATCTCCTTAAATTTTACCAACAAGAGTTTTTTGCAAGTCAGGTTGATATCTTGGCTGGAGCGTTTGGAATCAGCCCTCGCAGGGGATGATGGCTGAAAAAAAACGACAGTAGCCGGGAAGTTGTCAGGGTAGGTGACGGTGAGGCTGGCGTTGGTGCCCTGGAGCGCACTCGGACTTTTTGAACTATCAAAGTCATAGTAGCATCAGGACACGGCAATGAGACGTACTGTTTCTTCTCTCCTACATCTTCCTGTTATTATACTAGATACATGTTTGACCCCATTGAAGTATATCATCTTCCGATTATGCTGAGTTGTATTACCTTCATTGGTTTAGTGAAGAACTACAGGTGCAATTTCTTGATTTGCTATCACTTAGATTTATTTATGATTCCAGATTGATATTGCAATGTGAAATTTAGACAAACTTTATTTGTGCAAATTTAAAATTTGATCACTCTGTGCTATCAGATTTGGGGTTTGCCTACTATTTATAACCGGTACATACTATTAAGCAGATGCAGTTAGCCAGCTAGGAACCAACTATGTTTTAATTCGGACATTTAAGAAGGCATGATTTTATTATCAAATAGAATGAGTACCTTGTTTATGTATTGAATGAATTCTTACTATTACTTATTGTTGAAACTACATTAGTTTGGTGTTTTCATACAGTACATAATTTGCAATTTAAAGTAAACATTTGAATTTTATTTTCTTACTCTTGTTACACCTGAACATGGAAATTCTGTCATCTACCTTCAGTATGTGCATGCTTGGATTTGCTACCCAAAAGCAATAAGAATGCGCATTCAGTGTATGTTGTTATGGTTTGGTAGACCAGTTGATTTTGATAAATTTCACTAATACTTTTGTCTAAATACTGTCTCTCTACAGTGTTCCCTGATGGTTGGGTGCTTGCTGTTTCAGTTTTTGTTGGCATATCATGTGGAAAAATGGGGTCTGGGAAAATATCATGAGTATGCCACAGAAGGAGAAGCTGCCATAGGGCTTGACCGACCATGACACCAGCTCCTCCCACAGCAGACCTCGAACATTCGAGAGCTCACACGCAGCCACGGCGCGCATCCTGCCTACATGGATGTTCCTGCCATTTTTGTAAGTACAAGTAATTTGAAAAAAAAATCCTTCCTACTATATTAGTTATTTCTGGAGGCAAATGTGCTGGAAATAAGTGACAATCGAACTATCATCAACATATTGGTTATATTTAGTATAAGTAACTGTTTTGGAGAAAAAATTGGTGGATCAAATAGCATTCATATTTAGACATTCTGTGCATAAGAAAAGCTATGTATTGGTGGTTATTCCTGCTGTTATTTTACTAACTTGGCTCAGCGAAGAAGTATCATAATGGGTTGTTGCTTGAGGAGATGCATGCCGTCCGCAAGTTTGTGCATTGCTGTTGTAATGATTGCTTCCATGTTTTGTAAGGTCTTCTTTCACTGCTTTCTATTTTCTTCCTTTCTGAAGTTGTGTAGTTTTATCTGCTTGCTGTTTTCCTCCTTTCTAAAGTTGGTGGTTTATAAACCTAACCTCAAATTAACATGGAGAAAGTTGAGTTCATTAATTCACTTGATAGACCGTGCATTAGTGATAGAAATCACATGTCTTCTATGTTTAATAAATAAAAATATTGCATTATGTTGTATCTTTATCTGATCATTGCTACAGTTTGCCTTCTGTTTGTTTCAGATTATATTTCTTTTATTGGATGCACAAATAACACTGCTCATTATATTAGAAAAAGATATTTTTGCAAGAACAATTCTAGAACCCATGAGTAGTCTGGGAGTAATTAATAATTATAGAACTTCTGGAGAATACTTCTATTCGAGGTGCAAGACATTTTTACAAAAGCAAGTTTATTATAGGTTTTTTTATTGGATTACATTTCAATGAAACAAAGTACTAGCTGAACAGAATTCAATTTTAGTCTGCCCATGAGTTGGGTGTAATTTGGGTATGATGGTGCAAACTAACCAATGCAGCAGGCAATAATAGCGAATTCACAACAACAGCTAGGAAAGCAATACTCTGCATTTCACTTTCGTACCGACTAAAGAGTAGCAAATATATCAGTATACAACAGCAAAATTGTATGTAATGCAAAATCCAGCAGCAGTGCATGAAGTGATCAACCCAGCTTGGTATAGCATCCCCCGCCGCCTGCTGCTCCTCTTCACCGCATCCCTGGAAACTTGCTGCTCCTCTTCACTGCATCCCAGAAATTCACCTATTCAGATTAAATACTTAAGATGATCTTATAGTTTTGAGATATTATGCGGCTATTTTTTCTATGATCTGTAATCTATGTTAAATGGCAGCTCCAGCGGCGGCATCGCGCGTGAAGGGCAAGCGATGGTGAACACTCTCAAGTGTAAGTTGTTCTACATACCGTGGCAATTACCACCTCACTAAATTCAAATATAGGTTATTCAACACCTGATAAAATGATCAACTAAGAGTATTACTGTGGCTGAAAAATAGGATCTCTAAAAAATAGGGTTTCTGACTTCGTTATAGTCCACTAATAACTACCACTGGATGCAAAACTGGCCAAACCTCAAATTACTATGCTTTCCGGTGTACAGTGTCCGAGTCACAAAGTAAGAATACAATGTATTCATGGGGTACAATCTTCTCCCTGTAATTCAGATTCACTTCAGGTTGTTGAATCAAAGATTGAGTTCTTCTGCTTAGTAAGTTTAAACCACTCTAGAAGCATGACTAACATGATAATAATGACTTGTTGCAAGATAAATGAACATGTTGTATATAAAAGCTCCAAGTTAACTGAACTTCTTATGTGCCAGAAATTACAAACAGTGGGGTGACAGGATGACAACAAGTTTTAGTCCCACTTTTAGTACACCAAGTTATTTTTAGCCCAGTCCCTTCTCATTCGACCCAAAACCAGCGTAAGAAAAAATAAGAGAACAAAGAATGCTACAACATGTTTGTGGCAAGGACATATATTTATCTCTACTAGATTCTTAGTAAGCTGCATCCTTGCTGCTTACATTGTTGTATTTATTCCTCCCCTGCAGGCCCTCTGCTATATTTTATACCAGGGAGACAAGCTGGAGCTCGATGAGCTCGAATTACTTGATGAGAACATGACGTAATCTCTTCATGAGGGAGAGAATAACGTTCAATTAGTAGCAACAAAGCGCGGTTCATCAATTGTGGAAGACAAGTGTATGTAGTATGTACCCACACCTGTAATATGTATTGATTATTCATTCGGCTTCAATTGGTTTTTGTTTTGTTACATGAACAAGAAATTAAGACACTTGAGAGTTGAGAAGAACTGTAATTTGTATGCTCCCGTAGATTTCACAGGCCGTTGTTGACACTGACATTGAAATTTATGTTATGCTACAAGGAGTTGGTACCAAATCTTGGATGGAACACTATTGAGACTTATTTCTGTAAGTGTTAGTTTTATATAGTATGGCAACATATTCAAAGCAGTGTATGAACTATTGATAATACATGATATGTAGTTGTCGTGTCTGCCCATAACAATATGAAAGAGGAAAAATTATGAGTTTCTGTTGTGATAATGTTAGATATTTGTATATTAAAATCCTTAGTAAGATGGGCGTCTTCAAGATTTATGTTGACCTCAGAATGATGCATGACCTTCGTTAGCATGCATTTAAATTTCTCTATCGTTTTAGTATTTTAATGGAATAAAACATTTAGATCCTTCAAGCATCAAATGTATTGTAATGCTATCATAATTATTTTGCTGCATGTTATACAAATTAGTAACTTATCATAGTTTCAATAGCGAGTATAGTTGAGAAATCTTCTAAATATATCTGGGCTAGAGCTTCATTGATTTTGCTATGCATTTATGTGAAAAAAGAGACATGCTATATTTCTTTCTCGCTGCTTCACATTCCGCATTCTATTGCAATTTTTGAATCGATGCCGATTGAGGATTAACAAAGTAATTATTGTTATTGACGTACTTATATAATAAAAGTACCGCTAATATGACATGAGCGAAAAGGGTAATAAAGAACAGAAAGAACGCATGTTGTCCTCAGAAGGTTAGTGAGAGGGATAAAAATGGCATTGTATAGGATGGGGTATTAAAAAACTAAAAGTCATCGTGCTTGCGATGTTCGACAAGATGAAATTATTTTTATCCATGGCAACACACGGACATTTAACTATGAATAACAAAATGTTGTTTGGACTAATTAGAAAAGAAATATTCTTCCCTGTGTTTGCAGCACCCACGTTTTGTGAGACAATAATATATCTAAAAGAGGTTGTTGAGTTGACAGTTATGACGGCCCAGAACAAAAGTGTGACTTACTGCGAAAGAGTAACAAGAAACAATGTTGTCTTGCTATTGTGTTCGGTATTATCATGATGTAGTATATTATGATATCCTTAATTTTCTTTAAATTTTTATAATAAGTTATGAAGTATATATGTGCATTGAAAAATAAAATTTAAGGACCCGTAGCAACGCACGGGCATTTGTACTAGTTGTATATATAACCTTCCTCCTTGGTTGTGCATGAAGCGGAAGTTCATTATGATGCCAGTGCTCATACAAGGCCCGAAGCAACCCGGGAATGACATTGATGTGTACCTGAAGCCATTAGTCGAAGAACTTCTACAGCTGTGGTCCCTAGCAGGTGTACGTGTGTGGGACGAGCACAAGCAGGAGGAATTTGACCTAAGAGCGATGCTTTTCGTAACCATCAATGACCGGCCTGCTCTTGGTAACATTTCGGGACAAGTAAAACAAGGGATACAATGCATGCACGCACCTGTTTACATGAGCTCGAAGGTGATTATTTGGAAAAAGGTCGAAGGTCGTGTACCTGGGGCATCGTCGATTTCTTAGGACTACCCATCCCGTAAGAAAGAAAGGAAAGCATTACAACGGTGAGGCTGATCACCGGAGGAAGCCTCCCCATCGTGATGGTGTTGATATATTTGGTATGGTCAAGGATCTAGATATAATATTTGGAAAGGGTCCTGGCGGACGGTCTGTTCCGAATGACGATGCCGGACACGCGCCCATGTGGAAGAAGAAATCTATTTTTTGGGAGCTAGAATATTGGAAAGTCTTAGAGGTCCGCTCTTCAATCGATGTGATGCACGTGACGAAGAATCTTTGCGTTAACCTCGTTAGGCTTTCCGGGCGTGTACGGGAAGACAAAAGATACACCGTAAGCACGAGAGGACCAAGCAACGTTGGAAAGACCCCAAAAAGCTGCATGAGAGAGTTAAAGGACGTCATTTATCCAGCTACGCTCTTACAAAAGCAGAGAAGGAAATATTTTTGAATGTCTCGCGCAGTATCAAGGTCCCGTCCGGCTTCTCCTCCAATATAAAGGGAATAATAAATATGGAGAAGAAAACATTCCGAACCCGAAGTCTCATGACTCGTCACGTGATAATGACACAGCTTGCTTCCGATTGCATTGAGGGGGCTTCTACCGGAAAATGTTCGATCGCCCATTGTGAAGCTATGTGCATTCCTCAATGCAATTTCTCAGAAGATAATAAATCCAGAAATTCTACCGAGGTTGCAGAATGATGTGGTCCAATGTCTCGTTCGTTTTGAGCTGGTGTTCCCACCATCCTTCTTCAATATTATGACACATCTCCTCGTTCACCTGGTTGATGAGATTTCCATTCTCGGTCATGTGTTTCTACACAATATGTTCCCCTTCGAGAGGTTCATGGGAGTCTTGAAGAAATATGTTCATAACCGTGCTAGGTCAGAAGGAAGCATCTCCAAGGGCTATGGAACAGAGGAGGTCATAGAATTCCGTGTTGACTTTATTCCTGACCTTAAGCCGATTGGTGTTCCTGAATCGCGGCGTGAAGGGAGACTAAGTGGAAAAGGCATGCTAGGAAGGAAATCAATGATATGTAGGGACCGGATTTCTTTGACTCAAGCAAACTACACAGTTCTACAAAGTTCCACCATGGTGGCTCCGTATATCGGTGGCCACAAGAACTTTCTACGCTCCCAGAACCCGGGGCAGTCGAACGATTGGATTAGACGTGAACACATGTCGACTTTCGGCGGTTGGTTGCAAAAACATCTCCCGAATAACGAAGATATTGAAGATCAGTCTGTACTTGCTGGCCCGGACACCATCTTCGACCGTAGTGACTTTCCAAGGGTACGAGATAAATGGGAATACATTTTACACGATCGCCCAAGATAAAAAGAGCACCAACCAAAACAGTGGTGTCCGCTTTGATGCAATAATGAATGAAGGCCCAAATGACACATATTATGGTTACATAGAGGATATATGAGAACTTGAGTATGGACCTTCTTTTAAGGTCCCTTTGTTTAGGTGCAAATGGGTCAACAAAACAGGAGGCGGGGTTCGGTGTAGACAAGTTGTATGGAATGACAACAAGTGGATCTCAACAATCTTGGGTATAGAGACGAACCATTCGTCCTAGCCAAGGATGTGGCCCAGGTTTTCTATGTGAAGGATATGTCTAGCAAACCAAGAAAAAGGAAACATAAGGAAACAAATACATCAAACGATGAGCCAAAGCGCCACATAGTTCTTTCTGGAAAAAGAAACATCGTGGGAGTGGAGGACAAGACAGACATGTCAAAGATTGTAATAAGTTTGATGAAATTCCACCCTTCGAGTGAACATTGATCCAAGCATCAAGTTAAATGATGAAGATGCTCCATGGTTAAGGCCGAAGAAGATTAAATGATGAAGATGCTCCATGGCACAAATGAGTATCTCAACATGGCAATCAATTTCCCATTTATTTTTGTGTAATCATTTAACCGTATGTAAGATATGAAAAGTGGAGATGCGCCACGGGAGATTTCCCAACCCTTTCACCAACACCGTTAGATGAGATGTAGTCGTTCGGGGGCTTGCAGGAAAGAATTCCAAGGCGCAGCTTTCGAAGATGCCGTAGGGCGTGTGCACCAACGACATCTTCGAGAACCGCGCCACGGAGATTTCCCAACCCTTTCCCCAACACCGTTAGATGAGATGTAGTCGTTCGTGGGCTTGCAGGAAAGATTCCAAGGCGCAGTTTCTGAAGATGCCGTAGGGCGTGTGCACCAACAACATCTTCGAGAAACTGCGCCACGGGAGATTTCCTAACCCTTTCCCCAACACTGTTAGATGAGATGTAGTCGTTTAGGGGCTTGCAGGGAAAAATTCCGAGGAGCAGCTTCCGAAGATGTCGTAGGGCGTGTGCACCAACGACATCTTCGAGAAGCTGCGCCACGGGAGATTTCCCAACCCTTCCCTTCATCCATGGGAATGAAACTCCGCTTGGCTTGTTGATCCGCTTGGCAAGGCATATCGATGCTCCTTTTATAGGCACGGCACCTCTTCTACTTTGTCTTGTTCCTTCGACAGGCGTCGTGCGCTACATGCTTTATCTCATCGAGCGGTGCGTCCACCCATGCGTTCTTATCCTGCCGACATCTTTAGTCCCGGTTGTACCTACCAGCCGGGACTAAAGGTTACCCACACGTCCTTATCCCACCGACAGTTTTGTTAGATGACACAAAAAAGGATCTTTAGTCCCGGTTGTACCCACCAGCCGGGACTAAAGGTTACCCACACGTCCTTATCCCACCGACAGTTTTTGGTGCCACTACGTTCCCGCCTATTTTTCTTCCCGCGCTTTCCACTGCTTCCCGCCTCCGTCCTCCCGCCATTTTTTCACTATATATATGTTGGCTTGGCCTCCATTTACATATCACATCTAGACTCATATCTCGCAAACCTCATCACCGAGGTCACATGGCTTCCATCGTATCTCTAACCCTCCCGGAGGCGGAGGCGCTTTGCGCGTCGAACTACCCCTGCCCGCCGGGCTACCGCGTCCCTACCGGCCGGTTGCTGAGCGTCGGAGGGGTACCGGTCCCTCCTGTCCCTCTAGGTGTGGCGCGCGAGATGGCCATCACGAACCACTACTACTTCGAGCTCACGCCGCAGCGGCGGAGGAATCCCCGTGGCATCCCGACTACGAGCCGACTTGGGAAAGCTTCTTCATCAATCGGCGTGAGAGGGCGCTCGCCGAGCACGAGGAGGGCGGCCCGCCTCCTTCGAACTTCAACGAGGCCGGCCGTCGGCCGTGGTGGTGCGGCCGGACTCTCCAGGGCGTCATGGCCTACCGTGGCCCCCGCCGCGCTACCCTCGCGTCCCAGCCCACGCGTGCTCTCCCGTCGAGGTTCGACTACCGCGACCCCGATGCCGACAACGATGATGACGGCGACTACGACGACTACGGTGGCGGGTACTATAGGGCTAGGCACGAGTATGACTGAATGACTAGAACAGTCGAATCTGGCGATGTATCTTAATTAATTTTCAGTTGAGCTCTGTACTTTAATTCCATGTATGTGGCGGGAAACTTTACTCCGAGGAGCTCTGTACTTTAATTTCAGTTCAATCGTAATAAATTTCGTGTCAACCACTTTATTGAACAAAACCAAATGTTGGGGGGATAACCCCCGGTATGCCAAAGGCATGCCAAACCGGATGGCCTGTGCCATCAAGATACCGGTTTAATGTTTATACCGGAACCTGAGGTTAAAAGTTTAGCTAAGTGGAGCTAAGCCGGTATTCCCAAGAGGGGTATACCGGAACCCGGTAAAGAAGATACCGGAAAGGAGTGCCTGTCGGCGGGACTGGTCAAAGATTCTCTCCGGAGCTAGAAGACAAAGATGAGCTAAGCAAAGTGACTTTTGACGAAGGGCTGACGATAAAGAGAAGGGTGACGGTCAAAGAAGCCGGAGGACGTCAGCGCCTCTGATTAAAGAGGACTCCGGTGTCATCTATGATTAAAGTAGCTTTGTAAAGTAGTTTGTCTGGTCAAAGATGCCATTAGGGTTTCTTCCAGTGTAAGCCACCCTCTCCCCTATATAAGGAGAGGGGGCAGGCCCTCTTCACGGGCACGTAGCGAGACCATAGAGAGATCTGTGTACTGAGAAACTTGTAACCATGTTGAGATCAATGAAGCTAGCGATCTAGTAAAGAGTTCTTCCTCTTGTCTCTCTTCTCGCATACCGGCCTTTGGTTGTGTTCTTGAGGAAAGCATCCGGAAGTTCTTCCCATCTAATCGCAAACCCTCCCCGAATCCTCATACGTCCATTCGGCCCCAACTTAAGCCATCCTATGGCATGTGCTCGTTCACCACGACGACGGTTGGCGCCCACCGTGGGGCATGAAGTGGCGCATGCTTGGAGTACACATTCGGGCGGGCCTCCTCGAGTTCGCCGGCGAGCGGACGGTGTCCGCGCTTGTGCGGAGCTTCTACTCCATCGATTTCATCAACGACAACGCGGGCTGCTTCGCCAACGGCGGCATCTTCCCCAAGAACGGCCGCGTCATCGAGTTCGGCAGCCACCGCATCTACTTCGGCACCGTCCCTGTGCGCCAGCGCCTCTCGCCGGTGCTGGTGGCACCGGACCCGCCAAGATGGCTCTGCGCCGGTCGCGCGCCCGGCAGCGTCGAGGTAATGATGACTGGTGTGGCTGGTGCAGGAAAGGAGGTTGAGGCTGAAGGTGCTGGTCGCGCGGTTTCGACCCGTGCGGCTAAGCCACCGCCGGAGCGCGACGCGGGCGCGGCGGGAGCATCATCCGCGCCACCGGCAACGCCTCTCCAAACGGCGATGAACGCGCCGGCAACCCCCATCGCGCGGAACATCGACCCGGCAGCGGCTCGGGCGGAGCCGGAGGCGCAGCGCTCGAGGATACTCGAGAGCGGCAAAGACGTCGTCAAGGCGCAGCGCGAGCTGAACCTAACCGTACGTGAGTATAACGCTGCCCATGGCTTTGCTTCTGTTAGCGCTCATGCTGCTAGGATACCGGAAAACCGGCTAAAGGCTCGCAATCTAGATCGGGATTTGCGTAAGGAAGTTCTTACCGGCAAAAGTACCTCGCATCCGTTAGCATTGTAGAGAAACCTAAGTACAGCGATCCGGATAAAACAATAAAAGCTGCTAAGGCTGCTGTAGATCTGTGTGATTCGCTTACCGGAGAGGCTCTGGCAAAGCAACAAGAGCGTGTCAGAGAGCTGCTAGATGCTGTAGAGCAGCAGAACGCCGAGCAGCTGGCTAAGCTGAACAAGGCTGTAGCCTCGAAATCCGCGCGTTCAACAAAGAATGCCGGAAGCAAGTCCCGAGGGCAGGCCTCGTCCCCCATCCGGACGAAGAAAAGAAAAAGAAGTGAACGCACGGCGAGATGATCGTGTATGATCCGGTCCTTGCCGGTAAACAAAAAGCCGGGCAACACGATGCCGGTAGAAAAAGCCAAGGGGCAGAGCGAGGCTACGCCAGAGAAGGCTATGCCGGAAACAAGCATGCCGGTAAACATGAAACCGGGCAAAACTATCCGGCTGCAAGGGCAGCGTATGATGAAGATGAGGAAGAGATGCCTCCACCAAGGTACCGACAGGCAAGGGCCGCGGCACCAGAACGTTACGATGAAGCCGATTCTAACGGACCGGCGAGCATCACCGGAACCCTTTGGGAGAACGCTTGGGAGAGAGATACTTACCGGAACGGGATGCGAGGCACCATCTGGATAGAGTATACTTGTCAGAAATGATCGAGGAGGAAGGTCCTCCTGGTCCAAAGTGCTTTGGCCCTAGAATCATGAGAGAAAAACCACCAGTTCGCAACTTCACGTTGCCCCGTGACACAAAAACATACGATGGCACTACGAAGCCGGAAGATTGGCTCGCGGATTACGTGACCGCGGTATACGTCGCGGGAGGCGGAGGAACCGTAGCCGGAGGAGGAAACCGGCGTTGGGCCGTGAGGATCATACCGTCGTTTCGGTTGGACCGGCAAGAATCGGCTAAACAACTTGCCGGCGGGAAGCATAAATGGCTGGCTGGATTTTGAGGAGGCTTTTGTGAGCAATTTCAGCGGTACCTATCGGAGGCCAAACAGGCCGCAGCAACTTGCTTCGTGTCCGCAGCGCCCGAATGAAACGGACCGGGATTATCCGGCCGGTGGAACACCATAAGGAACTCTTGCGAAGGAGTAATCGAGGCGCAGGCCATTGCTTGGTTCAGCGAGTGGGTGCAAAAGAGGTTCGCCGTTGTGGCAAAGGCTGCAGCGGAACATGCCGACAACGTTGGCAGAGATGATACGCGTGGCGGATAACTATGCGTTGGGAGACCCAACGCAGCCGGCAATGCAACCTGAACCGGAACAGCTACGCCAAGAGCAACACCGGGACAACCGGAACAACAAGAGGAGGGAAGATTTCCCGGATCGAAGGTATGGCCCGCAGCAAGTTGCTGCTGTGCAGGAAGACGCTGATGCCAGCGGCAGCCAGAGGCAAAGAACCGGATCGCAGCCATGGGCGGGTCCAAAGAAACAATGGGTGGAAAAGAAACCCTGGGTCCAGAAAAGAAACTGGCAAGAACCCGCAAAATACACCATGGAAGCTGCCATGGACCAACCCTGCGGTGGCACACACCGAATCCGGCACACCCGTCAAACCATCCGACGAAGGATTGTACCTGGACCAAGTACTTGATGGAAAAAGGGGCGGTAAAAGATGCCCAAGGGCGAGGAGGCAATGCAATGATGCCACCACCGGACATGCCGCGGCAGCAGCGGATGCCGCCACCACCGGCGCTTACCGGGCCAAATGCTCTACCGGTGCAGCCAAACCGGCAGCGAGTACTCGGCAAGTTAACCGGGTGGAACAAGATGGTAACCAGCTACCTCCACCGCCACCTTTAGGCCGGAATGTTTACGAAGACCCACATGTATGCTTGTGTTGTTTTTGTCACCGAGCCGACGGACGAGCAAAGTCTACATCGCCGCTCCATGGAAGTAAATGCCGTGATGCCAGCGGTGCCCAAATACATGCTGTGGTCCAACCAGGAAATTGCTTGGTCGATCAAGGATCACCCCAAGATCATGCCGAATCCGGGTGGATATGCTCTTGTTGTGGATCCAATCATGAAAGGGCCACAAACTCGAGTGAAGTTCAGCAAGGTGCTCGATAGACAATGGCGATAGCATCAACATCATGTACAAGCATACCATGCATACGCTGGGCATAACAGAAAATATGCTTCAGCCAACGCGCACAACCTTCCATGGAATCGTTCCGGGTTTGTCCTGCGCACCGGTTGGAAAAGTCCGGGTGGACGTGGCATTCGGAGGACGTGGCATTGGCAGCTTTCATGGCCTCAACCCATACGGCTTACCTCAAGATGAAGATGCCGGGACCTCGTGGACCACTAACTGTGGTGGGAAACTACAAGGTCTCGCTGGAAACAGCATCTGCCGGATCGAACCTAGCGGAATCGCTGGTGATCGCGGAGGAAAAGAAAAGGATGCAAACAGCTGTTGCGCTGGCTCAGTCCTCACAGCTGAGCTTAGCGGCAATGAGTGCAAGTCTGAGCGCTCCGGCATTCAAGCCAACAAATGAGACAAAGGACATTGTGCTGGATCCGGCCTACCCAGAGCGCACCGTTCGTATCGGTGCCGGCCTCGATCAAGCATAGGAAAGCGCGCTCGTCAGCTTCCTCCGTGAGAATCGGAATATCTTTGCCTGGTCAACCGAAGATTTGGTAGGTGTTCCGAGGGAGCTGGCTGAGCACTCCTTGAACGTTCGGAAAGATGCCAAGCCGGTTCGACAACCTTTGCGCCGGTTCGCTGAAGATAGAAGAAAGATCATAGGAGAAGAGGTAACCAAACTGCTTGTTGCCAAATTCATTGTGGAGGTCACGCACAGAGTGGCTGGCCAATCCGGTAATGGTTGAAAAGAAAAAAGATGAGAACCTGGAGGCAAAAGCTCCGAAGGTGTGGCGCATGTGCATCGACTACACCAACCTCAACAAAGCTTGCCCAAGAGACCCTTTTCCTTTGCCACGAATCGATCAAGTGATTGATTCAACCGCTGGGTGTGAGTTGTTGTCCTTCCTGGACGCCTATTCCGGTTTCCACCAGATTCCCTTGAAAAAGGAAGATCAAATAAAAACTGCGTTCATTACCCCGCACGGGGCTTACTGCTATATCACTATGCCTTTTGGTTTGCGCAACGCTGGTGCAACGTACCAGCGCTGTATGCAAAAATGCTTGTTTGATCAGATCGGAAAGAATGTGCAGGTGTATGTGGACGACATCGTGATAAAAACTAAGGTAAAAGATACCCTGATCGATGATCTCCGGCAAACATTTGATAACCTAAGGAGGTTCCGGATGAAACTCAATCCGGCAAAATGTACTTTCGGTGTCCCTGCCGGCAAGCTGCTGGGTTTCCTTGTCTCGAGCCGAGGCATTGAGGTCAATCCGGTAAAGATCCGGGCAATCGAAAGAATGACAATACCACAGGATTTGAAGGACATACAAAAGTTTACCGGAAGCTTGGCATCGCTAAGCCGATTCATAAGCAGGTTGGGAGAAAAGGCCTTGCCATTGTATGCCTTAATGAGAAAATCCGATAAGTTCGTCTGGACCCCTCAGGCAGACGCAGCGTTCAAAGAGCTGAAAACAATGTTAGCTACCGCGCCAATATTGGCTTCGCCATTGGAAAGAGAACCCATGTTGTTATACATAGCAGCAACCAACCGGGTCGTGAGTGTTGTTGTGGTAGTAGAAAGAGTAGAGGAAGGAAAAACCGTCCAGAGGCCGGTATACTACCTGAGCGAGGTGCTCTCCCTCTCAAAGCAAAACTACCCGCACTTCCAGAAAATGACCTATGGCGTGTTTATGGCCGCCACAAAGCTCAAACACTACTTCGAGGAACATCCTATGAAGGTGGTGAGTGAAGCACCCATCTCTGACATCATGTGCAACAAAGACGCCGGCAGTCGGATTGCGAAATGGGCGATTCGAGATATCACCATACGTACCGGTGTACGAAAGAAGAGATGCCATAAAATCACAGGCTCTGGCTGATTTCCTTGTTGATTGGGCGGAGATGCAATACAAACCGCCGGATCAGAAGATAGAATACTGGAAAATGCACTTTGATGGATCCAAGCTCAAGGAGGGTCTGGGTGCCGGTGTGGTGCTTACTTCACCAAAAGGAGATCACCTCCGGTATGTTCTGCAAGTACATTTCAGAGCATCAAACAATGTCGCTGAATATGAAGCTTTGATCCATGGGCTTAAGGTTGCAAAAGAAATCGGTGCGCACCGGATCATTTGGTATGGAGATTCGGATCTTGTGGTACAGCAGTGTTCCGGAGATTGGGATGCAAAAGACGCCAACATGGCCTCGTACCGGTTTCACGTGCAAAAGATTGCCGGATTCTTCGAAGGTTGTGAGTTTCACCATGTACCGCGTGCAGAAAATGAAGCTGCGGATGCTTTGTCCAAGATAGGCTCATCCCGACAAGAAATTCCTCCCGGAATAGCTCCGGCACACCCGAGAGTACCATCAATCAAGCCAAGTCCCGAGTCGGAATCAATTTTTGTTCCGAGTCACACATTGTGCCAATGGATATCGATGGAGGGAACCCGGGGACTGCTCCGGCGAACCCGGGGACTGTTCCGGCAAGCTCGGGGACTGCCGTGCCCATACCGGAAGAAACGATGCTGGTGGATAACATGGAGATAGATGCACCGGTGTTTTTAGTTCGAGAGATACCATCATGGGTTAAACCTATTAAGGAATTCCTGATCAACGGCACCTTGCCGGCTGACGAAAATGAATCAAGGAGAATCCAAAGAAGGTCCAAAGCATACACATTCATCAATGGTGAGGTGTACAAGAGAAGCGTTACCGGTGTCCTTCAAAGATGTGTGGAACCGGAGGAAGGGAAAGAAATGCTTGAGGAAATTCACCAAGGAGAATGTGGGCATCATGCTTCTTCAAGGGCGCTAGTAGCAAAAGTATTCCGGCATGGGTTCTATTGGCCCACTGCTTTGGAGAACGGCGAGGATTTGGTAAGAAAATGCAACGGGTGCCGGAGGTACGCCAAACAAAATCATACCCCAGCGTCCGGTTTAAAGACAATACCGCCGACATGGCCATTTGCTCGTTTGGTGCCTGGACATGGTTGGCCCATTCAAGACCGCAAGGAGCAGACATGACTCACATCTTGGTCATGGTGGATAAGTTCACCAAATGGCTAGAAGTAAAACCTATCGCAAAGTGTGATGGGCATACAGCTGTGAAATTCTTGAAGGATATCATCTTGCGGTATGGATACCCGCACAGCATCATCACTGACAATGGAACCAACTTTGCTCAAGGGGAGTTCAAAAGGTTATGTGAGGATAAGAATATCCGGTTGGATTTGTGCTCAGTGGCACACCCACAAGGCAACGGCCAAGTGGAAAGAATGAATGCTTTGGTACTCTCCGGTATCAAACCCGGACTCATTGACGCAGATGGAAAGAGCACCGGGGTGTTGGCTTGATGAGATACCATCAGTCGTTGTGGAGCATAAGAACAACCCCAAACCGGTCTACCGGATACACTCCCTTCTTCATGGTTTATGGAGCAGAAGCAGTGATACCAACCGACATCATCCATGATTCACCAAGGGTACAGCTCTATACTGAGCAAGAGGTCAAAGAGGCCAGAGAAAATGATGTGGACTTTCTAGAAGAAGAAAGAGAGCTAGCGTTGGCAAGAACAGCCATTTATCAGCAAAACCTAAGACGCTATCATGACCGGAAGGTCGATCCAAGAGTTTTCCGGGAAGGAGATCTTGTGCTTCGCCTAGTGCAGCGCACTGAAGGCCGGCATAAGCTCTTGCCACCTTGGGAAGGTCCCTTCATCGTAAGCAAGGTGCTTCACAATGATGCATACTACCTAATTGATGCACGGGAGTGGAAAAAGGAAAGGCGGACAAGTCCGGAGAGGAGAGCAAGCGTCCATGGAACGTAGCTCATGTTGCGTCCTTTCTACTCTTGAAGTGGTGGTGTAAGAAGTTCCTTTTTGTACCTTATATGCTATGAATAAAAGATGTCGGAACCTCAAATGAGTCTCGGGGACTACCCCAACTTAAGTTGCATGTAACTTGTCTATTTTTTCAGTTTACCGGTTGCTTATTGAATGTTTTTTCTTTCCGGTTTAGTAGTGTGCTAAATCCTACCGGAGTCTTCGACTCGCTGCTTGTCCGAAAACCGGCTTCATGGCAAGCAAGATAAACCGGTAGGAGATAAGCACATGAACTGCGAAAGGGGAAAGCGAGGAAAGAACAATCCGGAAAATTTAACTAACCCCGGTTAAACCGGTTTTTTGCAAAATTTCAAAGTTATTTCTAAGTTCAAGAAGATGCTTGTTTGGTGAAAGAACCTTGTGCTCATATGCCAAAGAACGCCCGAGAGAAGGCAGGCAGAGCCAAGGCAAAAGAACCAAGTATGCATCAAATTGGATGCGGAGACAATTGAGAAATCTTTGCAGTGCAAGATAAAAGCAAAACCAAAGCAATGTGCTAAAACAAACTTAAGATAATTAACTACCGGCATAACTCACCGGCCAGAAAATGTTGTACCACAGCCAAAAGCAGGTTTAAAGTTTTACATCATAGACCCCGGCATTCCGGGGCAGAATTTAACGAACATTGTTTCAAAGATAAGCAGGACCAACAAACGGATAGCAGGCAAACACTTCAAGGAGAGTAATCACGCAGCGGGGGCTTCCGGAGGAGCGGCGCCGGCATCGGCATCGTCCGGGACCTCGTCTTCGGCTTCATCCTCCTCCTCGGCCGAGATAGTCCTCAACGCCAGGAGGGGGAGGGATGAAGGTGCGCATGTCGGCATACTCCGCGATGCGGTACGCGCGATCCTGCCGCTTGGCGGAGAGGATCGGGTCCGGATCGGTTTCGCGTCTTCACGCACGCCGGTGAGGGCGTCCGGATCGAGCTCCGGGTACCGGGAGCAGGCGACGCGAAGGGCGGAGTCGGCTCCGGGCGCGGGCAGCAGAGCACTGCCACTCGCGGATCCTCCTGCCGGCACCCTTGAGGCGATCGCTGATGAGGGAGAAGGTGTCCGGCACCTCCTCGCCAGGCCATAAAGTCCTGTATAACTGGGTAGCCACATCAGGGATGTCCGAAAGATTGCGGTCTATGCAGCGCATATGGGACACCCGCGCGTTAAGCGCGACCAGATGGTCCTTGGGCGTCCATGGCACGGTAAGATCCGCTTGGCCTTTGTCCGTGCGCTGCGCGTCAACCTTCTTGACGGCGTACCTCTGCGAGTCCGGAAAGAGGCCTGTGCGAAGAAAGAAAAAGGTTAAGGAAAAGAGTCCGGAAGAAAAAGAGACCGGAAAGAAAAGAGTCCGGAAGAAAAAGAGACCGGAAAGAAAAGAGTCCGGAAGAAAAAGAGACCGGAAGAAAAAGAGTCCGGAAGATAAAAGAACTTACGATAGGCGAGGGCGTCGGTCTGCAGGATCAACTGATCGCATTCCTTATGCTCCTCCTCCAGCCGCGCGGCCTTCTCCTCGGCAGCCTTCCGGGCCTTGGCCGCCTCCTCCCGGCTCAGCCGGCAGCACCACGTTGGCGTTATCGGCGTCCTCCAATGCCTCCTCCATCTTGGCCGCCGCGTCGCTGCGGCGGCTTCGAAGGCCTTGGCATGGTCAAGCCCCAGCTTGGATGAGCTGGGTCTTGAGCTCCCGGTGGCTGGTCCGGAGGGCGTCCAACTCCTCCTTGTGCTGCCCGATGAGCTGGTCCTTCTCCCCATGTAACCGGAAAGAAAGTGTTAACAAGGTTATACTAGTAAAAATGGAAAAGAAACCAAGGAAAGAATCATACGTTGGGCGGTAGCCAGCTGCTCCTTGAGAGCATCGATGGAAGCTTCCGGAACCACTGTTAAGCAGAAATTGCGAATGTTAGGAGGGAAAGGTTTCCGGAAAGAAAGATGCCGGTAAAACAGGAATTTACCTTGGCACTTGTCATGTGCCTCAGCGAGCTCCCGATGCTCCCATAGAAGCTCCTCGAAGAGGGCCTTCCGAGCGTCAGCCGTGAGCTGTTCAAGAAAAAGAAGTTTCTAAGGTAAGTTTTGCGCTAAGAACAAGGTTCTTAACCCGAAACTCGGGGTCGGCAAGTGCCGGTTTTGCGCTAAGTTTTTAGCTAAATTTTGCGCTAAGAACAAGGTTCTTAACCCGAAACTCGGGACCGGCGATGCCGGTTTTGCGCGCTTCTAAGGTAAATTGTGTGCCAAGGAAAAGGTACTTAACCCGAAACTCGGGAGTCGGCAGTGCCGGTTTCACGATAATTTTTTAAGTTAAGTTTTGTACTAAGAGCTGCGCTCTCACCACAAAACTCGGGGACTGGGAAGATAGACAAGAGAGAAACCGGCATGAAACCAAAGAAAAGATAAGACCAAGCCGGAAACGAAGAAACCGGTAAAAATTGAGACAAGTTAGCAAAACATACCATCAGGTTGTTCGTGGAGTCGTACCACACGCTGTCAAGCTCTTTTACGGCAGCGCGAAGCCGCATAAAATGCTCCTCGGAAGACCGGTCCCCGACAGGGTCAGGTGCCGGCTGCCTATCCTTGCCCAGGCCGCGGGTCGCCGGGGTCATGTCCGCGGCGTTCCACTTCGGGCGTAGGGGCGAAGGTGCCCCGAGTCTCGGCCTTGGCGCTTGAACTCCGTAATGCGGCCAAGAAGGCCGGTGGGCTTCGTGGCGACATCTTTGGCGGCCTTGGCGACGTGCAGCACCAAGGGCTGCTGGCCGCCGGAGGAAGCGCTGGAGGCCGTCGCCTTCCCCTTGACGAGCTTGGAGGTCTTGGGCGGCGCTGCGGTAGAAGCGGCCCCGAGGGGCTTGGCGCGAGGAGCACCTGGCGGCGGCATCAGGAGGGTGCGTGGAGACTGGGGAGCGCTGGGCGCGTCACCCGGCTTGGAGCCTTCCGGCGCGGAAGATTCCGGCGCGGAAGTTGTTGTTTTTCAAGGACGGGAGGAGCCGGGAGGCTCCGCCCGCCCGGCAGTTTCTTCTTCGCCGGCGCCGATGTTGCTGGCGCCGGTGTCTTGGGTCTCTGGAGGGAAGGAAGAATCCTCCTCCGTGCGGTGATCTGACGGTGAAGGGGCCGCACGCCCCGAATTTGTCGTGCCCCCGAGAGGGAGGCGAGAAATGTTGCCGGCACCCAGGAGGTGCCGGGCTTGAGTGAGGAGGAGGGGTTGAAGTCCTTGTAGAATCTTCGAGCCCGATGGCCTTGGGCCAAGCTTGAGCGCAGGGGCTGAGAAAAAGAAAGAAAGACGGTTGGAAGAGGGAAACCGGAAAAAACTCTTGGCAAAAAAGAGAATTTGGCGGAAAACGAGTAACTTACCCGGAAGAGGTCGGCATCGCCTTGCGCCCGTAGCGACGCATGCCCACCTGCTTCTCCCCACGAGGCTCGGTCCGGAAGCGCTTGGAGGGGCGGGCTCGGGCTGGCACCGGCATCAGATGCCGGCTGCTTGTTCTTCTGACCCTGGGCCATAAGCTTGTCCACGAACTCGGAGCCGGCCTCGGCGCGCAGGGGCGCCACGCGCTCATGGATCTGTGAGTTGAGTTCGGTTGAGAACCAGTTCGCAGGAAAACGATAACGGAAAGGTAAAAGAAACCGGAAAAGAAAATACCTCAAGCGTGGCCAGATCGTCAGCGGACCCGGTGGGCTTCGGCGGAGACCGGCCAAGATGCGCTGCCGGAACCTTGCCCATCTTCAAGTCCTTCCAGAAAATATAAGGATCCGGATCAAAGGAGTCGAGGGCGCGAGGCTGGCAAGGTCCACGCCGCTCTGCTCGATGAGGGGAAACGGTCCTTGGCCCGAAACGAGAAAAAGCAAGATTAGAAAGAGCAGAAAGCTACCGGTCGGAGACAACTCCTGTCACGTAGTCCCTTACTTCCCTGGGTCGGAGGGTTGTCGGTGCGAGAGGGGAAGGAGGCCCCATTCCCAATCGGAGGGCATAGCGGTTTGGCAAATCTGCTTAGCCTTGCGAACAACATCCCTTTTGCTAAGAGGATGGCCTCGTGATCTTGGTAGGATCGCACGGGCCATACATCTCGCTCATCCTATGTGCGCGGCGCTTTAGAGGAAGCACCCGGCGCGAAATGAAAGTGCGGATGATGTCATCCGAGCAGATCTTGGTCTCCTTCTTCAAAGAGGTCAAGAAGCGTACCACCCGGCTGGTTTCAGCATGATCCGACTTCGGGTTGTAGCTCCGGTTGGTCCTGGCTGGGGGCCCCGCTTCGAAGGGAGGAAGATCGATGAGATCGGCGCAGCCGGTATTCTTCACGTAGAAGAAAGTCCCTTGCCACAACCGGCAAGATTCGAGGCCGGAAAACTTAAAAAAGGGGCTCCCTTGACGGGAGCCGATAATACAAGACCCGCACTGAACGGGGGGCTTGGGTTTAGGAATATCCTTGCCCTGAACGGAGTTAATCCGAAGAGCAAAGAAGCGAGCAAACGTCTCACGAGTGGGACGAATGCCGATATAGGCCTCCATGAAGGTGGCGTAGCAAGAGAGGTAGAAAATGGCGTTGCCAGGAAGGTGGTGAGGTTGGAGTTTGTAAAAATCTAAGAAGGAGCGGAAAAAGGGAGAGGCAGGAAGGCCGAAGCCACGCTCAAAGTGAGCAAGAAAGACAACGTATTCGTCATCTTCAGGATCCGGTTCGATTTCGTCATCCGGAATCCGGCAAGAAACTCCTTCCGGAATCCGTCGAGACCGGTATAACCAATCAATTTCGAACTGGGTGACGCTGGAACCCATCCAGGCTCCACGGGTGATTGGGGAAGGCTCCTCGCCGGAAGATTGACTGGAGCTGCTGGAGGTTGCGCTACCGGAAGCTTGGCTAAAGCTACCGGATTCTAGGGGGCCACCGGACTCTTGGTGGCTACCGGATTCCTGCTGATTGCCGGAATCGGTTTCCATCGGATCAGAGGCCGTGGATTCGCCGGGAGAGGGTCTACGGCGCTTGAGAGAAAGGGAAGAAGAAGATGCAGAGGTGGACTCCTCGCCAGACATTGCGAAGAGAAGCGAAAAAACAAGAATCCCAGACTTGGACCCCGCGTGAAGATCTACGAGTAAGAAGAAAACCAAGGAAAAAGGGGAAATAAGAACACCAAACACCCAAGATCTGGAAAGCAACCAGAGGACAAGTGAAGTAAGATTGGTACCAACCTTAAGCGGCGGAGTCGCTGAGGGAGTCGTTTGTCGCGGCGGCGGAGCGGACCCGCGGCCGCCGGAGAGCACCGTCGGCGGCGAGGCGGAGAAGCTCGCGAAGAAACGCGAATGCGGCGGGCACGACAGGGTTGCTGCCGAAGATCTCCGCACGGCGAAGTCCAACGGGGGCGCGGCGTGAGCTCGCCGGGCGCCGGAGCTTGAACGAGCGACGGCGGACGGAGAACGGCGGTGGCGCAAAGGCTTGGAGCTCTGTGCGCGAAGGAGGAGAATGCGAAGAAGATGAAGAGGAACGGGCAGTTGCGTTTATATAAGAGAGAGAAAGTGGGCGAGGGAACCGGCTGGGCCGCGGCGGTTCGCCTCGCGGCCCACGACGGTTCGCGCCTTGGGCCGCCACGTGGCGAGGGAGTACACGCGAAGAAACACGGAGCCACACGGAGGCGCACACGGGATCCCAAAGAGGTAGTGGGATCGGCTGCGATGCATTAAATGAGCGCGCGGGAATCGAAGGGAAGTGACCCCTGACACTGGCGCGTCAGTCACAGTGCGCATGTCTCTGTCAGGCGCGGGGCCCGAGATATTCTCGACTTCGCCGAGGAAGCAATAAAGACACATGATACCGGACAATAGAGATGCCGGAACGAGCTTTGCAAAGAGAAGAAAAAGAACAAGGGTAAAGGTGCCGGAGCTAGGCTCATGACATGAGTATTTAAACCGGTATCCGAGGAAAATGAGAACCTGGCATGGCCTGTAGGATAGAATCCTCCAGGCTATACCAGCTTCGGGGACTAATGTTGGGGGGATAACCCCCGGTATGCCAAAGGCATGCCAAACCGGATGGCCTGTGCCATCAAGATACCGGTTTAATGTTTATACCGGAACTCGAGGTTAAAAGTTTAGCTAAGTGGAGCTAAGCCGGTATTCCCAAGAGGGGTATGCCCGGAACCCGGTAAAGAAGATACCGGAAAGGAGAGCCTGTCGGCAGGACTGGTCAAAGATTCTCTCCGGAGCTAGAAGACAAAGATGAGCTAAGCAAAGTGACTTTTGACGAAGGGCTGACGATAAAGAGAAGGGTGACGGTCAAAGAAGCCGGAGGACGTCAGCGCCTCTGATTAAAGAGGACTCCGGTGTCATCTATGATTAAAGTAGCTTTGTAAAGTAGTTTGTCCGGTCAAAGATGCCATTAGGGTTTCTTCCGAGTGTAAGCCACCCTCTCCCCTATATAAGGAGAGGGGCAGGCCCTCTTCACGGGCACGTAGCGAGACCATAGAGAGATCCGTGTACTCGAGAAACTTGTAACCATGTTGAGATCAATGAAGCTAGCGATCTAGTAAAGAGTTCTTCCTCTTGTCTCTCTTCTCGCATACCGGCCTTTGGTTGTGTTCTTGAGGAAAGCATCCGGAAGTTCTTCCCATCTAATCGCAAACCCTCCCCCGAATCCTCATACGTCCATTCGGCCCCAACTTAAGCCATCCTATGGCATCTGCTCGTTCACCACGACGACACCAACCGACATCGACTTTATAAACTAAATTTAAACTAATAGAACCGACAATGACTTTATTGAAATTACAATAAAATAGATAAATTACTAGTCTAGTCTCTACTCGTCGTCGGAGGTTGTTTCCGTCCAAATGTCCTCCCACCGAGGGTCGTTTTCGGTCCAAGTTGTATTCGGGTTCTCGAGCTCGAAGGCGGCGACGGCCCGACGGTGGCGCCCGTCGGACCTGCGTTGTGCCCTAAGGTTAGCAAAGAACGCGTCGGTGTTGTCGGCATCGTTGGGGAACTGCGCCCTCCACTGGCGCATCAACTGCTCGTCGCGCTGGGCGATGGCGATCCTACGCTGCACCTGGCGGTGCCGGCGACGGTCCTCGTCGTCGACGAGGCACGGCGGCGGCGCGAGGAACTCCGCCTCCTCTAGCGATTCAACATCCGGGAAGTTCATGTCTCGCCCTGGCCGCCGAAAGCGCCACGCCGCCGCGTCGTAAGCGCGCGCCGCCAGCTCCGGCGTGTTGTACGTGCCGAGGGTGAGGCGGAAGCCACCGGCGCGTATCTCGGCGGTGAACCTACCGCTCGGACGCACTCGAACGCCACGGAAACCGGACGCCCTCGACGACGTGGAGGCATCCCGGAGATGAATGAGCGGAGGCGGTGGCGACGTGTGGTTGCGCCCGCACTCGTCGCTCTATATAGCGCACGCGGGGCATGGCACGTGTAAGCCACGGCTACACACGCCGCACGCCGGCGTCGGCGGGGCGAGGCACGTGGAAGCGGTGGCTACACGTCGCACGACGGCGTCGACGGGTAAGCGACGCGTGTGGCACGGCGGAGGGACACGTGGCACGGGGAAGGGACACGTGTGGCACGGCGGCGGTGGCCAGTACACGGCGGTTACGGTGGCCATTACACGGCGGTGACGGTGGCCGCACACGGCGGTGACGGTGGCCAGTACACGGCGGTGGCGGTGACGGTGGCCAGTACACGACGGTGGTGGCCAGTACACGGCGGTGACGGTTGCCAGGACACGGCGGTGGCGGTGGCCAGTACACGGCGGTGGACACGTGTGGCATGGTGGTGGCGGTGGCGGCGGTGGACACGTGTGGCACGGTGGTGGTGGCGGTGGCCAGTACACGGCGGTGGCGGTGGCGGCGGTGGCCAGTACATGACGGCGTCGACGGGTAAGCGACACGTGTGGCACGGCGGAGGGACACGTGGCACGGGGAAGGGACACGTGTGGCACGGCGGCGGTGGCCAGTACACGGCGGTGGCCAGTACACGGCGGTGGCGGTGGCCAGTACACGGCGGTGACGGTGGCCAGTACACTGCGGTGACGGTGGTGGCGGTGGCCAGTACACGGCGGTGGCGGTGGCGGCGGTGGGCAGTACACGGCGGTGGCGGCGGTGGCCAGTACATGACGGCGTCGACGGGTAAGCGACACGTGTGGCACGGCGGAGGGACACGTGGCACGGGGAAGGGACACGTGTGGCACGGCGGCGGTGGCTAGTACACGGCGGTGGCGGTGGCCAGTACACGGCGGTGACGGTGGCCAGTACACGGCGGTGACGGTGGCCAGTACACGGCGGTGGCGGTGGCGGCGGCGGCGGTGGCGGTGGCCACTACATGCATGGCGCGGGCGGCGGTGGACACGTGTCGCAGTGAGGTGGCTTTTTTTTCATTTGAAATAAGGCACGAATGAAACTTTTTTAAAAAAGTGGCCTTTGGACCCGGTTTGTATTACAAACCGGGACTAAAGGTCTTTTTTGCGCGCGCAGCGAAAACGCAGCAAAAATGACCTTTAGTCCCGGTTTGTATTACAAACCGGGTCCAAAGGGGGGCCTTTGGTCCCGGTTTGTAACACCAACCGGGTCCAAAGGGGGGGCACTATAACTTCTCGTCTCCTTCCTCGCGCAAATCAATCGCGCGAGGAGGAGACACCACAGCGCCGCCAGGCTGCCGCGCCGCGAATCGCCACCGCCTCCGCCGCGCGCACCACCGCCGCCGCCCTCCGCCTCGCGCACCGCCACCGCCGCCGCCGTGCGCCGCCCTCTCTCCTCTCTCCCGACGGCCGCGCGCGTGCCGGCCGTCTCCGCGCCCCGCCGCCCGCGCTCCACCGCCGCGCCCCGTCGCCACCGTGAATCGCGGCCGCCCGCGCTCCACCGCCGCCGCCGCCCGCGCTCCACCGCCGTCGCCCGCGCTCCACCGCCGCGCCCCTCCTCCACCGCCGCCGGCAAGGTGAGAGAGCCCCCCGGCCACCCTTTTTTTGTTTTTATATATGTTAGATTAATTAGGTTAGTTACAAAATAGATTCCCCACTTCGTTACAAATTAGTGTAGTTGTTAATTAGAAAAAAAGTTACAAATTAGTTTGTTAGTGTTAGATAAAAAATTAGTTAGTTTGTTAGTGTTAGTGTTAGTGAAAAAGTTAGTGTTAGTGTTAGTGAAAAAGTTAGTGTTAGTGTTAGTGTTAGTGAAAAATTAGTTAGTTAGTGTTAGTGTTAGTTAGTAAGTATGTAGTGCCACCGCGCCCCCGGTCCAAAATAAAGTATGTAGTGTCGGCGCCCCCCAAACGGTAGTGCCGGCGCCGACTAAGTAGTGAATTTATTTTTTAATTTATGTTAACGTTGGTACATATATATATATGATTTGTTTTCGTAGCTACGATGCCGCGACAGCCGCCGCGCCGTGGTCTGACTCTTTCTAGAGGAGATGGAGCAGATGGGGGAGGTCCGGGACTGGGCTCCGCCGGGGTGGCACTGGGAGGTCTTAGCTTCCGGGTCGCGCACCTTGGTGCGGAATCCGGGTCCCGTTGTCGACCCGGATATTCTTTGGTGGAGGTCTTATGGGCCACGGTCGTTTCGCAGGGAGCCGGCCCCGCCGGAGGAGGTAGCTCAGCCGCATTGAAGCGGAGGACCAGCACGTTCGCCGTTACATGTACGCGTTAGACAACATGTATAGGACCGGATGGAGCGTTATGCGGGGATCTCATGTTAGCTATGCTCCCGTTGTTGTTCCGTGGCTTTGGGGTACACCCAGCCGCGGCTCGGGACCCGGTCGGCGCCCTCTAGGACCCGGTCTCGCGCGGTTGAGTGGTTGTAGTAGTGATTGATATGTATTAGGGTTAAATAAACATGAACCCGATCTATGTATGCATGTAATCTGCACTATCTCGCTTTCAGCACTATATTATCGATCCTTAGTTAAGAACTACATATATAACTCCATTTTCAGTTTTCTCGCATTATCCTTAATTTGATCATATGATGGTTCCTATGTATAGCTTGCAGTGTCGTTGTAGAAAGCATGGACAGAGATGAATTTCAAGAAAATTTCATGGAGAACCTCATAGCAAACGGTACTCTGGATGATCGCGACGACGACGTTATTCCAGATGATGGCGGTGACGATGTCACCGCAACTTATTTGAATGACTCCGGTGAGGGAGCGGAGAATATTGAGGAAGAAGATCCTAGTGGCGCCGGTGAGGAACAAGATCATCATAATGGCTCCCGAACTGTAGTTATCACCGAGGTATATAAACTAATTAAGCCGCTGTTGATCGACTAGATGCATTAACTAATTAAATTGTACCGACTATGAATTATTTCTTTTTTAGCCCTCCGGATCGAGCACTTCTTCCGTAAAGTCGAGGAAGCGAGGCCCGGCCAAAAAGTTGGATGACGGTGTTAGGCACGACATCACCCACATCGAAAAGGATGGTAAACCGATTGCTCCGGAGAAAGGTGCAAAGGCATTTATAGCTCAATGCGGAGTGCTTGTTAGGGACCACGTCCCGATCACCGTTCGAGAATGGCACAAGCCGAAGGGACTAGTGCTGTCTGCAGAGGAAGAAGGTCAAGGTCTTTATATCGATGATGTAGCCAAAAACAGCATTATGGACAAGCTCATGTCACATTTCAACATAGTACCCGAAGAGGGGGTGACGCCGAAAAGGCCAAGATGGAGCAGGCCCTCCGCGAGTTTGGCAAGAAGAAGATGGCCGAACTATTCAAGAGCCACAAGAAAAGATTGCGCCGCCTTATCAAGATAAAGAAGACTCCGGACAATGAGAAGGTAAAAAATCACCGGGAAGAATTCGTGAAGTACAAAGCACGGAGTCAGAAGAATTTAAGAGAAGGTCGGAAATAAATAAGGCAAATGCTGCGTTGAAGCTATATCACCAAATTCTGGGTCCAGGTGGATACAGGGCTAACCGTCCTAAGTGGCAAGCAGCTGAGGCGGAACTGACCAGTAAAGGGATCAGATTAGGGACACACGGTTGGATCGAACGGTGCAAGGAGTGGTTCTACGGGATTGGGGGAACGTTGGATCCGAAACGTGGAAGTGAATCTATAAGAAAGCTCATCCGAAGGTTCCCATTGATGCCCCGGAAAGAGCACATAGGGACGTGGAGGCGGGGTTGTTCCAGCCCGAAAGAGAGAACGATGAGCTGACACGCGCCCTTGGGAACAAAGAACACGGTGGACGAACACGAGGCACGAAGGCTCCGTTCCGTGGAAGTATGGCTTTCCCGCGGAAAGGAAGAGATTTCCCGATAAAAGCCATGAGAGGAGGAAGGCAAGGGAAACGGACCGCCCGGCTAACTTAGAGGAGGGTATGAGCACCATGAAAGCCCAATTAACCATGGTAACCCAAGTACTTACATCTCGGATGGCTCGGGGCAGGTCGTAGATCCCGCATTGCTCAATGCCCTCGCCCCGCCGCAATCTCAACCACACCGGAAAAGCAGCGTGGCTTCCTCTCAGCAGGTGGATAATGATGATGATGATGACCAGGTGGTTGAGCCTCCTCGCTACCCCCGTGGATGATCTCACCGAGAGCCGTCCTTGTGAGCTGCATGTTAAAGTTTTCAACCTATCCTTCAAGGCGGCGGTCGGCATCCTCTTACCTACAAGGTCTTACCATTGCCGTTCGGTCCAAGACGACTTTGCTGATGTGATGGTGGATGAAGTGTTGAGAGATTATGAGGGGTTGGTGCTTGAGCACCCTGCAGGTGAAGATGGGGAAATCAAAGAACTGGGAGAAGCCCGTAGAACCACCGTGCAATGGCGGAAGGAGAACATTGTGTTTCCAGGTGAGAAGCCAACAAGCATGCCACCTCCGCCACCTGTGCAGTCTCCTCCGTGTGATGATTCTCCTGTGCACGATGATGATTCCCCTATCCATGACCAGTCTGCTCCGCGTGAAAATACTCCGCCGCCTCCTCCTCCTCGTCAGGAGACTCCGCCGCCTCCACTTAAGCAAAAGAGGAAGCTGTCCGCGGCACCTCCTACAGCTCCGAAGAGATCATCAACTCCAATGAGGGCACAGACTCCAGAGTTGTTACCACATGAGCAGACTGAAGAGCAAAAGGCGTTTCTTGCGCCGAAGAAGATGTTTATTCGACCGCAGACAGTGAAGCACTTTGCCGAGACGAGAATGAAGAGACCTGAGCTGAGAGCTGATTATGACCGCTCTCTTGGACAGTCCTCTAGAGCGAGCAAAGAAGCAAAAAAGTCGCCCAGCTTGGACAAGCAGGACATTCAGAGCCGCACCCCACTTCATCGTGGAGCCATATCATGATCCAGAGACGGCATCGATGATCGAACGGGCGGCAAGAGCTCAGGGAGCATCAGTTGAGTACGAAGATTACTATCCAACGGCTCAAGTGGTAAACAAGTATAGATACGGAAAAGATCTCGTCAAACCTGGCGAGCTCGCGCGTCTAGGGACTCGATGCGAAGGTTGCATGAATGGTACCCGAAAGCTCGTCGAAGATGTGAAAGCTACCTCACAGAGGTATCTTAGAGATGAGCATTACTTCCGGGGGAAGACGAGATAAACCTTGAGTTAGAAGAACTGTTTCGGTTATTCAATCAAGACGCCCTCGACAAAGCTCGTCATCGCTTGCTACTGCTCGTAAGTGATTTATTTGTGTAATTAAGTTTGTAGCTCATTCATTTGCACTAACAATTATCCTCATTATATTCTTTGTGTACGCTATACATTTAATTATGCAGAATGAAGAAGCTGGAATACAAAAGAGGCAAGCTCCTACCGCTGGGGTTCATAGACCCAAACACAGTTCATGAAGTTACGGTTCGAGACTTCGCCAAGGACACAGAGGACAACATCGTAATGTTTTTAGAGAAGCAAGAAGACAAAGAGGATATATTCTTTCCCTACAACTTCAAGTGAGTGTTATATATAACATACATTATGCTTGTGCACCTTCCACTTTATTCTCGTAATCATTGAGCTATGCTTGTGCAGTTTCCACTTTATTCTCCTAATCATTGATCTTCCCCTTGGAGTCGTAAAAGTCATGGACTCGAAACATAAAGAATATGCGGAATGGGCGGACATGGCTGCCATCCTCCGGAGGTAGTTTCAATCAATTTCGTATTGGCATCTTCATCTCGTTCTAATTCGAAGATATCATCAACTAATCAATTACTCATTTACTCATTATTTTTTGCCGGGCAGGGCTTGAAAACGGTTCATCAATACTGTTCCGGGTAAATGGAAACCGGAGCTTACATTTGAAGATTACCCTGTAAGTAGTACTATATATATAGCTATGTCCGTGAAACTTTATATATGATATTTACTTTCAATATGATGCTTGATTATTAGTTTGATCGAACTATTTTTTCGTAAAGTGTATGAGGCAGGAACAAGGGAATAACTTATTTGGATACTACGTCTGCACCTTCATGCGTGACATGGCCTGTCCCAAGGGTGGGGATGCCCGTATACACCACACTCGTGTACGATAATAAAATTTCACAATTAATCTTAATTAGTACCATCTATTGTATTGAGTTCCATTCATATATTGATCTCCCTTTTTAAATATAGATGACACGCCCGCGGAACACTCTCATAACGGAGGATCAAATAAAAGCAATTCAAGAGGAAATCGCGGGATTCTTTATTACCGAGGCCCTTACCCCGGTGGAGAGCACTATCGGCGGATCGTGACGGGGGATGAAATCCGTCGAGGAGATGTTGTATTGTAAATATGCATGCATTACGTGTACCGTTGACGATGTCGTGTACTGTTGACGATGTCTATATATATTCATGACGATTTTTTGTGGTTTCTTGAATGATATATATGCATTGCTGAAACTCTGCCGCGGCAGAGAACGCCCTGTTTCTCGCTGCGGCGAGAAACGCTGGTACAGCCTAAACCTGTGCCGCGGCAGAGAAATAGCAATTCTCTCGCCGCGGCAGAGAAACTCTAGGCCCGGTTCGTACCACGAACCGGGACCAAAGGCCTTCCACCGCGAGCTCCCTGGCCGCACCACGTGTCGAGGCATTTAGGCCCGGTTCAACTTTGAACCGGGACTAAAGGGTACCCCCTTTAGTCCCGCCCAATTGGTCCCGGTTTGGGAACCGGGTCTGAAGGCCCAAATGGACCGGGCCTACTGCCCCTTTTTCTACTAGTGGCATAAAGCTACTGGACATTAATGGATCAAAGAAATTCATCCAACATAGCAAAAGAGGCAATGCGAAATAAAAGGCAGAATCTGTCAAAACAGAACAGTCCGTAAAGATGGATTTAATTGAGGCACCAGACTTGCTCAAATTAAAATGCCCAAATTGAATGAAAGTTGCGTACATATCTGAGGATCACTCACGTAAATTGGCTTAATTTTCTGAGTTACCTACAGAGAATTAGACCCAGATTCGTGACAGCAAAGAAATCTGTTTCTGCGCAGTAATCCAAATCTAGTATTTACTTTACTATCAAAGACTTTACTTGGCACAACAAAACATAAAACTAAGATAAGGAGAGGTTGCTACAGTAGTAAACAACTTCCAAGACTCAAATATAAAAAAAAATACTGTAGTAAAAACATGGGTTGTCTCCCATAAGCGCTTTTCTTTAACGCCTTTCAGCTAGGCGCAGAAAGTGTATATCAAGTATTATCGAGAGATGGAGCATTGATATCATAAGCTCCCCCATTTGTAGTGGTACTAAGGGCTTTGTCAATTTTAGTCCTATAATAATATTTCTTTGGTTTAGGCACTTTAGAGACACACATAAACTTTTGCTCCTTTCCCACATAAGCTTTCTCTCTAAACTGTAAAGATGAAAAGGTTGAACCCAAGGTTCCCATAGCTTTTTCAAGTTCGCCAATCCTATTAATTTGATTATCATGGTCAACACAAGTTCCTAGGACACTAATTCTTTCATCAATTCCTCCTAAGGATTTATCAAGTTCATCAGTTTTATCAAGTAACATCTCCAACTTAGTTTCAACACTCGGAAATTTTTTCTCTATGGTTTCCAATTTTTTCATAACATCCTCAAGGGAGGTTTCAATTTTAGTTTCATTAACAGGTGGTGTTCCAAATAAACTCTCAATAATGCAACTAGCTTCTAAAGCGGGAGCGCCTAGGAAGTTACCTCCCGCGAGACAATCAAGAACATATCTATTCCAGCTAGAGATACCAACATAAACATTCCTGAGTAGGATAGTGGTGGAGTGTTTCTTAGTGCACCTATTATGGGCATCACTAATTCTATACCAAGCATCTTTTAAACATTCTCCCCATTGTTGCTTAAACGAACGAACTTCAACTTCAGAATTACTCATTTTAACAGTAGTAAATAAAGCAAACTGGATAAAGTAAATACAAGTAACTAATTTTTTTTGTGTTTTTGATATAGCAAACAAGACAATAAATAGAGTAAAGCTAGCAACTAATTTTTTTGTGTTTTGATATAATGCAGCAAACAAAGTAGTAAATAAAATAAAGCAAGACAAAAACAAAGTAAAGAGATTGGGAAGTGGAGACTCCCCTTGCAGCGTGTCTTGATCTCCCCGGCAACGGCGCCAGAAAAAGAACTTGATGGCGTGTAACTCACACGTTCGTTGGGAACCCCAAGAGGAAGGTATGATGCGCACAGCAGCAAGTTTTCCCTCAGAAAGAAACCAAGGTTTATCGAACCAGGAGGAGCCAAGAAGCACGTTGAAGGTTGATGGCGGCGGGATGTAGTGCGGCGCAACACCGGAGATTCCGGCGCCAACGTGGAACCTGCACAACACAACCAAAGTACTTTGCCCCAACGAAACAAAGTGAGGTTGTCAATCTCACCGGCTTGTCTGTAACAAAGGATTAACCGTATTGTGTGGAAGATGATTGTTTGCAAGAAAACAAGTAAAAACAAGTATTGCAACAGATTTGTATTGCAAGTATAAAAGAATGGACCGGGGTCCACAGTTCACTAGAGGTGTCTCTCCCATAAGATAAAAGCATGTTGGGTGAACAAATTACAGTCGGGCAATTGACAAATAGAGAGGGCATAACAATGCACATACATGTCATGATAAATATAGTGAGATTTAATTGGGCATTACGACAAAGTACATAGACCGCCATCCAGCTGCATCTATGCCTAAAAAGTCCACCTTCGAGTTATCATCCGAACCCCCTCCAGTATTAAGTTGCTAACAACAGACAATTGCATTAAGTATTGCGCATAATGTAATCAATAACTACATCCTCGGACATAGCATCAATGTTTTATCCCTAGTGGCAACAGCACATCCATAGCAACTGGCTCTTCGGCATCTTGTTAATAGGTTAGTTCCAGAAAATGCACGAATATGACATAAAGTGTGCATAAAACATGTAGATATCATCAATAATGTGGCATGGAACATAAGAAATTATCGATACGTCGGAGACGTATCAGTAATCCAGTCTTCAGACTGCCCCGGATATTCGGAGCGTACAATATTATTGTGATCAGTGATATACGGAGCCACCAAGGTGGAACTTTGTAGAACTGTGTAGTGTGCTTGAGTGAAAGAAATGCCGTCCCTACATATCATTGATTTCCTTCCTAGCGTGCCTTTTCCACTTAGTCGCCCCTCATGTCGCGATTCAGGAACACCAATCGACTTAAGGTCGGGAATAAAGTCAACACAGAACTCGATGACCTCCTCTGTTCCATAGCCCTTGGAGATGCTTCCTTCTGGCCTAGCATGGTTATGAACATATTTCTTTAAGACCCCCATGAACCTCTCGAAGGGGAACATATTGTGTAGAAAGAGAGGACCGAGGATGGCAATCTCTTCGACAAGGTGAACAAGGAGACGTGTCATAATATTGAAGAAAGATGGTGGAAACACCAACTCAAAGCTAACAAGACATTGCACCACATCCTTCTGTAACCTTGGAAGACTAGCTGGATCGATTACCTTCTGAGATATTGCATTAAGGAATGCACATAGCTTCACAATGGGTATTCGAACATTTTCCGGCGAAGCCCCTCGGTGCAACCGAAGCAACTGCGTCATGATAATGTGGCGGTCATGCGACTTCAGGTTTTGGAATTTTTTCTCCGCCATATTTATAATTCCCTTTATATTTGATGAGAATCCAGACGGCACCTTGATACTCGTAAAGGACTTCAAAAAGATTTCCTTCTCTGCTTTGGTAAGAGCGTAGCTGCCAGGACTTAAGCGACTCCCTGTATCCATCTTGTAATTCTGTTCTTGCTTGTTCTTTGGGACTTTCATACGATACTGGTCCTCCCTTGCTTCTGGTGTATCTTTTGTCTTCCCATACACGCCTAAGAAGCCTAGCAGGTTCATGCAAAGATTCTTCGTCACATGCATCACGTCGATTGAAGAGCGGACCTCTAGGACTTTCCAATAGGGTAGATCCCAAAATATAGATTTTTTCTTCCACATGGGTGCGTGTCCGGTAACGACGTCTTTCGGAACAGATTGGCCGCCAGGACCCTTTCCAAATATTACTTTTATGTCCTTGACCATATCAAGTAAAGCATCACCGGTACGGAGTTCAGGCTTCTCCCGGTGATCTGCCTCACCTCCGAAATGATTGCCTTTCTTTCTGACGGGGTGCCTCTTTGGAAGAAATCGACGATGCCCCAGGTACACAACCTTCTTACATTTATTCAAATAAGCACCTTCGGTCTCATCTAAGTAGTGCGTGCATGCATTGTATCCCTTGTTTGTCTGTCCTGAAAGGTTACTAAGAGCAGGCCAATAATTGATGGTCACGAAAAGCAACGCTCGTAGGTTAAATGACTCATGTTTGTACTCATCCCATGCATGTACACCTGGTTTGCTCCACAACTGTATGAGTTCTTCAAATAATGGCCGTAGGTAAACATCAATGTCGTTGCCGGGTTGCTTTGGGCCTTGAATGAGCACTGGCATCATAATGAACTTCCGCTTCATGCACAACCAAGGCGGAAGGTTATAGATACATAGAGTTACAAGCCAGGTGCTATGACTGCAGCTCTGCTCCCCAAAAGGATTCATTCCATCTGTACTTAGACCAAACCTTAAGTTCCTCGCGTCATCTACAAAGTCCGGGAACTCTCTATCGATTTTCCTCCATTGCGACCCATCAGCGGGGTGTCTTAGCATCTCGTCTTTCTTACGGTCTTCTTTGTGCCATCGCAACAACCTGGCATGCTCTTTATTTCTGAACAGACGTTTCAACCGTGGTATTATAGGAGCATACCACATAACCTTGGAAGGAACCCTCTTCCTAGGGGGCTCGCCCTCAACATCACCAGGGTCATCTCGCCTGATCTTATACCGCAGTGCAGTGCATACCAGGCATTTTTCCAAATTTTCGTACTCAGCGCGGTAGAGGATGCAGTCATTAATGCATGCATGTATCTTCAGCACCTCTAATCCTAGAGGGAAGAGAACCTTCTTTGCTTCGTACGTACTGTCAGACAATTCGTTATCCTTTGGAAACCTCCTCTTCATTATTTTCAGTAACTTCTCAAATGGCTTGTCACATATACCAGCCTCTGCCTTCCATTGCAGCAACTCCAAGTGTGGCACCGAGCTTTGTGTTGCCATCTTCGCAATTTGGGTATAACTTCTTTTTGTGATCATCTAACATGCCCTTTAACTTTCGCTTCTCGTTTTCAGTTTCTGCATCTCTGTGTGCATCAGCGATGGCCCGACGAAGATCATTATCAACGGGCTCATTTGATGCCTCTTCATCTTGATCACCTCCTCCTGCCTCTTCATCTTCATCATGCCCTGTTGCAGTATCACCGTAGTTAGGGTACATATCATCATCCTCTTTTTCTTCGTCGTCGTCTTCCATCATAACCCCTCTTTCTCCATGCTTGGTCCAACAATTATAGCTGGGCATGAAACCTTTCCAAAGCAGGTGGGAGAGAATCACTTGCCATTCAGGGTATTGCTTTAAGTTCCGGCAATCAATACATGGACAACACATATAACCATCCGCCTGTGGGTTTTCCTCAGCCACACGGAAAAATTCTTTCAGGCTCGAAGTAAACTCGGGCAGACGTCGGTCAACGTACATCCATTGTCGCCGGTTCATCTACATCAAATAATTAAGTTTATCAAAAAACCATTACAAAACATCATAATATATATATAGTGGATATTAGCACCGTACAAATGAAAGGGTAAAGTTGTTTAACCTTGATCGAGGAGGGAAAGAAAGAGGAGAAAGCTTAAGTGTCGCTCCGGCACCTCATCTCATTTTTGTTTTGTGTAAAATCAAGCGAAATCATTATCTCAGACATTTCATCGAGCACCTTGTGTGCATGCCAAAGAAATGCAAGGTAGCACTCAACACACACACCTTTCTCCTAGAAAAAATGAAGTGAGTTGGCTGGTTGGAGGTGAGCTGAGCTGAAATAGGGCTGGGGACCTTTAGCACCGGTTCGTGTTACGAACCGGTGCAAATGAGCTATCTTTTGCACCAGTTCATAACACGAACCGGTGCTAAAGGTTCCTCGGCTGACACGTGCCTGGCGACGAACTTTTTGCACCGATTTGTGTTACGAACCGGTGCAAAAGATAGCTCATTTGCACCGGTTCGTAACACGAACCGGTGCAAAAGGTCC
This sequence comes from Lolium rigidum, assembly GCF_022539505.1. Classification (NCBI taxonomy): domain Eukaryota; kingdom Viridiplantae; phylum Streptophyta; class Magnoliopsida; order Poales; family Poaceae; genus Lolium; species Lolium rigidum. Next base: position 67,781,934 of record NC_061512.1, on the reverse strand, counting down.
CTCGGCCGGCTGCGCACCACGAACCGGTGCTAATGACCCCTTTAGCACCAGTTCGTGCCAAATCCGGTGCAAAAGCCATTTGGGGCAAAAAACCAAAGCCCTTGTTTCTACTAGTGTAAATTTCGGCGCGCCTTCCCATCGCGCTGTAAATATATAGCGCGCTGCGTCGAAATTTATTCCGCCAGATGCTCTATTTTGCATCGCGTGTTAGGATGGTAAAAAAGCTCCTCCGCCGGACGCTCTATTATGTAGCGCGCAGCGCAGCGCAAACAACAAACACACACAAGTATGCATCAAAGAAAATCAAATAAGCATGTAAATTCACAAATAAAATGTATCATACAAATAAAATAAATTGTTCACAACAAATACAACAAGTACATAAAATTGTTCATACCAAATACAACAAGTTTACGGACCAACATACAACAATACAACATAGTTTTGAGACAATACAACATATAGTTTTCAAACAAATACAACAAGTATGCAACTATCGGTGTCCATGCCAATTCCACCATTCTTCCATGAGATCCTTTTGGATTCTCATTGAAATAGGACCGCATCAACTTCTCATGCCATTCAATCATTTCTCTCCACAACTTCTGTCTACCGAACACCAATCCACCAATGTTTGGCTTCTTAACGGCGCGGTATGCTAATAGTAAGGATACGTTCTCCTCTTCCTCTTGGTCGTACTCATCATCCGATGAATCGTATGATGAACTCTATAAACATACATATGAAATGACTTAACTACAACTAACTAGTAGCTAAGATATAGACAAAATCATGGCGGCCAGCCGGCGGAGGCGCATACCTTGCGAGCAAATCGGCGAGCATCTTGCTGCGCCATGTCGAAAGTGGGCTCGAAGACGATGACATGGCGCCGGCGGCGCGGGGTATGTAGAGGAGAAGGCGCGGGCGGAGGCGGGGAGAAGCGCCGGCTTGTGCCCGTCGGTGGCGACGACACCCGGTCGGTACAGCGCCGCGGAGCGGCCGGTACTGCCGTCAGGAGGCGCGGGCGAGGTGGATCTACGGCGAGCAACAGCGGGGCCGGCGGCGGAATCGACCGGAGGCGGCGGGATTTCGCGGCGGCAGCGTGGTGGGAAATGGAGGGCGCGGGCGGGGGGGGTGTGGGGAGATTTTCCAGCCGTTGGGTATTCGCGCGTGCGCCGAGCGATGCCGCGCACTGTAGCCGACGCGTCACATTTGGCGCTTGGGATTGTGCAAAAAGCCGCGCGCCCCAAATTTTTTACAGCGCTGCCTCGTTTGCCGCGCCTACTGGAGGAGCGAATTCAGGCTCCGCGCGCTGCAAATCGGCGGTTTATATAACGTGCGGCCTATATAGCGCGCCTGTTGGAGATGCTCTAAGAGAACCTCCACCACATGCGCCCCAGAGCGGAACCCATAGCGTTTTGTTGGCCGGCGTGGATTTTGGGCTTGCACCGGTGCGTCCCAAAAGGCGCTGGCCAACCCCGTGCTGGCCCCTTCGTAGAGGGCGCGGATCGGGCGCGCCGGCGCCTCGCGGCACGTTAGAAAAACGAGCGTGGGTTCCGCCTAGCAGCCAGACGCACCGCTTTCCCCACCTCCTACCCACGCCTGAGCCGACTCCCACCCCTCTAGATCACCACCGTCGTCGTCGCCGCCGCGCCCCTGCATGCAATAGACACCATCGCCTGTCCAGGAACCGCCGTCCATCAACATGGCCGCCACCCCCTCGACCGGTGGCCGCTGTTTCGCCCGGAACAGAGCTCAGCGCCACCTCGGCAAAACCGCCCCTCCTGCAAGGTGCTCGCCGGATTCCGCGATGGGCAGCGACGACGAGATGATGGTGCAGCTATTCACGGATGAGCAGAACGCTGATGCTGTCCGGCGGCAACAGCAGCAGCTGATTCTGACGAGTATGTTGCGAGTTCGCCAGCCTTTCTTCGATGTGCCTCGGCCCGGCGGCTCAAAGCCAGGAAAGAGGAGGAACATCAACCGGCATCGTCAAGTCGGCGCAATGCTGCTTGACGACGTCTACTTCAACGATGATGCGACTCAGTCACCGAAGGAATTTCGGCGCCGATTTAGGATGAACAAGGATCTGTTCATGAAGATTGTCTATGGCGTCAGGGAGTACGACGACTACTTCATGGACAAGCAAGATTGCACATGTTTGTGGGGCTTCAACTCAATTCAGAAGTGCACTGTTGCAATGCGTTGTTTTCATATGGAGCTCCTTCAGATACATCCAACGACTACCTACGGATGGCGAAATCGACATGTTCACATACTCTCTACAGGTTTTGCCGATCCGTCCTAGCGGTGTTTGCTAAAGACTACTTGAGAGCACCACGGGGAACTGATATAGCTCGGATCCTCGCAAAAAATGCAGATAGAGGGTTTCCTGGGATGCTCGGAAGCATTGATTGCATGCATTGGAGTCGGAAGAATTGCCTTTTTCTTTCTTGGCAGGGGATCTACAGGGGTATACTGGTGAGTGCAGTGTCATTCTTGAGGCGGTGGCAGACTATGACCTCAGAATTTGGCATGCATTTTTTGGCATGGCAGGAACAAACAATGATATCAACGTGTTGCAGCGCTCTCCGGTGTTTTCCAGGCTAGCGGAGGGACAAACTCCTGCCGTGAACTTTGAGGTACACGACACGCATACAACAAGGGGTACCCGATGTATGATACATTTGTGAAGACAATCCCGTCTCCAGCTGACGCCTATTTTACAACATGCCAGGAAGCAACTTGCAAGGATGTTGAGCGTGCTTTTGAGGTGCTTCAGCAGCATTTCGCCGTTATCAGGTACCCAGCTTTCATTTGGTCTGAGTCTCAGATGTGGGAGGTGATAAATGCCTGTGTGATCATGCACAACATGATCATTGAGAGCGAGACGAACCTATGCATGGTGATCAACCATTTGATTATCAAGGGTCTCTTGCTGAGGTGGAGCATGTACCCCAAGAATTTGCCGCTTTTCTTCATATGCATAATGCAATTCGAGATGCGGGTGTTCATGCTCAACTTCAGGCGGATCTAGCTATACATTTGTGTGTGAGGAGAGAAGCCGCCAACAATGCATGATTTAATTTCTATTTGTTTGATTGTATGAATAATTTAATTTCCATTTATTTGATTGTAAGAATAATTTAATTTCCATATGTTTTATTGTATGAATAATTTAAGTACTAGTTGTGTGATTGTACGAATAATTAAATATAGTATGAATAAAATATGATTGATATATTGTTTCAAAATATTGTAAACATTAAAAAAAAAGTTTATGGGGCCGCCGTATGAGAGACGCCAGTGTGGGAAAAGCGTCCCCAGATAGAGGATGCACTGTCAGATCCCTCCATACGCCTCTGCCGACGATTATTTGGAGTTTGTCGGTGGAGATGCTCTAATACCATCTGAGCTGACTGAACTGAAACCCCCAAAGTTGATGCTCCTCTGGCACGTGAGCCACTGTGGACGAATGGCTTCCATAGAGACAAAGCACTCCACGTCGAACGATCCTTAATTCTCAGTCTTATAGCATCTTCATCGGTGGCCACCAAATAAGCGCCAACAGGGGTGGTAGCACTGTCGTATGGGAGGCACCGGCATAACATTTTCCATTTGGGATGGTGTTTCCACACCGGCGCCCCCATACGGCAGCCCCCCAAAAATCATATGTAAAAAACATAACGGAATATGAAATTCATACGAATTTAGACTAGTTTTATACAAAAGTGACTCGAATTTGAACTAAAAACTTATAAAAATTAACTAGCAGCGCCCCCGAAAGGCGCTGTAGTCGAGGTTGTCCGCGTCGCACCGTCGCCGCCGCCTTCATCATCCGAGAAGTCGAAGGACCAGTCGTCCTCCTCCTCCTTTGACGTCAGAGGGTCAGAAGGACTGGCGAAGTCGACGAAGTTCTCGCCATGGGCCAGGGCAGACCACACCGCCGCCTGCCGCGGGTCGAGCGTGAGCTGCCGGTAGTCCTCATCGACGGAGCGGCCGACGATGAGGTGATGCCCCGGGAAGTCCTCCGAGTCATCGTCGCCGCAGAAGGCCGCCTGCGCCTCCGCCTCCATCTCCCACCACCTCTTCTTCGTGGCGGAGGTGGTGGTGGCGAGTCCGCAGCATCCTCCTCCTTGAGGCGGCAGCGTTGAAGCGTCCCCGGCGTCCTCCGAGTCGGAGCAGAAGCTGTGCGCCTCGGGCCGTCGTGGATGACGATGCCGCCCGAAGGAGGCGCGTGTGCGCCCGAGTGCGTGCGGCCATCGGTAGTCGATGAGCCGGTGCGCGGGTTGTCCGATATCGTCATCCTTGCCTGCGGGTAGTAGAGGGTGATACGTCTCCGGCGTATCGATAATTTCTTATGTTCCATGCCACATTATTGATGATATCTACATGTTTTATGCACACTTTATGTCATATTCGTGCATTTTCTGGAACTAACCTATTAACAAGATGCCGAAGAGCCGCTTGCTCGTTTTCTGCTGTTTTTGGTTTCAGAAATCCTAGTAACGAAATATTCTCGAATTGGACGAAATCAACGCCCGGGGTCCTATTTTGCCACGAAGCTTCCGGAAGACCGAAGAGGAGTCGAAGTGGGGCCACGAGGCGCCGCCACACTAGGGCGGCGCGGCCCGGGCCCCGGCCGCGCCGACCTAGGGTGTGGGGCCCTCGTGTGGCCCCCACGCTGCCCTTCCGCCTACTTAAAGCCTCCGTCGCGAAACCCCCGATACCGAGAGCCACGATACGGAAAACCTTACGAGACGCCGCCGCCGCCAATCCCATCTCGGGGGATTCGGAGATCTCCTCCGGCACCCTGCCGCGAGAGGGGTTTCATCTCCCGGAGGACTCTTCACCGCCATGGTCGCCTCCGGAGTGATGAGTGAGTAGTTCACCCCTGGACTATGGGTCCATAGCAGTAGCTAGATGGTTGTCTTCTCCTCATTGTGCTTCATTGTTGGATCTTGTGAGCTGCCTAACATGATCAAGATCATCTATCTGTAATACTATATGTTGTGTTTGTCGGGATCCGATGGATAGAAGATACTATGTTATGTTAATTATCAAGTTATTACCTATGTGTTGTTTATGATCTTGCATGCTCTCCGTTATTAGTAGAAGCTCTGGCCAAGTTTTTGCTCTTAACTCCAAGAGGGAGTATTTATGCTCGATAGTGGGTTCATGCCTCCATTGATATCTGGGACATTGACAGAAAGTTCTAAGGTTGTGGATGTGCTGTTGCCACTAGGGATAAAACATTGATGCTATGTCTAAGGATGTAGTTGTTGATTACATTACGCACCATATTTAATGCAATTGTCTGTTGCTTTGCAACTTAATACTGGAAGGGGTTCGGATGATAACCTCGAAGGTGGACTTTTTAGGCATAGATGCAACTGGATGGCGGTCTATGTACTTTGTCGTAATGCCCAATTAAATCTCACTATATTTATCATGACATGTATGTGCATTGTTATGCCCTCTCTATTTGTCAATTGCCCGACTCGTAATTTGTTCACCCAACATGCTTTTATCTTATGGGAGAGACACCTCTAGTGAACTCGTGGACCCCGGTCCATTCTTTTATACTGAAATACAAATCTGCTGCAATACTTGTTCTTTACTTGTTTTCTTGCAAACAATCATCTTCCACACAATACGGTTAATCCTTTGTTACAGCAAGCCGGTGAGATTGACAACCTCACCTGTTTCGTTGGGGCAAAGTACTTTGGTTGTGTTGTGCAGGTTCCACGTTGGCGCCGGAATCCCCGGTGTTGCGCCGCACTACATCCCGCCGCCATCAACCTTCAACGTGCTTCTTGGCTCCTCCTGGTTCGATAAACCTTGGTTTCTTTCTGAGGGAAAACTTGCTGCTGTGCGCATCATACCTTCCTCTTGGGGTTCCCAACGAACGTGTGAGTTACACGACATCAAGCATATTTTCTGGCGCCGTTGCCGGGGAGATCAAGACACGCTGCAAGGGGAGTCTCCACTTCCCAATCTCTTTACTTTGTTTTTGTCTTGCTTTATTTTATTTACTACTTTGTTTGCTGCATTATATCAAAACACAAAAAAATTAGTTGCTAGCTTTACTTTATTTACTATCTTGTTTGCTACATCAAAAACACAAAAAAATTAGTTACTTGCATAGAAGAATTTTTTTGTCATGTTAGTACCGTTGAAGATTTTGAAGATAGACACTTGGTAGAACTTGCTCCTACTTATGAAATTGCTGCTGCTGCTTTAGTTCGCATGTTGGAAACTAAATTTGTTAATCTCAATCCTATAATCCAACACATGTTTCTTACACTCGGTGATATGGAAGAGGGGTAAAAGAAAGATTTTGTTTTAGAAACCTTTCTTAGAGAATTTGGTGGTCTAGCAAGAGAGGCTAGAAAGGTCTTTGCTAAATTTAATATGCTTGGTTCTCATACTAATTTTGTTGGTCTCCTTGAAAAAATGGACATGGATAGAATAAGGTATACTAATAATATTAATGATGGTGGGGAGATCAAAGCACCAATACCATGTAAACTCCTAGCTATGAATGATGCACTAGAAATCAACTATGCTTGGCTTGTTCCTGAAAATTTGTTTGATGAGAGTAGCAAGCCCAAGACTAATGAAAAGGGAGCCGCTGAAACTTATGTATCCAATATACTATGCATGGTTGAGAAAACTCCAAACCCCGCTGAAGCTGCATCATCTTTTGATAACACTTGAAATACACTTTCTGCGCCTAGCTGAAAGGCGTTAAAGAAAAGCGCTTATGGGAGACAACCCATGTTTTTACTACAGTATTTTTGTTTTATATTTGAGTTTTGGAAGTTGTTTACTACTGTAGCAACCTCTCCTTATCTTAGTTTTATGTTTTGTTGTGCCAAGTAAAGTCTTTGATAGTAAAGTGAATACTAGATTTGGATTACTGCGCAGAAACAGATTTCTTTGCTGTCACGAATCTGGGTCTAATTCTCTGTAGGTATCTCAGAAAATTATGCAAATTTACGTGAGTGATCTTCAGATATGTACGCAACTTTCATTCAATTTGGGAATTTTCATTTGAGCAAGTCTGGTGCCTCAATTAAATCCATCTTTACAGACTGTTCTGTTTTGACAGATTCTGCCTTTTATTTCGCATTGCCTCTTTTGCTATGTTGGATGAATTTCTTTGATCCATTAATGTCCAGTAGCTTTATGCAATGTCCGGAAGTGTTAAGAATGATTGTGTCACCTCTGAACATGTTAATTTTTATTGTGCACTAACCCTCTATGAGTTGTTTCGAGTTTGGTGTGGAGGAAGTTTTCAAGGATCAAGAGAGGAGTATGATACAATATGATCAAGGAGAGTGAAAGCTCTAAGCTTGGGGATGCCCCGGTGGTTCACCCCTGCATATTCTAAGAAGACTCAAGCGTCTAATCTTGGGGATGCCCAAGGCATCCCCTTCTTCATCGACAACATTATCATATTTTTATTCCGTCACATCTTATGCACTTTGCTTGGAGCGTCGGTTTGTTTTTGTTTTTGTTTTGTTTGAATAAAATGGATCCTAGCATTCACTCGTATGGGAGAGAGACACGCTCCGCTGTAGCATATGGACAAGTATGTCCTTAGGCTTTACTCATAATATTCATGGCGAAGTTTCTTCTTCGTTAAATTGTTATATGGTTGGAATTGGGAAATGCTACATGTAGTAATTCTAAAATGTCTTGGATAATTTGATACTTGGCAATTGTTGTGCTCATGTTTAAGCTCTTGCATCATATACTTTGCACCCATTAATGAAGAAACACATAGAGCTTGCTAATTTGGTTTGCATATTTGGTTTCTCTAGAGTCTAGATAATATCTAGTATTGAGTTTTGAACAACAAGGAAGACGGTGTAGAGTCTTATAATGTTTTCAATATGTCTTTTATGTGAGTTTTGCTGCACCGTTCATCCTTGTGTTTGTTTCAAATAACCTTGCTAGCCTAAACCTTGTATCGAGAGGGAATACTTCCCATGCATCCAAAATCCTTGAGCCAACCACTATGCCATTTGTGTCCACCATACCTACCTACTACATGGTATTTCTCCGCCATTCCAAAGTAAATTGCTTGAGTGCTACCTTTAAAATTCCATCATTCACCTTTACAATATATAGCTCATGGGACAAATAGCTTAAAAACTATTGTGGTATTGAATATGTACTTATGCACTTTATCTCTTATTAAATTGCTTGTTGTGCGATAACCATGTTTCTGGGGACGCCATCAACTATTCCTTGTTGAATATCATGTGAGTTGCTATGCATGTCCGTCTTGTATGAAGTAAGAGAGATCTACCACCTTAATGGTTGGAGCATACATATTGTTAGAGAAGAACATTGGGCCGCTAACTAAAGCCATGATTCATGGTGGAAGTTTCAGTTTTGGACATATATCCTCAATCTCATATGAGTATAATAATTGTTGCCACATGCTTATGCATTAAAGAGGAGTCCATTATCTGTTGTCCATGTTGTCCCGGTATGGATGTCTAAGTTGAGAATAATCAAAAGCGAGAAATCCAAAATGCGAGCTTTCTCCTTAGACCTTTGTACATGCGGCATGGAGGTACCCCATTGTGACACTTGGTTAAAACATGTGTATTGCGATAATCCGGTAGTCCAAGCTAATTAGGACAAGGTGCGGGCACTATTAGTATACTATGCATGAGGCTTGCAACTTGTAAGATATAATTTACATAACTCATATGCTTTATTACTACCGTTGACAAAATTGTTTCATGTTTTCAAAATAAAAGCTCTAGCACAAATATAGCAATCGATGCTTTCCTCTTTGAAGGACCATTCTTTTACTTTTATGTTGAGTCAGTTCACCTATCTCTCTCCACCTCAAGAAGCAAACACTTGTGTGAGCTGTGCATTGATTCCTACATACTTGCATATTGCACTTGTTATATTACTCTATGTTGACAATTATCCATGAGATATACATGTTATAAGTTGAAAGCAACTGCTGAAACTTAATCTTCCTTTGTGTTGCTTCAATACCTTTACTTTGATTTATTGCTTTATGAGTTAACTCTTATGCAAGACTTATTGATGCTTGTCTTGAAGTACTATTCATGAAAAGTCTTTGTTTTATGATTCACTTGTTTACTCATGTCATTACCATTGTTTTGATCGCTGCATTCATTACATATGTTTACAAATAGTATGATCAAGGTTATGATGGCATGTCACTTCAGAAATTATCTTTGTTATCGTTTTACCTGCTCGGGACGAGCAGAACTAAGCTTGGGGATGCTGATACGTCTCCGGCGTATCGAAAATTTCTTATGTTCCATGCCACATTATTGATGATATCTACATGTTTTATGCACACTTTATGTCATATTCGTGCATTTTCTGGAACTAACCTATTAACAAGATGCCGAAGAGCCGATTCTTTGTTTTACGCTGTTTTTGATATCGAAATCCTAGTAACGAAATATTCTCGGAATTGGACGAAATCAACGCCCGGGGTCCTATTTTGCCACGAAGCTTCCGAGAAGACCGAAGAGGAGTCGAAGTGGGGCCACGAGGCGCCGCCACACTAGGGCGGCGCGGCCCGGGCCCCGGCCGCGCCGACCTAGGGTGTGGGGCCCTCGTGTGGCCCCCACGCTGCCCTTCCGCCTACTTAAAGCCTCCGTCGCGAAACCCCCGAGCACCGAGAGCCACGATACGGAAAACCTTACGGAGACGCCGCCGCCGCCAATCCCATCTCGGGGGATTACGGAGATCTCCTCCGGCACCCTGCCGGAGAGGGGATTCATCTCCCGGAGGACTCTTCACCGCCATGGTCGCCTCCGGAGTGATGAGTGAGTAGTTCACCCCTGGACTATGGGTCCATAGCAGTAGCTAGATGGTTGTCTTCTCCTCATTGTGCTTCATTGTTGGATCTTGTGAGCTGCCTAACATGATCAAGATCATCTATCTGTAATACTATATGTTGTGTTTGTCAGGATCCGATGGATAGAGAATACTATGTTATGTTAATTATCAAGTTATTACCTATGTGTTGTTTATGATCTTGCATGTTCTCCGTTATAAGTAGAGGCTCTGGCCAAGTTTTTGCTCTTAACTCCAAGAGGGAGTATTTATGCTCGATAGTGGGTTCATGCCTCCATTGATATCTCGGGACGGTGACAAAAAGTTCTAAGGTTGTGGATGTCTCTGTTGCCACTAGGGATAAAACATTGATGCTATGTCTAAGGATGTAGTTGTTGATTACATTACGCACCATACTTAATGCAATTGTCCGTTGCTTTGCAACTTAATACTGGAAGGGGTTCGGATGATAACCTCGAAGGTGGACTTTTTAGGCATAGATGCGAGCTGGATGGCGGTCTATGTACTTTGTCGTAATGCCCAATTAAATCTCACTATATTTATCATGACATGTATGTGCATTGTTATGCCCTCTCTATTTGTCAATTGCCCGACTGTAATTTGTTCACCCAACATGCTTTTATCTTATGGAAGAGACACCTCTAGTGAACTGTGGACCCCGGTCCATTCTTTTATACTGAAATACAAATCTGCTGCAATACTTGTTCTTTACTGTTTTCTTGCAAACAATCATCTTCCACACAATACGGTTAATCCTTTGTTACAGCAAGCCGGTGAGATTGACAACCTCATCTGTTTCGTTGGGGCAAAGTACTTTGGTTGTGTTGTGCGGGTTCCACGTTGGCGCCGGAATCCTCGGTGTTGCGCCGCACTACATCCCGCCGCCATCAACCTTCAACGTGCTTCTTGGCTCCTCCTGGTTCGATAAACCTTGGTTTCTTTCTGAGGGAAAACTTGCTACTGTGCGCATCATACCTTCCTCTTGGGGTTCCCAACGAACGTGTGAGTTACACGCCATCAGAGGGGCACACACATGTGGTCGAAACCGTGGATGCGCGGCCTGAAGCCATACTCCGACATCGTCGTGTCGACCTCGCGTCCTTGCCACCGGCCCCGCCGACCAACGCGGTTGAAGCGGCCGACATCGCTGCCGGCCGAGCGCGTGAGCTCGATGTCACGCTCGTCTTGGAAGCGCCGCAACCACGCTAGGTTGTTCTGTGCGTTCGTCGGCAGGCTTCGCTCCACCGATGTCATGTCTGCCCACCGCTCGCTGATGAGGACGCACGGTCCAGGCGGCGGTGGCCGAACGGCGTAGCCGGCGTTGGAGATGTGCCACCCTTGCGGCAGATTGAACTGCAGCGCCACCGGGGTGCGTTTCCAGTAGAGCACGTCAGCCTAGTCGTAGGTCAGCTGCAGCGACCGAAGCGCGCCGCCGCTGCCGCTGGCCTCGTATTATGTGCCATGGCGAGCTGTTTGTGGTGGTGGGAGTGTCGCGCGGCGTCTGAGAGCTTGGTGGCGACAGCTAGGGTTGGAGGACGGGGGAGAAGAGCAGCGCGTCGGTTGGGTTTTAAAGGGCGGCGGCGGATGTGCATTCAAGGCGCGTGGGGAAGGTGGGTGGACGCCGTGTAGCTAGTCGCCTCCTCGTCGGAACCACCATCTTCGTCGCTGCCTCGGTTCCCGAGCGATGCGATTGACGCTGATGACGGTCCAGCCCGCGTCGTTTTTAATGCGACTCGTCGCCTCCTATCACTACCAAGACGGCCCCACCAACGAAAACCATCGTGGCGCGAGGCGTCGGGCGCCCGATTCGCGCCCTTTGCGAAGGGGGCGTCACGGAGTTGCTTCCGCTACTATTGGGCTCGGATTCGTGCCGGTGTGAGCTTAAAAACTACGTCGGCCCCCAAATATCTATTGGGACCTCTATCGGGCCGCTGGTGGAACCAACCTCCCAAGGAGGAACAAGCGAGGGAGGGAGCAACATGGCCTTCGCTAAGAGCATTTCCACCGGAGGCCCCCAAATAGGTGTCGGCACTGTCGTATGGGGGTTGCCGGCAGAGCATCCTCGATTTGGGGATGCTGCTCCCACACCGGTGCCCCCCATACACCAGCCCCGATAGGATTCGAAACTTGAAATGACATTTAAAATCGGAATTCATACGAAATTCGAATGAAATTTATACAAAAGTAATGTGAATTTAAACCTAAATAAAACTTAAACTTAACCCTAATCTAGTGGCCATCGGTTGGGGCGCGCGACGCGCATGCCTCGTCGTCGTTCTTCGCCTTTGCCGCCTGCATCCGTGCCCGCCTCTCGGCCCTTGCTTCGCGCATCTGGCAGTAGAGCATGGTGGCCGGCGTCGCAGGAGCTTGCCGGCGGCGCTGTCCCCGCGTTGCCAGCCTTTGCCGAGAAGCCTCGTTCTCGGCGCGCCTCGCTTGCTCGCGGGCAAACGCCTCGTAGTGGCGATGAGCGTTTAGCTCGATGAGCTTCTGTCGCTCCGCCTCCATGAGGAGGCGTCCCACCTCCTTCTTGGCCGCTCGCTGGCGCGAGATCTCGAGGGTGTGCTCGAGGTTCGCGTCGTTGACGAACTCCCGCTCCTCCTCCTTCAACCTCCAGAATCGTTGTGCGTTCAACGACGCCAGGATCGCCGCCTGCTCCGGGTCGGCGAGGGCCTGCGGCTGCTCGCCCCACTACGCTGCCTCCTCCGCCGCCTCAACTTCCGCGTCTGCGACATAGGCCTCGTGCCACGCCGCAAACCGTGGGTCCACTGCGTCATCGGAGCTGTAGTCCGAGTCAGGGCTGCGGCTCCGGCTCCAGCTCCGGCTGCAGTGGTGGTGGAGGTGCCGCAGGCAGCGCGCGGCCGTTGAGGTCAAGCATGGAGTACGTTGTCTTAAGACGGCGCGGCATTTTTGAGGTGGAGAGGAGAGACTGGCGTGGCGGCGGTGGTGGAGATGAGAGGATAGCACCGCAACGGTGGACGACGTACGTACTAAATAGGGGTGCCAACTACCCGCATTTACGGCGGCGTAGGCGAGTGGACGCCACGTGGCCAGTCGCTGCCCTCGTCGCTACCTCGGTTTCCGCACGGGAGACCATTAAACGCCGACGACCAACCTTCCCGTGTCGCGGCCGATGCAAACCGTCGCGTCCTCTCGCTGACAAAACGCCCCCACCCGCGAAAACCGTCGTGCCGCGAGGCGCTGACGCGCCCGATTCGCGCCCCACGAAGGGACCGGTACGGGGATGCCGGCGATTCTATTGGGCTCGAAAACTATCCGACGTCTTTTGAGACGCACTGGTGTGAGCTAAAAAACCACGCCGGCCCCAAAACGTTTTGGGGCCGCTATCAGGACCTGATGTTGTCTATTGAGTGTTGCTAAGCCAACGTCCAGAACACTTAGTCTATGTTTGGTAGATCGGGTGGACACACAAATTCCCATCTCATTCTAGATTTTTCCCACTTCTATTGTTTGGTAGATCGGATCGGACCAACTGGGCACTGCCTAGAAGCTCGACTCAAACTTCGTACCTCAGTCGGGCTGAGCTCGCCCAGAGAAACGCCCGCGCGCCTCGCACCTTGGATCGAGACCAACAGGGGTCAAATGCCCCTGCTCTCAGAGCTCCAATCGCGTTCCCTAAACCGTCCCCTAAAGTAGGGTGCGCCGGAAAAAAAAACATTCCCAGCCGCGTCCCCCAAACCCATTTTTGTTCAGCGCGACCCGATACGGGTCCGGTGCCCCGAACCCGTCCCTGCCCCACAGAGAATGCTCCGGGCACGCCGGACACAACGAAAAGCAAGGCGATGCGTGGCAGGACCGACGCGTCAGCGGCTGGGAAGTCTAAAACCCCGTCGCCTACCTTTGGTCAAGCGACGTTAATGGCGTCCCAGTTTTCCCAGGCGACGCAGGGAAGCGTCTCGTCGTGCATGGCCGCGTGGCCGTCCGCGCCGGCGTTATTGCGTCCAACGACCCGCTGCCACTTCGCCTGCCGCCACTGTACATTAAAAGGCCCTACGGTTCATCCCAATCTCTCGCCACTCCCAAAACTTCTCCTCGTCGCTCCCAAATCTTCTCCTCGCCGCTCCAACCAATGTCTTCGCCCTCCCGCAAGATCGCCGCGGTGAACGGCTTCGGCCGCGACAGCCTCACCGTGAAGGAGGCGTGGACGCTGTACCGCGCGGGGTATCCCGTCCCACCGGACATACGCCTGCCAAGCAGCGGTGGCTGGAAGATGGCCGTGAACGGCATAGGCGTCCCACCGCCGCCGTCGCCGGGCACGAAGCACTGGAGGGACGCCATGAGGGCTCGGCGTTCTGCACTCGACACCGAGGAGCGGGCCGATCCGACCTGGGCGGCCATCGGCAGCGACTCCTGGTGGATCGCCTACTTCCAGGCGCAATACGACATGGAGATGCACAACACCACCGGCCTTGTCGGCGGGCCGAATAGCTGGAACAGGGACGGGCGCTATTCTGGGGCGTTCCAGGGCGCACCCTGCAGAATGTCATCGACGGCATCCACAACGGCGCTCCAAGGTTGGAGGCGCCATCCTCACCACCACCATCTCCCGCAGCGCGCTGGCAGCCGAGGAGGACGTACTTGTCATCCTCCAACTCTTCATCGTCAGGGCCGGCCCGATCGACGCCATCCTCGTCGCACCGTTCCGCGCCCTACACCATCCCCAAGCGCGTGCTGAAGTAGGAGCCGGCGACGCCCGTCAGTACGAGGCGCGGCGGCAGCGGCAGCCGGCAGCAGCAAAGGCGCGGCGGCGATGCCCTCCTCATCCCGAAGCAGGAGGTGAAGGAGGAGCAGGACGATGAGGAAGCGGCGAAGGCGGCGATGCTGGCGGAGTACGAGCGGCAGCAGCGGCTCATCGCCAGCAGCGACGACCCCGAGGAATGCCTCGGGTTGCGTGCGGCGTGCTTGGCGTCGCTGAACGACAAGAACGCTTAGAGGGGCGACCTAAAGACACGGCGATTGCCATGTCCATCCGCGACACTGGCAAGTCGCTCGTGGACCTCACCGACGATGGTGAGGCAGTACCAAGCGGCCTGGTGAAGGACGAGCCCGTCGACGAGCCCGACGAGCGCGTCAAGCAGGAGGTCGTCACCGATGACATGTACAATTTCCACCAGTACTACGACGCCTCCGGCCACCGCAAGTACTTCTAGATTAGGGTGTAGTTTAAATTTAATCGAATCTCGTTCGAATTTATGTAATATATAGCAAGTTTGGATGAATTTGAATCTCGCTCAAGTTTTAAATTTCCGAAATTTTGTTTGGGGGACGCGACTGGGAGCGATGGATCCAAACACGGCACGAGCAAAACACGTCCCCTAAACGCTCAATCTGGTGCCATTTGAAGACGGTTTGGGGGACGCGACTGGAGATGCTCTCATTTCCCCACCAACAGCTCTCTATCTCGATGCACTACAACCTCCTCGACACCGGCCACCGCCTCCTCGACGCTGTCCTGCGCGGCTGCGCCGCCACGACCTGCTAGGGACTACATCCGCGACACCACGGACGAGCGAGGGCCAGATCCGACAGCAGCCGCCGCCTCCTCGACGCCACCGATGAGCCAGGTCAGGGACGAGCGACGACCACACCACTGACGAGGGCTAGCTCCGCTAGGGAGTGCCACCTCCTTGACGTTGGCCTGCGCCGTGACGCCACAGACGAGTCGGGCTAGGGACGAGCGACGACCAGCTCCGCCATGCCACGACCGAGGTCCACGGTACAAGCTCCGCCACACCATGGACAAGCTCCAGCGCGGCCACGGCCATGGCGAGGTCCAGTGCAGCCACGGCAACGGCGAGGTCCAGCGCGGGCACGGCCACGGGGAGCTCCAGGGCCGCCTCGGCCAGCCAGGGACCCGATTTCTTTTTTTGCTTATATGTACAGGGACCCGATTGCTTTTTATTTCTATGTGCAGGGATCTGATTGCTTTTTATTTCTATGTTCATTGATTTCGATTGCCTTTCAGTTTTGTATTCAGGGTTTCTGTGCAATTTTTTAGCATCTCTCGTCCTATACAACCCACCAAACAACAGATGCACTCAACATATCTGAACATACACGAGCTACGAGTTTCTGCGTAATTTTTTTAGCATCTCTCGTCCTATACAACCCACCAAACAACAGATGCACTCAACATATCTGAACCGACACGAGCTACTAAACACGTGGAAATATCACTACTTAACTTAGCTAGGGTCAGCTTGTATGAGTGGAGATAGCTATTCTCCACTAACTCGGGCTACCAAACACACCCATAAAAAACTAATAACAATATGCGGAGAAAGAGCAAAAACAGATTGATGTTCTAGCTTCCTCCATGACAATATCTACAAATCTAATGCGCACCGAGCAGCACTTCATCTTCAGATAGGAAGAAGGCTGATGGTTATGTGCTCTAGATCCACCTGAATTCTACAAGCAAAATCAGATATTGTTTATATGTTTGCTTTGCTCCCAACAACAGCTAACAATCGTCTCCATTTCATAACATCAAAATAGAACAAACAAAAAAGCATTTGATGAATTTGCATGGAAGACGTAATTTTTAAAGAATAACAAATATCTCTTCTCCATATATATAGGTGCAAATCTCTCTCCTTTACTTTACAACAACAAAGATCCCAACAGGGCAGGCCAATACAACAGCTGCGACAGCAGTAACCAAAGCGTATGTGTACTTGCTAGATTGATCCCAATCAATTGGCAGGCATGGACGGTTTAGATTGCTCCCCCAATTGATTGGCTAGCATAGACGGTTTAGATTGCTCATATGCCCAAGCGTATGTGTACAAAATTCACTCTCCACTGAAAATGATGCACTTGCGTTTACAAGAGCATCCTTATCTAGATAAACCAAAATAAGAAACTCGCTGATCAAAGTTGAAATTGCTAAAGGATTAGTACACCAAGGAAAACTGGTGATCATCAGTCAAAGATAGTTTACTCGTCGGTAACAGCGCGTCTCGCCGAGAGTCCAAACCTCCAAGGCATCATCAGTCAGATCGAAAGTAAATAAAAGGTGGCTACACCCACCGCGTACCCATGGACTGAGCTCTGAGCAGCAGCATGCTGCAGTTGCATAGTTGCAAGTTACAAACGCTCTCAGCCAGAGGTGCACAACGGCTCCTCGGCGAGCTGCATGCGCTCAGATTTGTGGCACATATTAGGCGCAGTCCCACATCCACACGAAAGGTACAATGTCCCTAAAACCGAGTCAGGCCAAGTTGGCGAGTCCACTTTAACCGATGAAAATGCTAAAGCACTAGTATGTACAGCATCGGAAACTGACGGCCATTATAAGGGAACTGTCGGTGACTGATTTTTCCCGAATGCATCATATTCCTACCATACAAAGATAGGCAATACAGCTCTTTTTGTTCTTACACCTTTCACCTTATTGCATTCTTCATTTTTACTGCTTTTGTTGCTCACTCTAGCTGCTACAACATACTGTGAGTGGTGATGCAAAGAAAAACGTCAAAGTGGTATAAAAAGGCATGGAGGAATGCATTAATTTGTTATTAGGTTGGTACTACTGTCAGCAACTACTGGACCGGTGAGGGGTACAGTAGCTGCTCACGTGCTTTGAAAGCTTGAGGATTCATTTATGTTTTCTAATTTCTGGGGATATTTTTAACATTGTTTGGTGATACATAGTGGTCCTTTGTAAGCTTACTCTTCAATATATTGCATATATATTTATACACGATCATGACTAGGTTAGGCTCCTCATCGGAAGATAATTGTGAGCCGCTTGTCATGGAGGAGGTTGCTGATGAGAGACTTAAGAGGTCGGTATTTGCACTATCTTGTAAATTAATAAAGATGGCAAGTCTTGCCTTGTATTTTAAAAAAGAACATATAGATAGCCCACAAATGAATTAGCGCAAAAACCATACTTAAAGCTCCCCTACATGGATTTTCTTTCAATAAAGATCTCTTTGATTTATAGGATAGGAAACTCAAAGGATTAGGAAAGGTATAGGAATAGAAAAGGATGGCAGGTGCAAAACTTTCCTCGTTCCTTGTGCGTAGGAACCAAAGCATGAGGTCCGAGTGGATTTTGTATTTCATGTAAGTTTTGCCTTGAAAGTGAGATCCAAAGGAAGAAAAATAACCTCTAGTTTTCGTTTCCACCTTTCCTATGAATCAAAGTGGTGAACAGTAGCATCTCTGGAAATTTTCCTAACCCTGTACATTTCCTTCATGATTAGAGCATTGTTTAAAAATGTATTGAATTTCAAGATTTAAAAAAGGTTGTACTTGTTAATGGTCCATGCCATTAGGCATTTTTTTCAGACCTTTCATGCTTGAAACTTTACTTGACGCGTTTAAAACCTAAAATAGGAGCACCCTGGAAAAGGGCAGAGTCAATTGCAGGAAGATCGCCGCTAGGGTGTTGCTATTCTCATTTTTCTATTATCATATCCTTTAACATATATTATTGGTGGATTCGGAAAGGAGTTGATAATGGTTGGATACGGATTATATCGGATTGCGGATATGAAGCGTATTCGGTGCGAGCTCGGATTGAAAGTGAATAATTGAACAAATACACATAAAATTAGAATTTCATTTCTTTTATGTAAAAAATGTGGGCAAAAAACGTGTAACATTATGCTATAGTCAATGCTATACACTCAGTTCTTGAAACACCCAATAGCTTGTGTGCTGATACAACATTACGATGATCGAAACGCAAACTAACACAATAACAATGAGAAACAGTAGTGGTGCAAGTGTGCAATAGTGATAATGACATGACATGGCGAGATGAGGTAGTATATGCATAGGTAGTTTCGATGGATTAACTAGATTGGGCTAATTTTATTGGATAATTATTTTCTAGGACCTCGGATAATGTGTGGGAAATGTCGAATAATCCTTGTTCATAGGATATTATCGTTACCATATCCGTTACTTATGTGCTTGAAAATTTTCCACACACGAATATCTAAAAATGCATACCATATCCTAAATATGGATGCAGATGAGAATATGTACTGGAAATTATCCGTACCATTTACATCCCTAATTCTACTGACAACTGTTAAGCTTCATGCACTAGCCACTTGAACCAAAAGTCCGAACTGATGGAAAGGGCTAGACAATCCACATATACACTTCACAACACCCCCACTCGCGTGTGACGGGAGAAGAGAAAGTCAACACGTGAAAGAAGAAGAGAACACCGAAACAACGGTGGCTATAGAGGGGGGCAACAGCAATTTTTAGGCTTAATTGCGAAAACCATGTGAAAGCAAGGATTTGAACTTGAGACCATGGCTACGATACCATGTTAAGCTTCATGCACTAGCCACTTGAACCAAAAGTCCGAACTGATGGAAAGGGCTAGACAATCCACATATACACTTCACAACAACAACTAACACTAACAAAGCAGAAAAACATCCATAGACTAGACAACAAATCAAAAAAAAAAGCAAGCCAAAAAGCTACTGGTTTTGTTACAGATGATGGGCCACCCCGGCCACCATCTGCAGAAATCCCATTGCCTAGAATCCACGGGCTGCAACTAGGAATTGAAGCCCGGCAGTGCCGTACTGAACCTAAAGTGCAATCTCTCCAAGAATAATTTTCGGGTACCAATGTAAAAAGACCGCGAAGGGAAAAACGCGTCCCGTAAAACGTACCAGAAGCTGACGCGTGTCCGTACACGAGATCCCGCCCGAGTCCCGTCCCGCGCAAGCACGCGCTCCGCCGCCTGCGCGAGTACGCGAGTACGCGATGCTCCAGTCTCGCACGAGTACGTGCTGCCGCGCGCGTGTATACGCGCTCCGCGCTAGCTTATCGCGTCCCGCGCGCGAGTATGTAGCGTAGCTAGCTAGCATCCCATCCCGCGCGAGTATGTACTGCATAGCTAGCTAACTCTGGCAAAATCAACTACAAAGCTACGTACAAGTGTATGTCCTCGTTTTTCTTTATATCAAAACATAGGTACAGTTACGCACACGAGCGAGTACACTCGCACAGACGAGCGAGTACAGTGGCGCACACGAGCGAGTACAGTGGCGCAGACTAGCGAGTACAGTCGTGTACACGGGCGAGTACAGTCGAGCAGACAAGCGAGTACAGTGGCGTATAACACACGAGTACAGCTGAACACACGGGCGAGTACAAGTACAGTCACGCACACGAGCAGGTACAGCCGCGCACACGAGCAGGTACAACCGCGTAGACGAGCAAGTACATGTACAGTCGCGCACACGAGGAAGTACTAGTACAAACGCACAGGTACAGTAGCGCACACGAGTAAGTACAGTTACTGAGTAAAGGGAAAAACTGCATCAAATACCGTAAAACATAACTACTTATCAGTTGAAGCACGAGTACAGTTAGGTACACACCACGAGTACAATCACACTAGTATTGGAAGTACGAAAAAAAAGTATCTCAAAATCTATCAACATGGGATCTAGTTTTGAAGATCTCGACGCGAGGATCTCAAAAGTGAAAACGGTTCGTAATTTGGACTTACGGTTCGCAAGATATTTCATTTAAAAGAAACGAATCTACAAAAATAAAGGGAAAACTGGACCATCCCCTGTCCTTCTCTCTCCTCTCCTATCCCACTTTGCTTCTCCTTGCGACACTTGGCGAGCAGGGAGGCCACTTCCCACCAAAATTCTGGCACCACAACGCGCCACGTGTCGTATGCGGAGAGACTTTTGAACCTTCGCGAAGATCGGCCTTTTTTTAGAGTTTTCGATAATTTTCTCTTCATAAAAGTGGGAAATTATTTTCTTCGTATAAATGTTGAGCCCTTTTACAGTGGTTGGCAAGTACTTCCTAGTACTACCCAGTATTACCGCTTCGATTTATTTCAGCCGTTGATCTCACGCAATTAATTAGCAATTCATAAAACCAGGGCCTAGGGATATCTTCTCTTTCTTAATAGATGGTCCCATTTTGCTGGTCTCACAGCGAGCCACGTCACCTCATCAAAAAATTGCACTACATATCATTGTTTCGACGCGTACCCAACAGTTTTTGCAATCGAGACCGACACGGCAGGACTGACGAGCCGAACCGAGCAGCTTCCTCGGCAGACCCACCGCACGACCGGAACCACGAGTCCTTCCTCGCGAGAACCACCTGCGTCCACCAGATGGGCCGACCGAAGGCAGCCCATCAACAGGGACCGATGTTCGCTTGCGAAAAAAATAAGCCTGCACGACGGTCTTCGTCTTCCTCGTGGTCGCGATGGGATCCCGGTCGCCCCATAGATCTCTCCTCCACCACGACTTCGCTCGGTTCGCCTTCCAACATCCCCACCGCTCGCAACGGGAACGGGCCGTGGTCGCCCCGGATCCCGGCCGCCACATACATCTCTCCCCACCACGACTCCGCTCCGTTCGTCTTCGAACAGCGGCACAACGGCAACGGGTATGCTCTGCCAATCTCCGCCCTCTGCATTGAACACAATAAAGCCGGCCTTGAAGGCGGGAGAAACTGCTCGGACAATTTGTTCTGCCGCCGCCGTCTTAAAGGCACGCGATGGTGCTCTCATCTACCGCATGGTTTTCTGACATTTATGGAGACTGTTCGATGTATCTCTACATTTATCGAGTAGAAACTGTTCGGTCCAACTGAGCCATCGCCGTCTCCATGTTAAAAACCACCCCCGTGCTGCCATTGACATCGACCGCACCCTCCTACTCCATCTATGGCACTGGTCTCCACCATGGTAGCTCACGTTTTTAGCCTCTCTTTCTTTTGTGAATTCCTCAACATGTGTTTCTTAATCTTCCAGGTTACGCTCTGGCCTGGCTCGAAAGCTGCTTGATGTTTTGCCACACACGATTTGATTGGATTGTATGTGCTGCTTTCTCAAGCCCCTCCGATTTGATTGGGTTTCGACTGGATTCTGCAGGTTAGATTCTACATCTATTAACGGGAGAGATCTTGATCGCTCCTTTGTGGTATGCCTTTTCTCTGTTTATTTTTCGTCATCCTGCCAAACAATTATGTACAAGACCCTTGTGGCCCTTCGGGGATCAGGGTTACCATCATACAGTATAATCTACTCTGAAGTATTTGTTTTGTGGCCCAGATGTCAACAATATGGTCTCAGCTTTCAATTGTCAAAATAGTGAATGTTTTTAGGCCAAAGGACTAATCAGCTTTGTGGATATCATTGCGTGAAGTTTGGTAGGCAGAGAAATCTTTTTTTTTCTGTGCAGAATTGTTCCCTGTTATTTTCTAGCCAACAATTCAGAATTCAGGCAGTATCATGATAACTTACTTTCAGATTTTTTTTTACATTTTCTCTTTGCAATCTATAATCCTAATTATGCCTCTTAATATCTCAGGTGCTGCAAACTGGTTTATATACAATGTAATCTGACTGATTAATGCATGGTATACGTACTTCACACCATAGAGACTTCAGCTGGTAATTTGATGATCAACTATCTTGCTATTTTACACAACCTGTTTTTCCGTGTCTACTTATTGCCCGCAGGTGAATTTTGAAAACGTCATTTCTTATGGCAGGGAGTCTTTTTTTAGAGGAAATCCAATACCGATTTTTTTTAGTATTTCCTTATTTGAGGTATACTGCTGGGAAAATTAGATGTTGGATATATCAACACAGGTTACCATGTACGTACCACAGGTTATTGCTTTTCAGATATTGTAAACCTGACCCATGATGTTATCATAATCTTATATTATCTAACTGCATTTAAAATACATGCGAAGTTCTATGTTTTCTGATTCTGATTTCTAATATTGTTTTGTGTAGAACAAAAAAGATAGAAGTATCTTCCCTGGCAGATTTATTTGGCAAGATGCAACCTACATTTATAATCCCTTGCATCACACGTCCTTTGCAACTTTAAGAGGTAAATAGCTTAGCATTATATTGTTGATGATCCTGTTTGAACCCTATCAGGTGGCTGCTCATGTCTTTCTCTGAGTGTTTGATTCTTACTTTCAGGTGTGTTTTGCCTCTCGTAATGTTTTTCATTCGGTACGTAATAATGTGGTGTACTTCCAGTACAGTACACATCCCAACAAAAAGAAATAATGTCTCTTTTTAGTATGTATTCATACGTGAGATGCAGAAGAAAAAGGAGTGCTAGCTAAATATAAATATGAGTGCTCCAATTTGTCTGTCGAACCCCAAAGGATGTGTAATTACAATTTACACTTGAACATAGTATATATTACAACATTTCCATGTGTGAACTCTTCAGATCTTTTGTTTGTGATTCGATTTCTTTTGCCTCAAGAGCACATGATTGATAAGCAATTTTCACTTAGGTTAGACACTATTTTGTTCACCAATTCAGCATGGTTAACTCAACAATTCAACATTTCAGTGCAAAGGAATTTATTTGCCCTTTCTGAAGGTGGTCTAAACTAGCAGACTACCTTTTATGTATTACAATTTTCTTAATGCTCTTACAAGCCAGCTTCACTACCATCTATTTATATATTCATTTAACATTTCATATGTATATCAATACCGCTTCAGATAATTTCTGATCTAATCTTTGTTTCTTCCTTTCAGAAGATGTATGTTTTCGATTCAAGTTTTTCTATAAAATGTAGAAGATATAAGTTCCGCAGCAATGCGCGGGGTATCATCTAGTTACTGTAACTTCTCACCCCGCACAACCTCTCCGCTAGAGAGCACGATCCAGTCAAGCGGAGGCTGGCGTTGCACGATGGGGATCTCGGCCAACAGCGATGCAGGATGCACTGATCGCGCCAAAGTACGGGCCTCGCCGGGGCCGCTGCTTTTTGGGGACTTCCCTGCGCCTCTGCCCGCCTGCCCTAGCCGCTGGAGCCTGGAGAGCATGATGCAGTCCGCCGTCTCTGCCCACTGCCCCGCCGCCTCCTTCCGGCGAGAGGTCGATCTACCGGCCCCAGGTGAGCAGCCCGAACTTGTTTTTCTGCTGGGTTGCAATCCGCAAATTCGTACACCTTTTTTCTCTTTGGTCGGAGCCAAATCATGCAGCAGTAACGGTACTATGATCTTATAAAATTTGAGCCAACTAAATGTGCAATTGCAAATATCACTTGTTAGTCCCAGTTCGTAATCAAATCACAGTACTGCATGCTAATGCAGTACTGCTATAAACAACAGATCATCACTAAAACTTTTGGTGACAGAACTGTTTTATCAGCCTATGGTTGAATATTTATGTTTTATACATCTTGTCATCATAGGGAGCTCTTCATATTCAAGGCATTTATTTTCTAACATGTTTCATGTCTTTCTGCATTAGTGTTGCATATCCTTGCATCATACATCTAGCTAGTATGTTCATTTTTTAAGAAGATATGATCTATGTACAATAACAAATACTTCTGAGTGTAATTTTTATTGGATTGAGTTCCACTTCTCAAGGACTTGGCTGAATTATACAATTTTCCTGTACTTGTGGAGTTTTGGTTGTACATTTGTGATATACACTTTTAAAGGGCCTGATTATTTAACTATAAAGTTTTGCTATGGTTTGGCTGCAATTTACACTTTTAAAGAGCTTACATGTATTTATAATTTACACGAGCTCTGTCTTAGGTTTTTTTTTTTTTACTTTCTGTTGGAGTATAGAATGATTTTCTGTTGTCATTCATTTCTAGAGATAAATGAAAGGCATAATCAAGCTATTCTGGCATTGCCTGGACACCCATGTCGAGGGCTTTGTGTACACTGTAAAACTTAGGACGGAATATGTGTCGAACCTTTGAAGTTTAATGTTACTTCTTAGTGACTAATACCTGACAGGCATCGCTTGTGGAGCATGAAAAAGTGACAACAGCTATTTGTTGTGCTGGGTATGGTGGAGAAAAGATACCTACAGTTGTGGAATTCGTAATGCATACTTCAAAACTGAATTATGTTAGAGTTCCTGCGTTATGGTATGAGAAAACATGTGTAGGAAGTCATTAGGGGTCAGCTCTCGCTGTTATACTGAACGGTGATTTGATCAAACAAGAATGCTAGGGACAGCACTAGTGTCTTAGCATCAGTTTCAAATATATTATTAAGTCTGTCAGGAGAGAAAGAGATTGCTCTATATGGTGAAGTCCTTTAATCAGATAATGCTGATGGTGAAGACGGTGGTGAGATGGGCGATGCCTTATCTGCACCTGCGCCTGGTGAGTACAAGAACTAGATTTTATAACAGTTCCTGGCATGCTACCTTGTTACTGCTTACAACCAATCCACCAGTAAAAGGGTTCATAGTGTAACTGTACTAATCCTGGTGTTTGTGTATTTGCATGATTTTCTTATTTCTCTGGCCCAATTGTTTTGTGTATTTTCTGATTATTATAGTTATGGCTATCTTGTGCCGATGGCGAACTTTCTTTTTTCGGGTGTTGTAGCTTATCTCCTTTTTCCTTTAGTTGTATATGTTTCTTGTGGCTTGTGCATAGCTGAGGTAAAACTTTCCTGGTTGAAAGACGAACCAGGCTTGAATTTTACAGCATGTATGCTATAAACTGATCTATTGTCCGCCCTATCTAATATTTCGAAGGAGCTCCTGCAAACTCCAGTATACTACCACTACTAGTCTTTTCCCAAGCTTAACTCACTGTTACCTTATGTGCTCTTGTTTATGTGCCTCCAAGGATCTTATATCTGTGAAGTAATGCATAAAGCTGTTCTTGGTCAGGCTGACGATGTGCCAGTTCATCCTGCTGATGAACCTGAATCTCATAGCCATACCTCTACCAGGAAAAGATAAAGAACATCCGCAAACACGAGCGTGTAGATTGGACAAGAGAGAAGAACAGCCGCAAAGATGCTCCAAGTTGTTCTCAATCGAGCCAAGGAGGGTGTAGTTTGAACCAAAGGCGCAATCGTCTGGTGTAGTCATCAATAAAATGTAAAACACTGATATGGTGTCATATGTAATACTGCCGGTGGTGGGTTTTGTTAACCAGCTCGCTGGGTTCACAGTAACCTGTCCTGTGTCTTTGCAAAGAGATAATAAAAGACGATATGATCGTAATCTTTGTGTTTTATTTTCCTGGCACATCAACTTCACTCGTCTGTCTAATAGAACCATTGCCGAATCTTCTATAGTACTTGGTTTTACTACTAATACTCTATTATGAGCTCACTTGCGATTGACTCCTAATGGAGGAACTAAACAGAACATTTCACGGAAGATAAGCAATGAGCAAACTATATACAGTACAATTCTCCATATTAAGCCAGCTTTTCAATCTATCTAGCTTCAGAATGCTCATAGACTGCTTTATCTAAAAAAATTGTAAAACCGCCATGATTTACAATTTTTTACCATAATTCAAATAGGACTGAGCCAGCATAAGTCCTAGCTGGACCTGAGCCTAGGTGTATTAAGATGCAGGATGGCCATCTTGGAATTATCTTGGGACAGCAACCCCACCGAGTCGAAAAACCTCATGTTCCGAAGCTTCAATCTTTTCCGAGCTTCCCTCATGACTTCATGACTTCAGTATACTGTATACTGCCCAAGGCCTACCGGTATCCCAACCTGAAACATCGAAGGGCAAATCCTAATAAGTGAGTGCTACTGCGTCGTTAGTTTCTGTAACTAGAACTTTCGGCATATGCTACAGTAAATTGATGAGAAACTACAAAATATTAATCTTCTTGATTGATGGAGTAGAGAAAAACAAAATACACATTACCCTTGCTGCTACTAATAAGGTTGTGCATATATTTGTATGGATGGTAGCAGTCAAATCTTACATGAACAGATCTTGAACTGGCACATTATTTCCATAGGCACCCGAGGTACTTGCAATCCGAGATTCCGACTCACCCTGGATACATGAGGTCCAGAACGGCGGTGCACAACGGCAGAGCTCCATATAGCCCGTGGACATGAGGGAAAGGGTCCAGCATGACCGACTCACCCTGGATACATGAGGTCGTCGGAGAGGCCGGCGGAGACGGGGAGGTGACGCCATGGTCCAGGGCGGTGATCGGCCGGAGGCGGGGAAGACGGAGATGAAGGCGGAGATCAGAAATTCAGAACCAACTGGATTGATGGGGCCATTTGATTCAGAATGACAGAATGACATATCTACCCTTTAATAAATAAAATAAAACGGTACTTTATAATACTTTCGTGTACTTTCTTTTAAGTACTTTCCAGTACTTGCTATTTTCCTACCATCCGATTAGCTTAGTTGGACGGTTCCTAAATTCACCAATCATAGTAAAACTTGTATTATTATTATGTATTGTTGAAGATTAACATGTACTTTAAAGTGAGGATTTTCCACCAATTTTTTGAATTTTAGTGATCTACATGTCATTTAACATGTAAATCAGCAAAAATACACATTCTCATGACTCTGAGGCTATTTCACACAATTCCTCTTCATACAACTACACAGCCAGCCAAGTCGCCAAACGATGAAACTTAGAACAACAACTTTATCTGCACAGTAGCTTTCTCTACACAACAGCTTCTCCTGCACAGCTAGCCAACCACAGCCCAAACAAACACCCCCGGAGGTGTTTGGGGCTTCTGCTTTTTCCTAACCATGACGGCTTTAGAATTACTACAATCAATAATAGTACTACCTCCATCCAAAAAATTCAAAATGCATGATAAAGGGGAAATAAATCTTTATGCCGCGATGTCATAATGTTTAGTCCTATCAGGCCACAACAAAAGAAAGTACCACTTTGTCAAATGGAAGTGGATTTTCAAACCTAAGAGTAAAGGTGGTTTGGGGGTAAAAGATCTGACTAAATTTAATATCAGTCTCACGTGTAAATGGTGGTTGAAGTTGGAGAATGAAGAAGGACCTTGGAAAGATTTCATGAGAACAAAATATATGGGGATTCTAGTATTTACTTTGCCAAGCATAGAAATGGTGATTCTCCTCTATGGTATGACATGTTGCATATTAGAGATATTTACTTGTGTGGCAGGAGAATGTCAGATGGAAATGGTTGCAAAACTAGCTTATGGGGAGATGCTTGGTGTGGGCACTCCCCTTTGAAAGACAAATTCACTGATCTGTACAACATATGCAATGAATAACTCATTATTGTGGCTACTGCAAAAAATCTAGGTTGGAGACTTTCTTTCGAAAGATGGTTGTCTGTTGATCTGCAAGAGCAATGGTGTGGCCTTGTTGATATTCTCAATCAGGGTGTGCTAAATGACTGTATGGACAGACCAAAATGGAAATGGACAAAAGCTGGAAATTTTACTGTCAGGAGCCTGTATAAACAACTCTGCATTAATGGAGTGGACAGATCTTTCAGACACCCGTGGAAGAGCAAAACCCCCCTTAAAATCAAAGTATGGTTGTGGTTAATTTGACACTGCTATAGCTAGAAAAGATAACAAGTTGAATCGAAACTGGAGACCCTCTTTGTCAATTCCGCAATGACTTTGAATCGATCATACACCTCTTATTTACATGCCCTACAACTAAATATGTTTGGAGCGTGATGGGACTAGCAATTGGGGCACGAACACGCCCTGGATCTTTTGCTCAATGTTTCTAGTGGTTGCCACAATTCTCCCGAGTTAGACGTAATATTTAAATTGTTGGTGTAGCTGCGATTTGCTGGGCCATTTGGAAAAGTCGTAACAAAGCTTGTTTTGAGATTTTTTTCTTAAAAACCATGTTGAGCTAATCTGCCATTCGGTTGCTTTTATGAAATTCACTCCCATGCAGATGCTGCTATTCTTCGGCAAGGAGCTGATGCTCTGCTCAATCTGGCCCTTGGTGCCGGTGCAAGAAGTGGAGATAATCCAAGTGAGGGTGGGCTACGTCGTCTAACAGCTAACTTAGCGAGTGATGGTACAATGGAGGTGGACATGGATTCGGAAGATTCTGAGGATCTGGATGGATAACTTGATACTTCTACCTTCCTGGCGTGTTGATGTGCTTTCTACTTGCTTCTGTTCAGTTGTGGCTGGTTAGATCACGCGATGTATATATCTGTAGACTCCTAGATCCCACTAGCATTAGGAGGCGGCGCCTCGTCCTTTTGGTTCTTTTGACTAAAAGTTGAAATCCTGTATATGTTTTCGTTATCTCTGGATAATGAAAATGATCCGTGGGATCGAGATATTTGTGCTCAGAATTTAAAAGCTCTTCCACACAAGTTAACGACTGAGTCTCCCTTTCCAGGGTTTCCAGTGATGTTGACCTTACAATGTACTCATCCAATAGAATTGGTACATGTATGCTGGGTCTGTGGATAGAATAGATCAGTCGTATTCGTATACCCGGTGTGTGATGGCGACTTTTGGTATCCAGAACGCTCCGATTCCGTTGGAATTCCACTTGCTTGTGCGCGACTAAAGCGTTGAAGGTTGAACTGAACGGATTGGAAGAAAATAAAACATGCAGCAGTACAGATACGACTTTTTCTTCCAATCCAATGTCCACGTACGCCCTTTAGCTACTCCATATAAACGGCGCCACTGCCATGCCATTTCAATCACATCACCACCATCGTAGCAAGCTTCAAGCCTGCAACACAAACTAGCTAGTGACGGCATGGCGACCTCGCCGATGGCGGTGTTCACGTTCATGGCTCTTGGGCTAGCAGCAGCACTCCTCTCCGCTGCTGGTCCGGCGGCCGCGCAGAACTGCGGCTGCCAGGCGGGCTTCTGCTGCAGCCAATACGGTTACTGCGGCACCAATTCCTCGTACTGCGGCGACGGGTGCCAGTCCGGCCCGTGCACCAGCGGCGGCGGAGGTGTGGGCAGCATCGTCACCGATGCCTTCTTCAACGGAATCAAGTCCCAGTCAGGCGGCGGCTGCGCAGGTCAGAGCTTCTACACACGCCAGGCGTTCCTCAACGCCGTTGGTTCCTACTCCGGCTTCGCGTCGGGAAGCTCCGACGCCGCCAAGCGCGAGATCGCCGCCTTCTTCGCCCACGTCACGCACGAGACCGGACGTAGAGATCTCTCATCCAAATAGTTAACAAACTGAGACACATTGTTGCATACTTGCATGCTTATAAGTTATAACTTGGTAGATGTTGCTATATATGTACAGACTTCTGCTACATCGAGGAGATAAACGGGGCGAGCCAGAACTACTGCGACACCGGATACCCGCAGTGGCCGTGCTCCTCGGGAGTGAAGTACTACGGGCGCGGGCCGCTGCAGCTGACATGGAACTACAACTACGGGGCGGCGGGGCAGAGCATCGGCTTCGACGGGCTGGGGAGCCCGCAGACGGTGGCGCAGGACCCCGTGCTGGCGTTCAAGACGGCGTTGTGGTACTGGATGACCAACGTGCACGGGGTGCTGCCGCAGGGCTTCGGCGCCACCACCAGGGCCATCAACGGCGCCGTGGAGTGCGACGGCAAGAACACCGCGCAGATGAACGCGCGGGTGGGCTACTACCAGGACTACTGCCGCCAGTTGGGCGTCGACTCCGGGGGTAGCCTCACTTGCTAAACACCGACGTGCGTGTGCATGGCTAGTGAGGAGTAACTTATTTCATGTGTCTAATATGGTCATCATATCTATCTCTATATCTATATCTATACCTAATAATAAAGAAAATAAGATTTTTTATTTCACTTCTTTTTATTGTCCATAATTTTCATCCAAGTCAAAACGCCGGTTTGTCCCACGCCGATTGAATCCACCTTCTATCCTCCCGAACAGAACCTCCATGGGCCAACCATGCACCGCCAGCCCACAAACGGCTTTTGGGGAGCCGGAGGCATTTTTCGACCAGTCGGGCTCCCCAAACTTTTTTTTCGTCCAGAGGAAGGGGGCCACCACCCCTAGAGAGAAGTGCTCCACCACAACCTTTCCCGGCATCCGCTTTGCTCAGCAGCCTCATCTGATGGCGCGGAGAAGAACATGGGGAGGGAGGCATCGTGTGCGGTCGCTGACTATTTGTTTCTAAAAACATATAGATATGTTCACACCTTTCGATCAAGACAATGAATAGGAGGGGGTACATCTGTAAATCATTTTCTGTTTTATTTTTCCTTTGTCGAGGTCGTCTCACGCCTCCACATCCGATGCCATTCAATCCCTGACATGGGTATGCCATATCGGGTCCTGAACATTGCCATCCCTGGTATAAATCCCAGGAAGGAATGGAAGAAAGCCCACGGAGAAATCCAGATGAAGCCGAAGATATCATGTTAGGAAAGTTAAGTCCATATCTGGTGAACCGACTTGTAATGTAACTCAACCTCGAATGGACTCTGAGACCTAGCCCGCTATATAAGGGCAGGAAGGAGCTACCGAGAGGGGACCGATTCAAACAGACGAGACACCTTGTAATCCTAGTTTGACATAATACAATCTCGGCGATTTGTCCTTGATCATAATATACGTCGGCTCGCTAGTTTGGCTGACGAGTGTCCTCCTTCCTAGAAACCCAAACCCTTCATCATGAGCATTGACAAGGTTAACCCTTTGTCAATCCCGGTTGCCTCTCTTCGTTAGTCTCCCCACTGGCTAGGGGTGTCATGCGCGTGCGGGCTCGTGGTGGAGTCGGTGGTCGGGTGCTTGGATTTCCTGGCGATTGTTTGGAGGCTCTACTCGAAGGTGGCGTGGAGTTTTCTCGGTGTTTGGTGGCAACGGTCACATTTCTTCCCTCTTGAGTCGTTCTTGAGGCGGAGCTGGATGTGCGGTACCATATAAGGCATGAGGCTTTGATCTAGTGCTTGCCATGGGGTTGTGCCTGGTAGGGGAGGTTGGTGGTTGGCATTGTTGACGGCCTGGTCCTTCTCCACCGGTGTGCTTTGCTCCCCTCCGACCGAATTGGATGATTGTTGGGGTTGCCGGCTTGATCCCATCTTGGCCAATGACGACCGGCTCTCAGCGCACCATGGAGGCATTGGCAGCAGGATTCGATCGACTCCTTCTTTGAGTTTTGGCAGGCTAGGACATTGACGTGTTAGCTGGTGTTTTTGCTAAAGCATCGCAAGGCTTCGGCCAATGCTGGAGATGACAATGTCTAGAGATGTCGTCCACATCCTTGGAGGCATGGCCATGATGTCCATCTGGTTACTGGTTTCCTTCTCCTAGGAAATTGTGTTTCCCTTATGACTTGCATCATCTTCGTCTTCCTCTTTGAAATCCCTATTCATCGATGCCTTGCTCAAGGTTGGATGAGCTTGTTTTTAAATGGTTTTCTTTCCAATTTGCCTGACCACACCTGAGCCTAGGGGCAATAGTCCAACTTAGTGCCCTGCCACGGGGTGGGTGGGAGGGGAGGGCGGTTACCGGCGCTTTCACCACCCGATTGACAACTTGGTTGGCAGGGAAACTAGATATGTGTTTATAGGTGTGTCTATGAGAGCTTCCGTGAAGTTGTGCACCAGTCTGTCATGGCCCGATAACGATGACACATAGGGACGTCCTTTCCCTGCCTAGAGGCGTTATCATGACCCCCCTCCCACTTTGAAACCGGAATTTCGTCTTCTCTTCGTGCCACAATGTGGAGAGGTGCTTGTTTGATCAATTACATTTCCTCAGTTTGGCGTCTCTAAGCTTGAAGGTTCAAATCGAGTTGCCAATGTTTAGTTGAAGACTCATGCTTCTTGTAGAGTTCTAGTAATTCACAGCTTAGCTCTACTCTACTTGCTCTCTTTCACTTTGTCTTTAGCTTTTCTGAGTTGTGTTTGTATCTCTAGTTGATCTCTTCGGTTTTTTCCTTCTTTTTGTTGCTTGTTGTGTGGTTGTGATGTTGAAATTCTACCCAGTTATTCCCTTCATTAATTTAATGCCAAACTCATTTTGAGCCTTCCGTTTGAATTGAGGGAGTAATTCCACTAATTTCCATACATGTGAATATATATATATAATTGCAAACAATTCCTACGTGGTGCTGAAGGTTTCTTCGGTCTTCACCGCTACACTAAAAGCATCTCCAGCCGTCTCCCCGGGAAGGCCCACAGGACCCCTTTTCTTCATCCGGATGGACGAAAATGGCCCAGTCGCGCCCCCGGAACCTCGTTTTCGCCCGGATTTGGGCTTTCATCCGTCCGGCGAGCCCAGGTCACCCCCCCCCCCGGGAGCGCTCGGGAAGTCCGGACGAAATGAAAGCGCGGGAAACGTGGAGAAAACTTCCCGCGCGAATGGTGGCCCCAACTTGTCAGCGACAAAGACCAATCGTCTTCCGCGCGCTTCAAAAGCCTACTGCCGGTCAGTCTTCGCCGGACGCGTAGCTGACACGCGGCGAGTTAATACCATCACCTCGGATTCATGCGCGGCTCCCTCTATTTATCACGGAACCTACGGCGTCTGGCCGCATTCAGCACCACCGTCTCCCTCCTCCCCAGCCCTGTCTTCTCTCGCCAATCCGCCTCCAGCGAGCTATGGTGGTCCACGGCGAAGGCACGGCGAACAACGGCTTTGGCCGGCGTTCCCTACAATATTGGGTGGCGGGACTTCTGCACATGGCGGGCTACACGGCGCCGCCAGACTTCCGCGTGCCTCGAGGATGGCGCCAGAGCGCGGGGGGCGTCCCGATCCCGCCGCTTCCGGTGGGAGGCGACGAGCTCGATGCCGAGGAATTTTTTGGTGGGAGGCGACGAGCTCGATGCTGTGCGGGTCACCCTCAGCTAGGAGGAGCGCGCGGAGGAGCGGTACCTCCCCGACAACTACGACGCATGGAACGAGTTCTTCCGTCTCCGGCACGAACGGGAACTCGCAGCGTACGACGGTCCTCCCCCTCCTCCAGCGCGTAATAACGCCGCCGGCCGCCGCCGCTGGTGGGGTGCGCCGGGCCGCATGCTCGCCAGTGTGCTCGCGCACATCGAGGCCAGTAACTCCCCCGTCTTGGGGATGCCGCCGTCAGCGGTTCGGCACGTTTTTTTTTCAATTTTAGTTTATGTTTCTATTTGGCCGAATTCAAATATATGTACGAATTCGGCCTATATAGAACTCGCCTTTATATGATAAATATCTTTAAATTTCGCTTATGTTTGAACGAATTTTGCCTTGTTTTGTCTAAATTCGCTGTTATTTGTAAAAACTTCTCATCCATCCTCGACTCGCCGCTGGGAAAATGGGCCTCCCCAGACCAAAAAGTTAGATCCATCCAGCGCTAAATAGCGCCGGCTTTCGGCCTGGGGAGCTCCAACGGCTGAAGATGCTCTAACTCATCCTACTTTTTTTGGTTAGACCTATGTCTCAGTTGTACTAAATTCATTCTAAAATAAAGGTCTTACCTTTATCTAAATGAAGATGTATCTAGGCATATTTTAGTTATAGATGCATTAATATCTAGAATAACTTGAGACGCTTATTTTAGTACTAAGGGAGTATTTACTTTTTCAGCCCTCACCATTACACTAGCTCTCAGTAAGCCTCATTCTACCGGTTATTATGTGATGTGAAGATAATATTTTCTGCTCGGTGCGCTACATTGTGCTTGAATTATTGTACTACAGCTAATAGACGGTAATTTATAGTTCGGCGAAGGTCCACTTGTAGCTATACCTAGCCTTTTTTGATCAAGTGAGTATATTAATATTATAAAGATATCAACTAAATCTAGCCTCCGCAACAACTCAATACCATAATGGTAGTACAGATACACACAATTGAAATAAGAAGAAGCTAAAAAAGCAAAAGTTCCGCTATGTTGTTCTAGTCCTTGCTGCAGCAGCACAAAATCTACCAACATAACATCTGAAGTCCAAGTTCTACAAAAGTGACGCCTCCTAGAAGGAAATGGTGCAAAAAATGTCGTCATTGCCCGATCATAGTTCTTAGGTTTTCAACCTCAAAGAAAGTTCCCACTCTCAAAATAATGCTTTTAACGAGGCCATTACCAAGCACAATCAACTAAGATTGTACCTTGGATTTTCACCCAAAAATGTAGGACTTTGAAATTTTCATGTGCTTACGCCCCACTCGCATGCCGCTGCCACGAAGGCCGATTCACCAAGCAAGTTCACCATCATTGCAAAGCCTCGAACCACCAGCACTAGTCCACAGATCTCATCCTTCATGCCATTCTCTGTATCCGAATTCACCATGGAACCAAAAAGACATGTCTCGTGATGAAAATAGATTGCAGAGCTTCGCAACACTACCTCGTGAAATCAAACGGTCGGAGAAAAAAAACATGTGTGGGTACGACCGAATCACATCCGATCCAATAATATCTTGTGGCATTAGTACCACCGCAAAGGAGTTCCACGACGGAACCCTCCGAAATTCGACACTCCGGGTAAAAGAAGGAGGACATGCATCCAACATTTCTTCCTCTTAGCGCTTGAGGAACCCTAGGACTACCGCCTTTATTCTTCTATGTGGAAGAGCAGGCCCCATGCAGCCATCTACGGCCCAACGGTGAAGAAGGAAGTTCATACAACCTCCACCGAACTAGTAATCAGCAGGCGTAACATCCACAAATGAGCAACCTAGTGCCCACCGCCGTAGCACAAAAACCCAACACCCCTAGGGTCAACGAGTTATGTCATGCGTGATCCAAATCAGGCCCACGCGGCCCAAATCTAGCCAGCGCGCATCTTAAATATTGCCTTCCGGTCGGGCACCAACGATCTCCGTGCCACCGCTCGTTAGGGGTCCATGCCGCTGCAACCCTCGTCAACCCATCACCCCGTAGGGACTCCTCGGCCGCTGCCGCGCATGTCGCCACCGTGCACCCAACGGAGCTTCACCTCCGTGTGGAGAGGATCCAATTACTTCTCCTAGACCTCCACCATTGGTTGTCGGGCACCGCAACGACTGCCTGCGGTGGCCGCCAGGGAACCTACGCGAGGGGGGACTTATGCTGGGGTAACACATGTAGCGTGCTAGGCTGTTATGTAAAGATTGTCATCAATACAGTTCACTTGGTTTACTTTTAGACCGACTATTCATCATTTTTTTTCCGAAATGAAAAAGCTCTAGCCGCTCTATCAGTCGATGCATACGGCCCTGACTATTCATCAACTAACGCCGCACTGGAATTATTATAGCTAGGGATGTAATCTGTAAACAGATAGGATAAGTTTTGCTTCAAATTTGTTTCCATATCCGTTTTACATAATCCATATCGGTTTGAAGGAACGACTAAGATTCTCCGATTATGAATTTGATACCATATATGGTATGCGAATACCACCCGGATATCCGTATCAAAAGTAATTTAGTATTATTTGATGATTTTATTTCGAATAATCTGATTTTCGTCCGCAAACGTTCTAATAGAACACATGTAAGAGTTAGTGAGTTGTGTTCGTCCATTATACACTAGCTCACTTATATAGTCACCTTATCAAATGTGTGTTTTGTTAAACTAGTTTTATCAAATTTGATAGTTGTATGGTTTGCCAACCAATATATCCGATTAATTTTGCTTTTGGCTCGAGTCCACTCTATTTTCGTTCCGAATCCACGGTCTTATATATCTGGATTCAGATAGGGACCCGGTCATAATCCGAATAGCTCGGAATCTCTCAAGAAATTATGGTATAGAATATAGTAACAACAAAATCCGATCGACAAGAACCTTGAGAATAGATTTGCCAGAGGTTCTTTGTACCGAAATTCTAAACGAATGCCATATGTATGGCCTGCTTTACTTGTGAACTCCTAAACTCTCCAGTTGGAAACTCCAATACTCGTGCGACGATAATCACACATAGCAGCCATATCTCTCCTGCCTGAGGGTTGGCGGGGCTATAGCTCGCCGCATTATAAAGCCAAACTGAAATGGACAAGAATGGAGCACAAGCCCCCATTTTTTTAGCTTCTACTTCTAAAGAAGCTAGTTTTTGAAAAATTGTTGGAAGAATCTGTGGCGGAGAGAAGCTCGTAGAAGCCGGTTCTTACCCTTCTTTTTAGCTTTTGAAATTTTGGCTTGTTTAATGTGTTGACTTATGAAATGTCTGTGACACCCCTAAATTTTATGTGTGATCTAAATAATTGCTAGCAGACAATGACATAGAAATAAATAAACACAAAATTGTATATTCCAAAGTGAGCAAAGTGCTAGGAGAGTGATTGAATGAACGAACTGGGCAGGCAAAGTGGAACAACATGTCTCAATCGATCTCGACCTATGCCAGCTTCACATGGCCGCGCCATGACATGGCCTGTTTAGCTCGAGGATGCGCGGGGCGGCGCATGGTCAAGCCAGCACATGCGCACGCCCCTGTGCGCGGTGCGGCTCTGTGCTCTGCGCCGCGACGGGTTCGATTGCATGGCCGGGCTGTGGCATGGAGGATGACATCGGGAGGAGAAGCGCGAGGTCGTCGGTTGAGTGCAGGGCGCGGCTGTCGGTCGCGGGCGGGTGGCGCGGGCTTCAGCGTCGGGGCGGAGAAGCGCGAGCGTTGGGCGGCGGCGGGCGCGGGCGTTTGGCGCGCGTCGGGCGGCGGCCGTCGCACGCGTCGGGCGGAGGCGGGCGCGCGTCAGGCGGCGGCGAGCACGGAGGTCCTTGCCACCGGCGTCGGGCGGCGTGGGGCTTCTTTTTTTTCTTCTCCATCACAAATCTGTTCAGAAGTACCTTTTGGGCCGTTTCTAGGTTTGCTTACGTTTTGAGCTTCGCGGTGGAAATAAGCAGCCTAGAATGTCGACCCTTCTTTTGATCTTGTGGTGTGACGGACCGCGAATCTACTCCAAAAACTAAAAAGAAGGGGGCTAAACCGCTAAAGCCAGGAGCAGATGAATATCTCTTCAGCAGTTTTCATGCGTGTTCCGAATTCACATAATGCGCAAAAATAGTTACTGTGGCATGGACAGGAACGCTAGGAGCTTAAGATGTGGCACTCAGACACGGCGGCACATACATTTGACAGGTCAAACAAGAAAGTGACCCGAGATTTCGTCTTGGATGTCATCGATACGATTGGCACCTCGCAAGGAATTTCCGCCACAGCCAGATGCTAAACATGGACGGGGCTGCTATGTTAGATCTTGGCTTCATGGACCATGCCATTATTCCACATATTATGCCAAAATGAGGTATGTTTTCCATGGCAAAGCCAAAAGCTCTTTGTGCGGCCTGTACCATAAACACATACTACTCCTACCGTGAGAATACATCAAGCCTGCAATATGCCGCCTTTTGGTCATGTGCCGTACGTCGTACGTCTTGGACGTGGAACCGGCTGGAAGCTCGGCCACCATTGTTGGCCGTGCGTGGAAACCGCCATTCGTCATCTTTGACATAAAGTGTGCCATCTTGACTGCTAATTTTGCTACAAACGTGTTAACAAAAGTTAGTAAGTTTTTGATATGCCGAAGAAGATCATGGCAAGTCCAACAAGTTAAAATTATAATTTTTTAACTATACAACTTTTACATTTTAGGAGTAGTAGTTTTGAAGCTACAATAATAAAGGAAACCCTCCTGCTCCCATGCGGTCGGCCCTAGCCGCACCGGAGCGCCACCGCCAACCTCCACTAGTCGTCCTACGCTTCCACCCTTCCTCCCGCGGCTGTCGGAAATGTCGACAGGCAAAGCCCTCAACGGCACGGATCTTAAAGGCGACTACGACGCCTGCTCCGGCCTCTTCAACGAAGGTGTCACGTGATGGCGGTGTCCAGCAGGTCTTGGAGTGTTTTCTGTGGAGGGCATCGTTGATGGCAGTGGGTGGCGGCAGCGTGGTTAGGCAGGCCCGACCTTGACCCAGATTGGCCGAAAGGGCCACGACCTAAACGTAGCTACGAGTTCTGCATCGCAACATCTCCGATGGCGGCATGGGGAGGTGCTCCTGGGGCCTGGGCTAGTCCCGTAGCATGAGGACACTTGTTGCAGCAGCACCGGGCATTGCGGTGGTGGTGGCCTCCTCCACCGCAGGTGTGCTTATAGTATCAGTAATGCTACACCTACGAAATTCTTTTACGGGCTCACTCTTAAGGGATGACGTGGGGGAGAGGGAAGGTGCAGTTTTATTTTCCTTCCTTGATTTCAGGATCTTAAGCCACTCACCCGTCACCGAGATCACCCCGTAACTTCAAGCCCGTAGGAATAATCCCGTAGGTGTAGGATTACTGTTATAGTATCGGTAATGCTACACCTACGAAATCTTTTTACGGGATCACTCTTATGGGATGACGTGGTGGAGCGGGATGGTGCAGTTTTCTTTCCTTCCCATGATTTCAGGATCTTAAGCCCACTCACCCGTTGGCACATCATCCTGTAACTTCAAACCCGTAGGAATAATCCCGTAGGTGTAGGATTACTGTTATAGTATAGTACGTGAACGCAATCACACGGCTAAAATTGTGCATCGTAAAGAAGTTAACCAACCGACAGTTCCCGAAGGTGGGAGATGGGTTGGCCATCAAAAATGGTTGGGCCGATGATTTCCTGGAGGGGGGGGTCATTTCTGTAGCTTAGAACGATCATTTTTTATCATTTGGTCGCCTGCGTTTAGTGATGACATCACACACGCTTATATTGGCTAATGGTGTGCCTATGTTCGTGTCATCGCATACACTTAACTAAGTTTAATCGTGTGAAAATACATTACCACCAGAGGAAGCTAATTTAAGAAGATTTAAATCCCTATGGCATCATAACAAGCATACATAATTAGATTTACCCAATCACATCATAACAAGTCAAAGTGGTCTTTCCACGGATTTCAGGCCCTTCTCGGTAAAAATACATGAAAGTGACATGGTGCAAGGACAAGTTGATACAGGGAGTTGACTAGGAGGAAATGTGCGGCGGCGCACAGAATTTTATTGGGTGCTCCATTATTTAGAAAGTATATCATAGACAGTAGACTCTGGAACTAAGATATTCCTCACGAGCCCTGCATGCAAGTTCGTGTCTAGCAAGTGAGGCTGCCCCCGGCGTCGAAGCCGAGCTGGCGGCAGTAGTCCTGGTAGTAGCCCACCCTTGCGTTCATCTGCGCGGTGTTCTTGCCATCGCACTCCACGGCGCCGTTGATGGCCCTGGTGGTGGCGCCGAAGCCCCGCGGCAGCACCCCGTGCACGTTGGTCATCCAGTACCAGAGCGCCGTCTTGAACGCCACCACGGGGTCCTGCGCCACCGTCTGTGGGCTACCAAGCCCGTCGAAGCCGCTGCTCTTCCCCGCCGCCCCGTAGTTGTAGTTCCACGTGAGCTGCAGCGGGCCGCGGCCGTAGTACTTGGCCCCGGAAGAGCACGGCCACTGCGAGAAGGAGGTGTCGCAGTAGTTCTGGCTCGCACCGTTGATCTCCTCGATGTAGCAGAAGTCTGCATATATATATAGTGACATAAGCTCTAAAGATGATGAAATGTGTTCCAGTATGTTATTTTGATGACAACTTACCACTGGTGGAAAAAGGGGCTTTGGTCGCGGTTGGCAACTGCCATTAGTCGCGGTGGCGCAACCGCGACCAAAGTAGCGCGACTAAAGGCCCCCCTTTAGTCGCGGTTCCTTACGAACCGCGACTAAAGGCCCGTCCACGTGGGCCGCAGGCGAGCGCCAGGGCGGAGGACCTTTAGTCGCGGTTCTTCTGGCCAACCGCGACTAAAGGCCTCCGCGAGGTTTAGGGTTTAGCCCCCTCCCCCTAAATCTGGTTTCTTTTTAATTTGTATTATTTTATTTCTTTTGGGTTTTAATTTTGAAGGAGTTTCACATATTCTACGGTACTGTATACATACATGCATATGAATGTACAATTTCAAACAAATTTGAAATTAGAACCAAAAAGAATTCAAGAGGAATATACAATATATATTCAATATCGGATGACCATATACAATATATATTCAATATCGGATGACCATATACAATTTTGAACAAGTTAGTTACAAATTCTGGTGCATATAAAGTTCTACGTCATCGTAATAGTGTTCTCCTCTAGGATCGATGACTTCCCTCGCCAACCATCCAGCCTAGTTCCTCTTGAAGTGGTCGGAAGCGAGCTTCGGACTAAGCGTCTTCCGGAGGTTATTCCTCGAGGATGTTGTTCTCACACTTCGGGTCCCGCTCATTGCGGTATCTCCGGATCCTCTCACAAACATAGTATCCACATAGATTGGTCCCCGGTGGCTGAGTATCCCCAGTCGTTCGCACCGCCATTTTAAAATTTAGCTCTTTTTTGAATTCACCGACCTTGGTATCTACGAACCGTCTCCAAACCCTACGAGGCAAAGAAAATTAAATAAACAAGAGAGTTATTAATTAGTTACTTGATATTAGGAAATGATGAACGAAATAGGCCGATCGATATAGAGCGCAAATGAATAAAAATAATTACTTTTGCATCATTTTTCTCATGTCGCCCCAAAGCGCCGGATCCATATTCAGAGAGTCGTGGATGAGAACTGAGGAGGTCTGAACTTTAATTACCATAAGAATCCAGTGGAACCTGCGGACACGATACATGCACAGTCATGCATAACTCATCGATTAGCCACATACCATGCATGGAGTAAACAAAAGAGAATGTGCTCAAGACAGAAACACTCACCCAAAATGGTAAGGAAATAGAATATCACTTTTCTCGTTGCTGTTTTCTAATAAACCGCCACAGGTCTTCCTCCACGTCGGCGGGGTGGTGTTCTAACACATATGAATTAACGATGTGTGGGTCAATGAACCCAACATCATGGATGTTCCTTATTCGCATTTCCCGCTTCTTCATTCTGCATAATAGCGTACACAACAAGATAGTTAGGACAATATATATATATATATATATATATATATATATATATATATATATATAGTGCAGGCAATGAACGAGATGGGGTAGAAATTAATAAATCACTTACGTAACGTAGCAACCGATGATAGATTTGTCGAGGTCGCGCAGATTGAACAGCTGGAACAATTCACCCGCATGAATTTGTACCGAGTAACGTTTGAAGTGATGCTCATATCTAACTTCCGCATAGATATAGTCTTTGGCGTCTTTATGTTTTATGTAACCCTTGTACCAATTTAGCAGACCTTTCATTTGTCGAGGTAGATCCTCTTCCTGCGCAAAACAACCCTTTACCAGCTGTAAAATAGAGCTCCACAAACAAATTTCTTTAACATTCATACAACAAACAAGATCAAACATACCACAAATAAATCTGAAAAAATCAATTAAATTTCAACATACCTAAATAAACGAGATCAAATAGGTTATTCGCTGCAGCGCGAACTAGCACAACTTTAGAGCCTCTGTTACGGACATGCGATTTGACTAGTAGTTCGATTGGAATCCACTAGCAGTTCGATTGGCGATAACTAGTAGTTCGACTGGGAATCCATCTGACATGCCCTGCTCCGACCCGCGCATCTCCGTGCTCCGACGAGGCCCGCGGCCGGCTTCCCCGCGCCCCGCCCTTGCTCCGGTGAGCCTTCGGCCGGCTGCCCCGCGCTGCGCCACGGACGGCCAGAGAGGAAGTTTCAGTGGCAGTTGGGATTTTCGCGCGGTCCAAGTCTTTTGTGCGCGCTGCATCAGGAGAGGTACATTTATTACAGCTCACGATAGCGCATTTTAGCGCATGCGCTGCGCCCGCTCTATTTTACAGCCACTGCTGGAGTCCTTTTTTTTTCCTCCCGCGCCCAAAAACAACGGTATTATAGCGCGGAGCGTTTTTTTAGGCGTATGTTGGAGATACTCTAAAGCCACGAGCAGATGAATATCTCTTCAGCAGTTTTCATGCATGTTCCGAATTCACATAATGCGCAAAAATACTTACTGTGGCATGGACAGGAACGCTAGGAGCTTAAGATGTGGCACTCAGATACGGCACATACATTTGACAGGTCAAACAAGAAAGTGACCCGAGATTTCGTCTTGGATGTCATCGATACGATTGGCACCTCGCAAGGAATTTAATTGAGCCACAGCCAGATGCTAAACATGGACGGGGCTGCTATGTTAGATCTTGGCTTCATGGACCATGCCATTATTCCACATATTATGCCAAAATGAGGTATGTTTTCCATGGCAAAGCCAAAAGCTCTTTGTGCGGCCTGTACCATAAACACATACTACTCCTACC
Organism: Lolium rigidum; assembly: GCF_022539505.1. Lineage (NCBI taxonomy): Eukaryota > Viridiplantae > Streptophyta > Magnoliopsida > Poales > Poaceae > Lolium > Lolium rigidum. The sequence goes on along the minus strand of NC_061512.1, from coordinate 67,739,158 downwards.
GTGAGAATACATCAAGCCTGCAATATGCCGCCTTTTGGTCATGTGCCGTACGTCGTACGTCTTGGACGTGGAACCGGCTGGAAGCTCGGCCACCATTGTTGGCCGTGCGTGGAAACCGCCATTCGTCATCTTTGACATAAAGTGTGCCATCTTGACTGCTAATTTTGCTACAAACGTGTTAACAAAAGTTAGTAAGTTTTTGATATGCCGAAGAAGATCATGGCAAGTCCAACAAGTTAAAATTATAATTTTTTAACTATACAACTTTTACATTTTAGGAGTAGTAGTTTTGAAGCTACAATAATAAAGGAAACCCTCCTGCTCCCATGCGGTCGGCCCTAGCCGCACCGGAGCGCCACCGCCAACCTCCACTAGTCGTCCTACGCTTCCACCCTTCCTCCCGCGGCTGTCGGAAATGTCGACAGGCAAAGCCCTCAACGGCACGGATCTTAAAGGCGGCTACGACGCCTGCTCCGGCCTCTTCAACGAAGGTGTCACGTGATGGCGGTGTCCAGCAGGTCTTGGAGTGTTTTCTGTGGAGGGCATCGTTGATGGCAGTGGGTGGCGGCAGCGTGGTTAGGCAGGCCCGACCTTGACCCAGATTGGCCGAACGGGCCACGACCTAAACGTAGCTACGAGTTCTGCATCGCAACATCTCCGATGGCGGCATGGGGAGGTGCTCCTGGGGCCTGGGCTAGTCCCGTAGCATGAGGACACTTGTTGCAGCAGCACCGGGCATTGCGGTGGTGGTGGCCTCCTCCACCGCAGGTGTGCTTATAGTATCAGTAATGCTACACCTACGAAATTCTTTTACGGGCTCACTCTTAAGGGATGACGTGGGGGAGAGGGAAGGTGCAGTTTTATTTTCCTTCCTTGATTTCAGGATCTTAAGCCACTCACCCGTCACCAGATCACCCCGTAACTTCAAGCCCGTAGGAATAATCCCGTAGGTGTAGGATTACTGTTATAGTATCAGTAATGCTACACCTACGAAATTCTTTTACGGGCTCACTCTTACGGGATGACGTGGGGGAGAGGGAAGGTGCAGTTTTATTTTCCTTCCTTGATTTCAGGATCTTAAGCCACTCACCCGTCACCAGATCACCCCGTAACTTCAAGCCCGTAGGAATAATCCCGTAGGTGTAGGATTACTGTTATAGTATAGTACGTGAACGCAATCACACGGCTAAAATTGTGCATCGTAAAGAAGTTAACCAACCGACAGTTCCCGAAGGTGGGAGATGGGTTGGCCATCAAAAATGGTTGGGCCGATGATTTCCTGGAGGGGGGGGGGGGGTCATTTCTGTAGCTTAGAACGATCATTTTTTATCATTTGGTCGCCTGCGTTTAGTGATGACATCACACACGCTTATATTGGCTAATGGTGTGCCTATGTTCGTGTCATCGCATACACTTAACTAAGTTTAATCGTGTGAAAATACATTACCACCAGAGGAAGCTAATTTAAGAAGATTTAAATCCCTATGGCATCATAACAAGCATACATAATTAGATTTACCCAATCACATCATAACAAGTCAAAGTGGTCTTTCCACGGATTTCAGGCCCTTCTCGGTAAAAATACATGAAAGTGACATGGTGCAAGGACAAGTTGATACAGGGAGTTGACTAGGAGGAAATGTGCGGCGGCGGACAGAATTTTATTGGGTGCTCCATTATTTAGAAAGTATATCATAGACAGTAGACTCTGGAACTAAGATATTCCTCACGAGCCCTGCATGCAAGTTCGTGTCTAGCAAGTGAGGCTGCCCCCGGCGTCGACGCCGAGCTGGCGGCAGTAGTCCTGGTAGTAGCCCACCCTTGCGTTCATCTGCGCGGTGTTCTTGCCATCGCACTCCACGGCGCCGTTGATGGCCCTGGTGGTGGCGCCGAAGCCCCGCGGCAGCACCCCGTGCACGTTGGTCATCCAGCACCAGAGCGCCGTCTTGAACGCCACCACGGGGTCCTGCGCCACCGTCCGTGGGCTACCAAGCCCGTCGAAGCCGATGCTCTTCCCCGCCGCCCCGTAGTTGTAGTTCCACGTGAGCTGCAGCGGGCCGCGGCCGTAGTACTTGGCCCCGGAAGAGCACGGCCACCGCGAGAAGGAGGTGTCGCAGATAGTTCTGGCTCGCACCGTTGATCTCCTCGATGTAGCAGAAGTCTGCATATATATATAGTGACATAAGCTCTAAAGATGATGAAATGTGTTCCGAGTATGTTATTTTGATGACAACTTACCACCGGTGGAAAAAGGGGCTTTGGTCGCGGTTGGCAATCGCCATTAGTCGCGGTGGCGCAACCGCGACCAAAGTAGCGCGACTAAAGGCCCCCTTTAGTCGCGGTTCCTTACGAACCGCGACTAAAGGCCCGTCCACGTGGGCCGCAGGCGAGCGCCAGGGCGGAGGACCTTTAGTCGCGGTTCTTCCGGCCAACCGCGACTAAAGGCCTCCGCAGGGTTTAGGGTTTAGCCCCCCTCCCCCTAAATCTGGTTTCTTTTTAATTTGTATTATTTTATTTCTTTTGGGTTTTAATTTTGAAGGAGTTTCACATATTCTACGGTATCGTATACATACATGCATATGAATGTACAATTTCAAACAAATTTGAAATTAGAACCAAAAAGAATTCAAGAGGAATATACAATATATATTCAATATCGGATGACCATATACAATATATATTCAATATCGGATGACCATATACAATTTTGAACAAGTTAGTTACAAATTCTGGTGCATATAAAGTTCTACGTCATCGTAATAGTGTTCTCCTCTAGGATCGATGACTTCCTCGCCAACCATCCAGCTAGTTCCTCTTGAAGTGGTCGGAAGCGAGCTTCGGACTAAGCGTCTTCCGGAGGTTATTCCTCAGATGTTGTTCTCACACTTCTGGTCCCGCTCATTGCAGTATCTCCGGATCCTCTCACAAACATAGTATCCACATAGATTGGTCCCCGGTGGCCGAGTATCCCCGACCGTCCGCACCGCCATTTTAAAATTTAGCTCTTTTTTGAATTCACCGACCTTGGTATCTACGAACCGTCTCCAAACCCTACGAGGCAAAGAAAATTAAATAAACAAGAGAGTTATTAATTAGTTACTTGATATTAGGAAATGATGAACGAAATAGGCCGATCGATATAGAGCGCAAATGAATGAAAATAATTACTTTTGCATCATTTTTCTCATGTCGCCCCAAAGCGCCGGATCCATATTCGAGAGTCGTGGACGAGAACCGAGGAGGTCCGAACTTTAATTACCATAAGAATCCAAGTGGAACCTGCGGACACGATACATGCACAGATCATGCATAACTCATCGATTAGCCACATACCATGCATGGAGTAAACAAAAGAGAATGTGCTCAAGACAGTAAACACTCACCCAAAATGGTAAGGAAATAGAATATCACTTTTCTCGTTGTCGTTTTCTAATAAACCGCCACAGGTCTTCCTCCACGTCGGCGGGGTGGTGTTCTAACACATATGAATTAACGATGTGTGGGTCAATGAACCCAACATCATGGATGTTCCTTATTCGCATTTCCCGCTTCTTCATTCCGCATAATAGCGTACACAACAAGATAGTTAGGACAATATATATATATATATATATATATATATATATATATATATATATATATATATATATATATATATATATATCCAGCACTATTCTGCAACCGGTTGCAGAATAATATTCTGAGCACCGACCTGGACTTCTCTGGAGACAAGGTTGGACTTCCTGAATGAGAAGGTTGACCTCTCTGTCGGAACTTACCTGAACTTCCCATTTTCTTCAGAGCTACTGATTATACTACGACTTTCTCAACCGTTGGTTGGAACTGTGCAAGTGATATACCGTTGGATAGATAATGAAAAACCGCAACTTTTTCATGTTCACAACTTTCGCAGATTCTGCATGGTTTAAATTTAATTTTGAAAATACGAAAACGCTTCTATATGGCCAGAAAACGAACTTTTTGTTTGTTTTTCGAATCGCTTATCGAAAATGTACAAATGATATACCGTTGGATAGATAATGAAATTGCGCAACTTTTTCATGTTTTACGTTTTTTCAAAATTCTCACAGTTTTTGAACAATTTTGGAAATACCGAAATTCGGACGTACTTAAAAACGAGCGGACAGTAATTTGGATGTTTTGTTTCGAACGTTTGTCGGAATGATGCAAATGATATGGCGTTGGAAAGCTATGAACTAGGCTCAACTTTCTTATTCCAATTGTTTTCTCTAATTCCTTACAGTTTAAGAGAAAAACTTGAATTACTGTCCGCCCATTTTATGTGACGGGACGGAATGATTATCCACACGATTTTCATCCGGTATATTTAAACAATGCAAATGCTATATGGTTGGAAAGGGGTCAAAATGGCGCATCTTTTTCATATGTACCATTTTTGCCAAATCCGAACGGTTTAAAAGTAATTTTAGAAGTTTTGAAATCATGTTTCCGGTATATTTTGTGGGATAACAATTTGAATTTGGTGGATTAGATCCATTTATTTGTTGTAAAATGTTGTAGGTAATGAAATTAGACATATACTCTATCATATAAAGCTTTTGGTGACAATGATTGAAGTGGTTGGTTATCAAATCGATGAGATTTCCACAATAGATTTCCGTCCCGTAAAAACAGAGCATTGAACTTCCCTCGACACGAACTTGCACTTCTAGGAAAATGTGGTTGTACTTCTCGGCGCTGTTTCACGAAAGTGTTCATTAAAATGACTATAAGTTTCTCATACGGTGTCCGTTTGAGGTCCACAACCACACAAAATGCTCAGCACACGCACGCGCATGTGAACTTCCCGCGACATGTCCTTGTACTTCTTGGCCTTCGTGGTTGTACTTCCTGGAAATGTTTTGATACTAGTGTGTTTTACAAAAACTAGCATGTGTGCTTCAAAATGATAATTTTAGATTGTCCCCATATTCTACTTAAGAGATTATGCACTTCCCGGATCTTAATATTTGAACTTCACAACGTTGCTATGTGAACTTATGTGGGGGTATTTTCTTCATGTAATACCACTTGTACTTCCTGTTGTCTCCGCCTGTACGTCTCGGAATCACTGCTCGTACTTCCTCGCAGATGACGGGATTATTTTGTTTTTTCTACATTTGGACTTTGTCGGGTTTCTTGTACTTCCTATATTAAGTGGGTGTATTGCTCGTGTCGAATGGTTGTACTTCTCATTGTCAAGTATATGAACTTTCTTACGGGTTATGGGATTATTATTGTTTTTTACTATGTGAACTTATGTGGGGGGTATTTTATTTGAACACTTTTTATTCATGTAATTAACGCTTGTACTTCATGTTGTCTCCGCCTGTACTTCTCGGAATCACTGCTCGTACTTCCTTGCAGCTGACGAGATTATTTTGTTTTTTCTAAATTTGGACTGGTTTCTTGTACTTCCTGAAATAAGTGGGTGTATTGCTCGTGTCGAAAGGTTGTACTTCTCGTTGTCAAGTATATGAACTTCTTTACGGATGACGAGATTATTATTGTTTTTTGCTATGTGAACTTATGTGGGAGTATTTTTTTAGAACACTTTTAATTCATGTAATTACCGCTTGTACTTCCTGTTGGTCCCGCCTGTACTTCTCAGAATCACTACTCGTACTTCCTCGCAGATGACGGGATTATTTTGTTTTTTCTACATTTGGACTTTGTCGGGTTTCTTGTACTTCATATATTAAGTGAGTGTACTGCTCGTGCCGAATGGTTGTGCTTCTCGTTATCAAGTATATGAACTTCCTCGTGGGTGACATGATTTTTTTTGTACATTTGGATTTTCTTGGTTTTCTTGTACTTCATATATTAAGCAGGTGTACTGCTCGTGTCGAATGCTTGTACTTCTCAGCGTCAAGTAGATGTACTTCTCACCGTCAAGTATTTGAAGTTCCTTGTGGATGACGAGATTTTTTTGTTTTTTCTACATTTAGATTTTGTCTTTTTTCGTGTACTTTCTATACTAAGTGATTGCACTGATCGTGTCAAATGATTGTACTTCTCATCGTCAAGTATTTGAACTTCCTCGCGGATAATTAGATTATTTTCTTTTTTGTACATTTGTTTTTTCGGTTGTCTTGTACTTTCTATAATAGGTGGTTGTACTGCTCGTATCGAATGGTTGTACTTCTCATCGTAGAATATTTCAACTTTCTCATGAATGATGGGATTGTTTTGTTGTTTGCACATTTAAATTTTGTCAGTTTTCTTGTACTTCCTATAATAAGTGGATCTTGCCAACGAGGGACACGGGGAAGAGGAGTAGCGCGGTGCGGGCTAGGGTTGCTCGATGTGTACTACTCGGATCTAATTATTTTGTATTGCCGAGACTATAAGATTTGTAGTGGGCACTAAAATGACTTTTCTATTGTAGGGCTTGTCCTATATTTTTTGAGCATGACGCAGTGACCATAATCGTACTGCATGTTGCTACTCGTGTGTATTGCCGATACAACCCCCTTGTATTTCCTTGATGAATTTTTAACAATTTTTTACATGAACTTTCACTACGGAACATGTGCACTTCCGGGCGTTATTTACTCGTACCTCGTGAAATCTAGAATTGTATCACATAGAGCCTACAACTCTCATCAGCATATACTATAACATACTTTGGTTTTTCGGAGGATGAAGCGAACATGGGTGGTCAATCTTTGGTTATAACATATTCATTTATAACAAAGTAAGGTAAATTATGAGCGGGCCATTTTGCTATAGTAGTGAACTTTCTCTCCACCACGTGTGGTCAATCTTTTTTATCCCCTTTATCATATGTATGTGTTTTGCGTTTAACGATGCTGTGAATAAAATCCGCCCAGCAACTGAAGCTTCATTCGACTAAAAAAGAAGTGAAATGTCGCAGTAGAAGCTCCACACCTCCACACCTTTTGCCTGCTTGGCAGCAGCACCATACAAACAAACAGCAAAAATGCAGCAGCACCGGTGCTAGCTTTTTTTTCTGGAAGTTTATGCGCTTTAAGCCGTCAGTACACTGTTTCAAGTTTCTGAAATACATCAATTCAGACTCAGCCGTGGAAAAATTTGCATCCGTGGTGAAGTACAGCAAAAAAAACTACCGTCGGCATCCTAGAGACGGGGGGAGGGGTGGCGGGGGGTGGAGGGAAGGGCGGCCGCCGCCACGTGCGATGGAGGGGAGGCCGGCCACCGACGCGCGTGCTGGAGCATGCCGGCTGCGCGTGTAGGCGGGGGATGGGGCGATGTGGAAGGTCGTGGCGGGCGGCGGGGTTGCTTGAGCCAGCAGCGCCGAAGGAAAAGCGGATGGAGGGGTCTCCTGGTGAGGGAGCAACGCCGGTAGTAGCGCCTAAGCTGCAGCACTAGGGGTGGAGCAAGGGGGACCCCGACGACGAGGAGGTGCAGAAGAGGGCCACCGTTGTCGAGGAGGTGCGGTGGGGTTACCGCCAGCTTCGAGGAGGTGCGAGCGACGGCCTTCGGCGGCCCACGGATGCAGAGAAGAGGCGCTGCTTGTCGTGGCGGCGTGGGGATTCGGGGGTGGCCGGCGGCGGGGGATCTGAGGTGGCAGGTGGTGGGGAAATCAGGGGTGGCCGGCGGTGGGGTTGCAGGGCAGGTCGGTTGCCGATGGGAGGGTGTGGGGATGCGGTAGCGCTGCCATTTGCTGGAGGGAGATTGCGGCGGCGGTTGTGGTTGCCGGGGGAGGCGCAGGAGTCGAGTCGTGCAGGGGTTGGGGAGAACGGATGTGTCGGTGGAGCTTTTTTTTCCCTGCAGTGGAGCTGTTTCGGGCCGTTTTAAACTAGAGAAGTGTGCTTCCTAGTTTTACTTATTTGCTCTTCCTATAACCGAATACTTGTACTTTATAGTTTTACTTATTTGTACTTCTCCGAACAAGTTTTTATACTCCTCAAGACAATTTTAATTACTTATAAAATTGTTTGCAATTAATTTATTGACTAACATAAAAACATATACTGCGGCATTAGAAAAGTTGTACTTTTACTCCTTACAAAAAATATGTACACTGCTCCTTTCCTAAAATACTGAGCGTGGACTGTCCACGGAGAGAAACGGATAGAATAGATAAATTGGAGTGCCCGTAGGGAGAAATAGAAAAAAGAGATAGGAAGAGGGATTTTAGATTTTTTAGGATTTTGGTGTTATGCCTCAGCTTATGCAGACAACAGTAGTATGGAAAAAAACGCACATGTTTGCTCTGGAGTTTTACCACGGCCGTTGAAGTTTTCAGCGTGCATAGCCACCTGAAAAGATTAATTAATTAAGCTGAATGCAGAGTTCAACTATTTCAGAAAGTGGATTGCCTGAATATGTGCGTAGGTGGTGTGCATGTATAGGACTTCTGTAGTGCTGGTTCCCAGGTCGGCGCTGTGATTTCTCTGCGCCTATGTGGAGCCACAGTGGCAGTACGATCCCGACTAGGCGCCGGATGCCAAGGTCGCGAGCTGGGGGCCACAACTGCAGAGCACGGGGCGGTAGGGAGAGCTTCAACTAGAGCAAATCCGTGGCAGCAGGCGAGCTGACTACAGCTCCGGCGTGGATTATTCAGTCTGAACTGCTACTAAATTATTCAGTCTGAGCACCATAGACTGAATTGCTATTTTATTAGACTGGCCTGCTGTTACAATCTAATTGTACTGCTTGCTCTGCCAAAATTGTACTTTCCAACGACAACAAGTAATCACCAAAATTGATATCAATACAGAGGGAGCGAATCAATAGAGACTAAGAGGCAAGATGAGGCAAATGTAATTAGCTGTATTCAAGCACAATGCACAATAACGAACAGGTTCAACATATGGTCGCACGCACACACAAATTGTGTACTGATGTGTGAACATACTGAGTGGAGTAAGCTGAGGAGGTAGCTCTCTGGCTTGCTGGTCGAGCCACACGGGAAGGCCAGCGCCGTTGCTGACCAGCGGGCGGCCGTGGTACCCATTATACTGCTGCTCTCCAGGAGACTAGATGGGAACAAAGGGGCTCTACGGGAGGGAGGCCAGGCGGCATGAGGACCGGGGCAAGGTCTGCAGCGAGGCGCGAGGGGATTGAACTGTTAATTCCCAAAATCCATCTTGCCTTCCGATAAATGAACTGTACTGCCTTCAAGTTAATTCCCAAAATCCATCTTGCACTGCCGATTCCAAGGCCCCTGTACTTCTTAACACTAACTAATCTATACGGAGTACCTTGATTCAGAAAAACGTCAATACATCACAGACATTGTCAAGAAAAAGAACAAAACAAACAATAAAACAGAGACAGGAAGTGGAAGCGCGGACCAATTCCTCACAAGACGCGGCCGGAGAAGACAGGGGAGGAGCGACCAAGGCCAGACACGGCGCCTCCTCTTATGGTGGGCGCATGGAGCTCGAGGGGGCGCAAGGGCGCAGGAGATCGAGGGGGAGGCGGGGGGCGGGGGGCCCTGGGCGGGGCGGGGATCCTCCAGGCGGCGCGCCGGGAGCGCTGGCCGCCGCGCTGGGAAGTCCACGAGGCCGCACTGGGGATTCGAGAAGCAGCAAGAAATTTCCGCAACAGCGCGATTTAGAAGTCAACGGGGAACGGGGTAGGGGATCCGCGTGGAGTCCTTGGCGTCGCCGGTGCACGAGCTCGTGGAGAATTCAGGGCAATTCGGCGCGGGAAGGCGGCCGGAAGTCAGGGTGGCGCGGGCGTAGGCACGTTCGCCGGGTGGAAAAGGGCGCGGCCATCGGTGGGGGAACGAGATGCAGCGGGCAGCGGGGGAACTGAACGGGAGGTTGGTGACGACGTGGGTCGAGTGCGTTTTTTCTTCGTGGGTTCGGTGTATTTCCACTACGTCGCGTCCTTATATACACGGAAAAATGCTCAGAATATTATTCTGAGCATCGGTTTCGGAATAGTGCAACTCTATATATATATATATATATATATATATATATATATATATATATATATATATCGAAAATTGCTGGCTGAAATGGAGGGTAGCTACCCATGCCTCGGTTGATCTACGCGTGTCAAACGTCGTTTGATATTCCTAACGGCATGCTGGGCACGGATGCAACTTGTGGTCATATGTGGGTGATAAAAGTAGTGACCGTGTCAGTTTCTTTTTTCTTCTTTGCATTTATTTTCTAATGTGTGCGCTCTCTCTCTTCGTGAAGAAAAGCTGGCAGCACATGCATAAAGCCTAGATTCTCTGTCCCATGACCCTCACTGCTGCTGACCCACCCAATCCTCTCTCCCTGGCAACGAGTGCATCCTCTCCTCTCCGTTGTAGCTCTAGGCCAAACATCTCTCTTAGCTAATTAATGTAGCTTTACCTGAAAAGAATCTTGTGCTCACACAAGACATCTGCCCTAAGTGCATGGTACCACGAAACCACACTCTGCTGCCTAAAGTTGCATCACCAAACTAGTTTTCTGAAATAAATAATTGCTGATGATTTTCTTTAGACTGACAACTAAATACAGTAACGGGACTTTCAAGCTTGGCAGGACGTACATGCTACTTTATTTTGAGCACTGCACCGCATACATTAGACGCATTTTTAGTTACCTTTATTTTTAATCAGGAGCTTATGTAGGCCCCAGACAGACCGTAAAGCTGTTGTGAGGCGATCGTTAATTGTTTGCCATCAGGTACATAAGTAACTTTTTCGAAGTACTCTGTAATATTGATGTAACTTTACTTGCACTAGCATACACACATAATTTGAAATATGCCAGCTTTCCACCACCTTTTGATTATTATTTTTCTTGAGAATGCATGCACGATAGCAACTTGCAGAGGAAGCCCACAGCCTTTTATCCTGAGCTGGCATAAGGCCTGAGCCAAGGCCGTTAAGTAGCCGTTAAACAACTGTTTAAGATGCACAACATCCAACGGCTCTAAGGATAGGGGTAGCTACCCTCCATTGCAGAAAATCCACACTCATATATATATATATATATATATATATATATATATATATATATATATATATATATATATATATATAGTGCGTGGCAATGAACGAGATGGGGTAGAAATTAATAAATCACTTACGTAACGTAGCAACCGATGATAGATTTGTCGAGGTCGCGCAGATTGAACAGCTGGAACAATTCACCCAGATGAATTTGTACCGAGTAACGTTTGAAGTGATGCTCATATCTAACTTCCGCATAGATATAGTCTTTGGCGTCTTTATGTTTTATGTAACCCTTGTACCAATTTAGCGGACCTTTCATTTGTCGAGGTAGATCCTCTTCCTGCGCAAAACAACCCTTTACCAGCTGTAAAATAGAGCTCCACAAACAAATTTCTTTAACATTCATACAACAAACAAGATCAAACATACCACAAATAAATCTGAAAAAATCAATTAAATTTCAACATACCTAAATAAACGAGATCAAATAGGTTATCCGCTGCAGAGCGAACTAGCACCACTTTAGAGCCTCTGTTACGGACAGGCGATTTGACTAGTAGTTCGATTGGAATCCACTAGCAGTTCGATTGGCGATAACTAGTAGTTCGACTGGGAATCCATCTGACATTCCCTGCTCCGACCCGCGCATCTCCGTGCTCCGACGAGGCCCGCGGCCGGCTTCCCCGTGCCCCGCCCTTGCTCCGGTGAGCCTTCGGCCGGCTGCCCCGCGCTGCGCCACGGACGGCCGGAGAGGAAGTTTCGGTGGCGGTTGGGATTTTCGCGCGGTCCAAGTCTTTTGTGCGCGCCGCATCGGGAGAGGTACATTTATTACAGCTCACGATAGCGCATTTTAGCGCATGCGCTGCGCCCGCTCTATTTTACAGCCACTGCTGGAGTCCTTTTTTTTCCTCCCGCGCCCAAAAACAACGGTATTATAGCGCGGAGCGTTTTTTTAGGCGTATGTTGGAGATACTCTAAAGCCACGAGCAGATGAATATCTCTTCAGCAGTTTTCATGCATGTTCCGAATTCACATAATGCGCAAAAATACTTACTGTGGCATGGACAGGAACGCTAGGAGCTTAAGATGTGGCACTCAGATACGGCAGAAGGGAGAAAATGACCGTTAGAGAACGAGCGGGCGACGCGGGCGACGCGTTTGGCGACGCGGGCGGCGAGACTACGCCGGCGCCGGCGGTCGCTCATTCCCAGCCCAACCGCGGTAGGGCGTCGGAGCGTCCTGTCGGCCGGTTTTGGGTGTTAGCGCCATCGGACGACGAAGACGATGAAGATGTCACAGAGGAAACCTCGCCACCGCTTGAGGCCGGCTCATGGCAGTACCTCTGTCGTACGCCGGAGGTCGTTCACGACAGGGAGCTCAATGAGTCCACTCAGGATCTGGCACGGAGGGCGACCAAGCGTCTTCATCGGCGTCAGGCGCAGAGAAAGGCCGCCATGGATTTCATGGCTATGGAAGGTACGTCGATCTCACCGTTGTCGACGCCATTGGCAAGATCTGTTTCAAAGTCTCTGAGATTACCAGTGTTGGAGCCATCTGTCTTTTGTGATGAGGGTCAGGAAGGATGGACGCTTGTTCATCGGCGACGTTGGTCGCCGGTGATCGACAAGATCAGTCCCGATACGGTGATTGCGCCGGTAAATACGGGGCGTTCAAAAATGCATGGTTTGGGCTCGCAGCACTTGAGGCCTCCATCTGTTTCTCATGATCAAAGTGGCCCAACCCGGATATTTCAGCGAAGGTTTTTTCCTGGGAGGACTGATCGGTCTGTTGAGACCAATCGTCCGATCCAGGTCAAAGTCGGAGACGCCGTTGCTGGGCACGCGTTTAGACGCCTTCTAGGGTTTACCTGGAGGAAGATCGAGAAGGGGAAACAAGTTGTCCAGCAGCCGCCTTTCACCGCGACGATGAGCGGTGATGGTGGTTCCGGTGGTTTCAACCCTGGGAGGGGCGCTTTCAACCATGGGCGCGGTGGTTTCCAGACTCGTGGAGGTTTTCCAGCGGGTCGTGGAGGCAATGCTCGCGGACGCATGGGGCAAGGAGGAGGTCGAGGTGGACATGGCTTCAACGGAGGTCGTGGATACCAAGGTAATGGGCATGCTGGTTTTGGTCGCAACTTTGTTCAAGGTGAATCAAGTGGGACGGCAGCAGGTGGGAATTTTACAAGCTCTAGAGATGATAATTGGGGGGGGGGGACAGAGGAATTACAACAACAATTCGTATAATAATTATAGAGCAGGCTATGGGGGTAATCAGCAGAGGTGGACTAATCAGAACAATGGTGGAAGGGGAGGTGCTTTTCAGTCACGCTTCCGAGGTGCTAATGAAGGTGTGGCTTCTGGACCAATTGATGCGGAATTGCTCCATCAGACGGTTCAGGCAGTAGTTGCGGCTGTGACGGCGGTACAGAAGGCACCCGACGGGAATAATGGACCTGGACATGGCTCGGTTGCTGCGGCACATGCTCCGGTTCTAGCACCTGTAACTCCTAATGTGGTTGTGCAGTCAACCAACAAGGCTGCCGAGCCTCAAGTTGTTCAAGGTAATGCAAAAGATGATGAAGGATTAGGACCCGCAAAGAAGAAGAAGGAGGATAAGGAGACTTGTTTCCGTTGTAAAAAACCTGGACACTTTATTGATGATTGCACCACACCTTTTTGTGATTTATGTGAGTCTATCCATCACTTATCCTCAGCCTGTCACCTTTTGCAAGCTCCAAAACCCACTGCTATTCTGCATGGATATGCAAATGAGGCACTTATGTTCTTTGAGATGACATGTGGTGCTTTTAAAACAAAAGTGGAGAACCCTAAGCTTGCCAAAGTGTCTGTGGAGGGTGAGGTAATGACCATACCTGAGATTATTGAGCATATGAAGAGAATTGTGCCATATGAAAAATTTCATTGGGAAGTTTATCATTATAAGGATAATATATATAGAGTGAAGTTGCCAAGCAAATATGAAGTGCAGAGGCTCAAGAATTTTGGCTCTTATGTGTGCCCAAACAAGGATACTGTTTTGTTCTTTGGTTTTTGGTCTTCAGTGGAGGAGCCATTATATATGTTGCCAGAGGTATGGGTTCGTGTTGATGGAATACCTTCTGACATGAGAGCTGATTACTTGTCTCTGTGGGGGATTGGTTCTCTTTTCGGAAAAACTTTGGATGTTGATATGCCTTTTACTCGTAAAAATAAGTTACTTCGGATCAAGATTGGGTGTTTGGATCGCACCCTTATTCCTCAGGATAGTGATGTTTTTATCAGGAGGGGTTTCTACAAGCTCCGCTTTGAGGTGGAAGCAGGAAATGGTATTCAAGAGGTAAATATGACGGAGGCAAATTTAGATAACAATGGGGGAGGTGACCCAAACAATGGTTTGGGGCAAGGTGAGGGACACAACGATATGGAGATGGATGCTAGAGGTATGGAGAATGAAGGAAATGCTAATAACAATGGTCAAGTTGGGAATGGTGAAAAAAATGGGGAAGAAGGGATGCAAGAACAAGGTGCACAAGTGGGGGAAATTTCTTTTGGGTCTTTGAAGGTGCCTGTTTCCCTATTAGGTAATGCAATTTCTGATGATATTTTGGCTCAAAAAAATAGTGTTCTATCGCCTACATTGCATGTTACAAATAGTTCACTAAAAGACAAACACTGTTCTGTTTCTTATGTTGATTCCATTCCAGGCAGATCCGCCTCGGGATCGCCGAGGATTGCTGCGCCAGGGGCCTTGTCTTCCGTGCTGTCGGCTGACAATCGCCATCTGACCCGCGCAGCTGAAGGTGCAAGCGTTGGACAGATGAGTGGCGTGGAGGCGGCCAATGTTACTCCGCCAGCGCTACAGCGAGTGGGTCATGCGGCTGTGGTGTCCCCTCTGGTAGCCAATGGCGTGCAAGAGATAAACCATGCAATGATGAGTGTTGCTGGTAACCATGTGCTCGAGCCTCTGCCGACCAATGAGGAAGAGCGGGTCAAGCATGCAGGGGACAGGTGGGGCGGAGGTGTTTTTGACAAGCTGGGATCGGATGCGGTCACACAAGCCGGTACGGGGCAGATTTCGACCCACGTCTCGCCGCAGAAAATCACGGATACTGCCGTTTCTGTTGGTGCCGAATGTCAATGGTCAAGTTGGGCCAATGATGAGGCCAGCAGCTCATTGTCCGGGCGGATCTTCTCGTGCGGGGAGCTGGTATGAGTGCGGGTGGGTTTTCTCAGGATTGTTTTGTTCATGATTCATGTATGTCATCTAATTTCTTGCAATCTGATTCTCATGATTGCCGTTTGGCTAATGCAGCTGGTTCGTTGGAACCCGTCAAACAAGTGGAGAATATTATGGGAGGGCCCTTGGTTCATAAGAGACAGGAGATATCCACGTTTGATTCTCAGGGAATAAGGAGGGATGCTTCCTCTATGAATTCTTCTGGTGGGTCTCCTCTTTTATCTGTGTTCTCATCTAATAATGACATACATAACGCTTCTATATCCATAGTTGACAATGGTTCTGTATCTCATTGTCCTTCATTAGAAGAGATAATCGCATTTGGGGGAATTCCGAAGCCCTCTGGAAATGTGAGGTCGAGTACCCGGTTGGGTGGCCAACCTAATGCCGACATGCCTCGGCTTGGAAAAGGCAATGATGAAGGCGCAATCACGTGACGATTCATTCTCTTCAGGTCAGTTCACTATTCCCATGCACTCTATTATTAATATCCCGAATTCTGAGATAGTTAAGAGGGCGGATCGTTTAGGTATATCCCTGGGCAATTCACCTGATGAAATAGGTAAATCTATTAAAGGACTTAAAATGGTGGAAGAAGAACGTATTTTAACAATTCTGGAAAATAAAAATAGCGAAATGGAGAATATGGAAGAAGGGCTGGAGACTCTTGTATTGTCAAAAGTGTCCACCCTATGTGAGGATTTGATTGATGATGATGACACCCCTCTGGACATGGATGATCATTTGGAACATCTCAAGCCAGTGGTGAAGGTTAAAAAAATTCGACAAAGAAAAGTCTATGATACTAGTAATATCCGTAAGAGTACTAGGAAAAGAATTAAAAAACAATTCTCATAATGCAGAATCTAAAAGGTATTAATTGGAACCCTGGAGGTTTTGGTGATACTGCGAAACATTTATTTGTCAAAGAGGCGATTCGAGAACATAAATTAGATTTCATAGCTTTGTTGGAAACTGGGAGATCTAATTTCTCGATTCCTTTTTTGAACCAATTAGCGGTCGGATATAATTTCTCATGGTTTTGTTTACCACCACATGGTCGTTCGGGAGGTATTCTAGTGGGAATAAATTCTGATACGCTACAGGTGCTAAATGTAAGTACGGGTGACTTTTGTGTTAAACTCCATATCAAATGTAAGAGAGATGGTTTTGAGTGGATTCTGGTGCCGGTCTATGGGGCTGCCCAAGATGAGCACAAAGCTGAATTTTTGGCTGAATTAGTAAGAACTTGTGAATCAGAATCACTACCTATGTTGGTAGGGGGTGATTTCAATATTATTCGTAAAAGGGAGGAGAAAAATAATAATAATTTCAAAGCGCGTTGGCCCTTTGTTTTTAATGCAATTATTGAACATCTCAATTTGCGTGAAATTGCTCTCACTGGGAGACAATTTACATGGGCAAGTAGGAGAGATGAACCTACATATGAGAAACTGGATAGAGTTTTAGCATCAACTTCGTGGGAACAGAAATTTCCTTTAGTAATCGTTAGAGCTTTAACTAGAGCTGAATCCGATCATACTCCAATACTGATTGATTCAGGTGTGAAAGCACACCTGGGTAATCAAGCAAAATTCTCTTTTGAGCTGCATTGGTTGCGTCAAGAAGGTTTTTTTGAAATGATAGTAAAGGAGTGGAACTCAGTTATAGGTGGAGCTAGTCCGATGGAGGTTTGGTTGAATAAACTAAGACATATAAGAAGATTTTTGAAGGGATGGGCAAGAAATCAGAGTGGAAAATATAAGAAAGAGAAAGAGAGATTAATAAATATTATCGATCATCTGGACCTAAAAGCGGAAACAAACTTATTGGATACTAATGAGAGGGAAGAGTTGAAAAAGGCTAATGATAGTCTATCTAAACTAAGAAGAGAAGAGGAGTCAAAATGGGCTCAGAGAGCGAAGGTCAAGCATATTCAAGAAGGGGGTAATAATACGAGATATTTTCACCTAATAGCAAATGGTAAACATCGAAAGAAGAAAATCTTCCAGCTTGAACAGCAAGAGGGGACCATTGTTGGGGACGACAACCTAAAAGTTTATATTACCGAATTCTATAAGAAGTTATTTGGAGAACCGACTCCAACAAATATTTCTTTATCTGAAGATGAGGTTCATGATATAACGCAAATATCGTCAATTGAGAATGAAATCTTGACGGCCCCTTTTACCGAAGAGGAGGTTCATCAAGCTATCTCACAAATGGAGCTGAATAAAGCTCCCGGACCGGATGGATTTCCAGCCGAATTTTACCAAAAATTTTGGGATGTAATTAAGAAGGACTTAATGGCTTCGTTTGCGCTAGCTTACTAGTGGGGACTTGCCCCTTTATAAACTGAATTTCGGAGTTATCACATTACTACCCAAAAAAGAAAATGCGGTTCAGATTCAACGAATACAGACCTATTTGTTTACTTAATGTATGTTTCAAAATATTCACTAAAGTTGGTACTAACCGCATATCTGGGATTGCCCCGAGAGTTATTAGACCAACTCAATCCGCATTCATGCCTGGGAGAAATATTTTGGAAGGAGTAGTCATACTTCATGAAACGATCCATGAACTACATAATAAAAAAATGGACGGTGTCTTATTTAAGATTGATTTTGAGAAAGCGTACGATAAGGTTAAATGGCCTTTCTTACAACAAACATTACGAATGAAAGGTTTTGCCCCAGAATGGGGTAGATTAGTGCAACAATTTGTGCAAGGTGGTAGTGTTGGGGTGAAGGTTAATGATGATATTGGTCATTATTTCCAAACAAAAAAAGGTCTAAGGCAAGGGGATCCCCTGTCTCCAATACTGTTTAACATTGTGGTGGATATGCTTGCCATCTTAATTGAACGAGCCAAAGAAGATGGTCAAGTCGGAGGACTAATTCCTCATTTAGTTGAGGGAGGTCTCTCTATACTACAATATGCTGATGATACTATCCTTTTTTTGGAACATGACCTCAACAAAGCCAGTCAACATGAAACTAATCTTATGTCCGTTTGAAGAACTCTCGGGACTTAAGATTAATTTTCATAAAAGTGAGATTTTTTGTTTTGGAAAGGCAAAAGAGGAGGAAGACCAAGTATAAACATATCTTTGGATGTGATGCTGGACAACTCCCTTTTAGATACTTAGGGATTCCGATCCATTACAAGAAACTCAAAAATTCAGATTGGTATCCGGTAGAAACACGGTTTGAGAGTAAATTAGGGTGCTGGAAAGGGAAGTTACTATCCTATGGGGATAGGTTAGTGCTTATTAATTCAGTATTAACTAGCTTACCGATGTTTATGTTGTCGTTCCTACAAATACCCGTTGGGGTAAGGAAACGTTTGGACTTCTATAGATCTAGATTCTTTTGGCAGTCCGATGAAAACAAACGAAAATACCGGCTTACTAAATGGAATATTGTTTGTCGTCCCAAGGATCAAGGAGGTTTAGGTATTGAAGTTCTGGAAATCAAAAATAGATGTTTATTGAGCAAATGGCTTTTTAAACTTCTAAATGAGGATGGGGTGTGGCAGGAGTTGTTACATAACAAATACCTAAGACAGAAAACATTATCAGAGGTTCAGCCAAAACCGTCCGACTCTCCATTCTGGAAAGGATTGATGGGTGTCAAACAGGAGTTCTTTTCCAGGGGTTTTTTCAAAGTGGGTAATGGATTGCAGACCCGCTTCTGGGAAGATACCTGGTTAGGCAAGACTCCTTTGGCACAACAATATCCTTCGCTATATAATATTGTTCATCATAAGAATGTCACCGTTGCACATGTATTAGGCCAATCACCGCTGAGTATTACATTTAGACGAGTATTGATTGGTAATAAATGGAATTTGTGGTTGCAATTATGTAGGAAATTAATGGCTGTGCATTTGAATAATGAGGGAGACCGTTTTATTTGGGAACTGACACCAAATGGTCTCGTTTACAGTAAAGTCCATGTACGAAGACCTTATGTGTGACCATACCCCCTTTCTGCGAAAATATCTTTGGAAAGTTAAAATTCCGCTAAAAATTAAGATTTTTATGTGGTTCTTAAATAATAAGGTGTTATTAACTAAGGACAACCTAGCTAAACGTCATTGGAATGGGTGTACAAAATGTGTTTTCTGTGGGGAACAGGAGACCATTCAACACCTTTTTATTGAATGCCCTTTAGCTAAACTCTTATGGCGTACGGTAAATTTTACCTATGATCTTCCACCTCCCACCAATATTACTAATATGTTTGGTAATTGGTTAAATGGAGTTGATAGACAATCTAAAGCATATATCCGTATTGGGGTTTCTGCTTTATGTTGGTCTATTTGGAGGGTCAGGAACGATATAATTTTTAATAACAAACCCTCTTTTCATTTCTTGCAGGTTATCTATATGGTCTCCCATTGGGTTCAGCTGTGGGCCCTGCTCTCTCCGGAGGGACAACGGGATGCTATGGTTACTGGATGCACACGTCTCCTGATGGTCGCTCAGGATATCTTGTGCCGTGGCTGGTTGGCGTCATACTAGAAGGATATGCTGAGTGTCGTCTTAGTATGTTATGTTATTTTTCCGATGGTTGATTGTTGTATCAATCATTGATGTTGCGTGAGTTGTAATACTTTTGCTACCTGAATTTTAATAAAAGGCCGTGTGCATCATCATGATGCAGAAGCCGGGGAATACCCCCATTTCAAAAAAAAAAAAACTCAGATACGGCACATACATTTGACAGGTCAAACAAGAAAGTGACCCGAGATTTTGTTTTGGATGTCATCGATATGATTGGCACCTCGCGAGGTATTTCCGCCACAGCGAGATGCTAAACATGGACGGGGCTGCTCTGTTAGATCTTGGCTTCATGGACCATGCCATTATTCCACAATTATGCCAAAATGAGGTATGTTTTCCATGGCAAAGCCAATAGCTCTTTGTGTGGCCTGTACCGTAAACACATACTACTCCTTCCGTGAGAATACATCGAGCCTGCAATATGCCGCCTTTTGGTCATCTGCCGTACGTCGTACGTCTTGGACGTGGAAGTTGGAACCGGCCGGTCGGAAGCTCGGCCACCATTGTTGGCCGTGCGTAGCAACCGCGATTCGTCATCTTTGACATAAAGTGTGCCATCTTGACTGCTAATTTTGCTACAAACGTGTTTTCAAAAAAAAAAAATCGAAAAACGTGTTGGCAAAAGTTAGTAAGTTTTTGATATGCCGAAGAAGATCATGACAAGTCCAACAAGTTAAAATTATAATTTTTTAACTAGATAACCTTTACATTTTAGGAGTAGTTTTGAAGCTACAATAATAAAGGAAACCCTCCCGCTCCCATGTGGTCGGCCCTGGCCGCACCAGGGCACCACCGCTAACCTCCACTAGTCGTCCTACGCTTCCACCCCTCCTCCCGCCGCTGCGGGGAATGTCGACAGGCAAAGCCCTAGTGGCTCGACGGCATGGATCTTAAAGGCGGCTACGGCTCCTGCTCCGGCCTCTTCAACGAAGGTGTCACATGTTGGAGGTGTCCGCTGGTCTTGTAGTGTTTGCTGCGGAGGGCAGGGCTGATGGCAGTGGGTGGCGGCAGCGTGGTTAGGCAGGCCCGGCCTTTGCCTAGATTGGCCGAACGGCCGTGGCCCACACGTAGCTACAAGTGCTGCATCGCGACATCTACGATGGCGGCATGCGGAGGTGCTCCTGGGCTAGTCCCGTAGCATGAGGACTCTTGTTGAAGCAGCCCCGGGCATTGCGGTGCTTGTGGCCTCCTCCTCCGCCGCAGGTGTTCCCTATAGTATAGTGCATGCAATCACACACAACTAAAATTGTGCATCGTACAGAAGTTAACCGACCGACACTACCCGAAGGTGGGAGATGGGCTGGCCATCAAAAATGGTTGGCCCAGATCTACCGCTTGTGTGTCCGATGATTTCCCCAAGGGGGGAGGGGGGGGGGGGTCATATCTGTAACTTAGAACAATCATTTTTCAGTTTGATCACCTGCGCTTAGTGATGACATCACACACGCAGGCCCGGCGCTGAGGCAGTGCAACCAGTGCGGCCGCACTGGCCCCCCGATCGCTAGGGGTCTCACCCAGCTATGTCAAGATTAGTTTGTTCTTGCTCATTCCTGCCGATTTGATTTGATTTGTTCTTCACTTCTCCTTCCTTATTCTCCAATCCTCATGCGCTTGAGCCTTGAGCAAGGCAGAAGATTGAAGAAAGGGGGAAATCGGGAGGGGAATCGGCAGCAGCAACTGGGCAGGGGCCGACAGGCAGGCGGTCGGCGCGGCGGCGGCAGCGCCCGACGGTCAGCAGCAAGGGCCAACATGGTAGTAATCTGCTAGGGAAAATTGGGATCTAGCAAATTGGGGTAACTTAGATGATAAATTAAGTCGATACAAGCTGGAGGGTCGGCTGGAGATCCAGAGTGCAAGATGTGGATGCAAGCACAAGTTAGGGATTAAATTTTGAGCTGAAATGCAATAAGATCGTGAGCAGAGTCCAAGATTATGTTAAACGATTAAATTTTGATTAAATTAAATGTCAGAAATTTTCTCTATTGCTTGTGTATAGGGCCCTTTTTTGGTCTTGCACCGGCCCCTGATATGTTACGGCCGCCCTGCACACACGCTTATATTGGCTAATGGTGTGCCTATGTTAGTGTCATCACATACACTTAACTAAGTTTAATCGTGTGAAAATACATTGCCAGCAGAGGAATGTAATTTAAGAAGATTTAAATCCCTATGGTATCATAACAAAGCATACATAAATAGATTTACGTAATCACATCATAACAAGTCAAAGTGGTCTTTCCACGGATTTCAGGCCCTTCTCTGTAAAAAGTACATGAAAGTGACAAGGTGCAAGGATAAGTTGATACAGGGAGTTGACTAGGAAGAACTGTGCGGCGGCGCACAGAATTTTATTGTTGCTCCATTATTCAGATAGTATATCATAGACAGTAGACTCTGGAAATAAGTTATTCCTCACACGAGCCCTGCATGCAAGCCCGTGTCTAGCATGTGAGGCTGCCCCCGGCGTCGACGCCGAGCTGGCGGCAGTAGTCCTGGTAGTAGCCCACCCTTGCGTTCATCTGCGCGGTGTTCTTGCCATCGCACTCCACGGCGCCGTTGATGGCCCTGGTGGTGGCGCCGAAGCCCCGCGGCAGCACCCCGTGCACGTTGGTCATCCAGTACCAGAGCGCCGTCTTGAACGCCACCACAGGGTCCTGCGCCACCGTCTGCGGGCTCCCCAGCCCGTCGAAGCCGATGCTCTTCCCCGCCGCCCCGTAGTTGTAGTTCCACGTGAGCTGCAGCGGGCCGCGGCCGTAGTACTTGGCCCCGGAAGAGCATGGCCACTGCGAGAAGGAGGTGTCGCAGTAGTTCTGGCTCGCACCGTTAATCTCCTCGATGTAGCAGAAGTCTGCATATATATAGTGACATAAGCTCTAAAGATGATGAAATGTGTTCCACTATGTTATTTTGATGACAACTTACGTCCGGTCTCGTGCGTGACGTGGGCGAAGAAGGCGGCGATCTCGCGCTTGGCGGCGTCGGAGCTTCCCGACGCGAAGCCGGAGTAGGAACCAGCGGCGTTCAAAAAGGCCGCACGGGTGTAGAAGCTTTGGCCTGAGCAGCCGCCGCTGGATTTGGACTTGATTGCGTTGAAGAAAGCATCGCTGACGATGCTGCCCACACCTCCGCTACCACTTCCACTTCCAGTACATGGTCCGGACTGGCATCCTTTGCCGCAGTAGGGATCAGTGGTGCCGCAGAAGCCGAACTGGCTGCAGCAGAAGCCCGGCTGGCAGCCGCAGTTCTGCGCGGCCGCCGGACCAGCGGCCGAGAGGAGTGCTGCTGCTAGCCCAAGAGCCATGACCGTCAACACCGCCATCGGTGAGTTCGCCATGCCGTCACTTGCTAGTGTTGTGTTGCAGGCTTAAACCTTGCTACGAGGTGGTGGTGTGATTGAAATAGCATGGCAGTGGTGCGGTTTATATAGAGTAGATCAATGGTGTACGTGTTGGACACTTGGACGACTAGAATCATCAGTCGTATTTGTGCTACTGCAGTACTGCCTATTCTATTTTGTAGGAGTATAAGCTGGTCGTCCGTCAACACTTAGTCGTTGCTTCCAGCTATTTTTTTGTCTTGTATATCCATGAGAGCGCCATCGCACGCCGAGTACGACTGATGTGCTGTATACATATTATGTACCAGCATGCATGCATGTGCGAATTTTCTTGATACATTCCACATAAGTGGAGAACCTAGAAAGTCGTTTGCTTGTGTGGAAGAGCCTTACATTTTCACGACAAATATCTCCGCTGATTGCGGAATAGAAGTTAACTTGTGTGGAAGAGCTTTATATTTTCAGGACAAAGATGTCCAACGATTGCAGATAGAGTTGAAAGTTGTGACTTGGTGGCCATACTACGCTTGGGCTAGAAGATGACAATGGCGGTTTAGGCCTCCATCTAGATAAAGTCAAGCATACCTTGCTCAAATACTTTGATTATCCTCACTATCAGACCAGGATCAGCTAATCTCATCGTTGCGCTGCTATAAGATTTTTCTATCATAAATATTAGGCATATGCTAGCCATCAACCGGTTGTAGCTACATCTAGATATGTTGTACAAAATCATATGCTACTTTTTAAAATTATTTTTCAAATGTAGTAACATTTTAGTGTGTACCTAGCATTTTTTAAAAATGTTGCATTAATTTACAATATGTCTGTGCAATACATTCAATTTTTTTGCTTCACTTACCTAACATTACAGGAACACGTATATAGCTTATCTCTGTAACATATACACACTAATTGTTGTAGCTCTTAATTTGCACATACTAAGCAACAAAACAATGAACACATGTAGCAAATCATAACACCGTATGTAACATGGACAAAATCTTCTACAAAATGAGTAGCATGCTCTTGGAAAGTAGTAGCAGAGTTAGTCCGGTAATAATCTATCAGTAGTTAGAAGCATATGCAAGATACATATTTTTGACAAATAAGATCAGCTCTTCTACTTTACCACGATACCACAGCTCCCGATGAATCTTCCTCATAAAATGCTCCATTCCGCTTCTCTTGTATCTTGGGTCAAGAAAGAAGGACACTACAAGAGCGAGATTTGACTTGAGCGAGTGCTTACCAAACTTAGTTTGCATAGCTGAAAGGTTGGACAAGTTTGCTCGAACAGCGGCTGAGTGGGAGAAGGCACTTATTCTTTGTAGATGTTTGATGATCTCACTACTCTACTACCAGGTATCAATAATCAACAAATAATTTATTCTATAAAGGCTTCTATGAGATCAAGACAGATCAAGGCGTTTGGCACCCGGGAGCATATGCTCCCGGTTTTTAAATTTTATTTTAAATACACTTTTAAAATATTGAAAATTTCGGACATAAAATTTAATTGGTACATCTCGAAGTGCTACATGTTCACAAAGTGGTTCTACGGAAAACCGAAATTTTTACTGTTGTGTGTAAAAAAGACAAATTTTTGTGCAAAAAAGGCAGTGTACATGACTTTTTTTTTGTCTTTTTCACACAGGTCATAAAAAACGTTGGTATTTTGCAAAACTTGATGTACCTATACGTAGAATGTCGATGCGTACAAATTTTTGTTTAATTTTTTTTGACATTTCAAAGTGTTTTTCGGGTGGCAGGAGCATATGATCTCATGTGCCGAATTAAGTTTCTGATCAAGACTTCAATAACTGGTTGGTGTGGAAGCAGCGTGCTACTGTTTAAAACGCAAGTTTTCTCCTGTACAACTTCCCTCAAACTTAGACAAAATCAAACACAAAGACTATTATGGTCGCTCGATACCTCTTCACAATTAACGGAATGATGGTCATTTAAAAACTCAATCGATATATGTAGTCATGTATAAAACCCGTATAGTACAACTTATTTGTACGAATAAGTAGCGTATGTGTAGGTACAAGTAGTATTTATGTAAGCCGTTGTCTGCTCACCTACGGCGACTTTGTCAGGCAGTAGCGATCATGGCCGAAGGGCGGGAGGCATGTCAAGACAGTGCTTACTGGCGACAGCGCACTGCAAGGTGGTTCATGCCGTCACGAGCCTCGGCAAGGCCTTTTACGGGCATGCTGACATGGGTGGCAGTGCCTTCCATGTAGCATGGCGACGCGTCAGCGCGGTGTGTGGTCAGATAGTTCGACAGCATATTAGCTGGCAGTCTAGCGCATTGGGAAATGGGAACTAACGCTCGCACTGCCCTAGCTAGTGACGAGGAGGCAGGAGGAGCAGTCGGCCTCTACGTACGTGGGGTCAATTGGCTGATGAACACAATCGCCGGCGACGAAGAGAAAATCGTGGTGGTGACGGACCACTATCGCCAGCAGATCATGAGCGACGCGGAGAGATAAGATCATGGAAGCTACCTATATATGCGGTTACATTACACTTACACAGAGCCCGGTGTCGAGGTAGCCGCGCACATGAAGCCGCAAGCGCATAGTGCGCGAGGAGAGTGACGGAGACACGTCGAGGAAGTCGTTGAAGAGGGTGTCGATGCCGAAGTCGATGCAGTCAGAGCCATCGAAGACGAGGTGCTGCCCTAGTTTTGCCAGAATTAGGTGCACGTCGGGGACGAAGGCATACTCCGATTTTTCCAGAACCGAGTATGCAAAGACGAAATCGGCTACGCGGTCGAGGCAGTCGTAAAAGAGTCGATACCGATGAAGACGTTGTCGAAGCCGATGAGGACGAGGCACCGATCCGAGCTTGCCAGGCCCGGGGACGCGTCGGGGATGAAGGCACGTACCGGTGTTGCCAATACTGGGCGTGCGAGGGCAGGGAAAATCATGGACATGCGCCAGTGTCAGGGGGACTAGAAGAGGAGGCCTCCAGAGCGGTGGCGAGACGCAGAGCGGGGAAGAGGGAGAGGTGCCGATGCAGTCCACGGTTGTCGGAGTGGACGAAGTAGTCGGGGCCGAAACGATGACGCTGGCAACGGGGTCGTGGTGGACGGAGACGTAGAAGGCGGCAAAACCAGTGGCGACCAGGAGTGGCCATGCTGGATGCTTAGACTGTAGAGGTGGTCGGCGAGGCATGCGACGACCAGAAGTGGCCATGCATGTTACCTGTGGAGGTGCGACGAAGGTACTCGAAGTAGGCGAGGAAGAACCCGGCGGCTTGACGTAGACCTTGCGCTGATGGTGGCGACCCGCGTTGTTGGGGCGGCGTGGTAGTAGCCTGGAACGTCGGTGCCCAAGGACGGCGAAGTAGATTGCTTGCATCGACATCTCAGCCTGAGGGGTCGGCGTAGCTGCAAAGCGCGAGTCAATGCAGCGGTGGAAGGCCACCAGCGATGTACACGCCTTGGAAGGCGCGTCAGAGGCCGGTAGCATGGACCAAAGGCGATGACACAACAGCACGAAGGGGTGAACCCCGTAGCTCGATCAGTGGTACGTAGGCGCGTGCTTGGGGAAGTGCTTAGCTGAGACGTGCGAGCGATCGGTTGATCAGACCGACAACGGCGATGTACGCGCCATGGCATGGACGACCCGCAGATCAGTATTGATGGCGGCGTTGTCGATGTAGTCTCGGGCGATGGCGACAAAGACGGGTGCAGCGGGTCAGCGGTGGCAGCCTGCCGAGGTAGGCGCAACAGCCGCCAAGGGCCGCGACACCCTGCCATAGACATTGCGGCAACCTGCAGAAGGATTGCCAGTTCTCAGACTATGACGGTCTCGACCAAATATCGGCTGGCTTCCAAGGAACTAGTGGAGGTAATAATCGTGATGATTATCAAAAGAGTGGTGAACAGCGCAGCGATTACAGGGACGGTCCCCATCCCAGCAGACAAAATAATGGACCAAGCTTCCAAAGGCCGTATGTGTCACCCGAAGATCTCTTGAACGGACCATGCCAAATGCACTTCTTTCTCGACAACAACGGAAAGAGGCAGTCGGAACATGGGAATGATGGACATACTGGTGAAAGGCAAGATGGTATGGATACTGACAGAAGCAGTCCAGCATGAAATGGTTCTGAAAATTCTGTTGTGGTGACTTCTGGTGCCTCCAGCTCTGGATCTGTGGTGAGAAGACTAGTCACTAATGATGAAGAGGTAAAAGAATATGTCAGTGGTGCAGAGGTTTATGACTTGCTGCTCAAGAATGGCTGTGTTGGTGAGGATGTAGGTTTATCTGGAGGAGTGGATCTAGCATAGCTGATGAGACAATGAGGAGGAAATCCAAATCTTCCTCTTGGATGATCAAGAGACTCCAGCTTGCAATCAGGGGATTGATTTGGGAAGTATGGAGATGGGTGCTGGTGGTCTGGAAGTTGCTCTGCCAGAGGATATCCTTCCTAACTTTGAGAAGACTGACAAAGAAGAAGTGGTGGACATAGATCAACAAGGGAAACCAATGAAGAAGAAAGTTTAGGGGCATGTTCAAGCTACAAGGCAGAGCTCTAGGGTGGATAGGTCTATGAATGTGATGAAGAAGGCTATTGAATACAAGAAAAAGAATAATCTGGAGGAGCCCAACAAGAAGATGAAAGGTATAATTCATTCTAATGCTTTTCAGTCCCTAGATGTTGATTATCTTGAATCCTTTGCTAGGAATGTTGGTATTGATATATCTGCATTTAGTGCTAGTGGTGAAAAAGAGGAAAATCATGATACTCATTCTAGGAGTCATAGGAGTAATGTGGTTTCTCCGATGAATGTGTTAGTAGATCTTGAGATTCCTAGGGAGAATATAACTCAAGAATCTCTGTGTGTTCCTTTATTACCTAGTAATGTAAATTTAGTGACTACTCCTTTGATTAGAAATAGGAAGTGTAGGGAAAATTATGAGGATGAGGGGGAGAAATGGATAGAGGTTATTAGATTAGAGGGATTACTGCTCCTGGTAGGAAAATGTGTCTAGAGGACACTGTTATTTCTTTAAAAGTTGACTACATTGGTTTCCAGGAGACAAAAAAGAGAAGTTCTCTAAGTCTTTCCTGAAAACCATTTTAGGAAATAGGAATTTTGAGTGGAATTTTATGCCTGCAGCTGGTTCTGCTGGTGGGATTTTAGTTGGTATAAATAGTGACATCTTTGAGGTTATTTCTTGGGACATTAAATCTTTCTCTGTTAGTACAATTGCTAGAATTAAAAGTTCTGGTGTGGATATTAGGCTTACTACAGTTTATGGCTCACCTTATGAGGAGGGTAAAAATGCTTTTATTTCAGAACTACATGAGTTGTTTTTAAGTTGGGATGGACCTGCCATGATTGGGGGTGATTTCAATCTGGTTAGATCCCAGTGTGATAAGAGTAATGGGGTTATAGATTTTAAATGGGTTGACAAATTTAATGCTTGGATAGATATGTGGGCTCTAGTAGAGATTGGTTTGGCTAGTAGATCTTTTACCTGGAGTAATAATCAAAGCAATAGAATTATGAGTAGGATTGATAGAATTTTCTATAACACTAGCTTTGAGGCGATGTTCCCTTTAGGGAATGCAAGAGCTTTACCTAGATTAGGGAGTGATCATACCCCCATAATCTGGGATTCTGGGGAGGCTACTGCTCCTAAGAAAAGTAGTTTTAAATTTGAGAAATGGTGGAGTACTAGAGTAGATTTCCTAGAGGTAGTAGTTAAAGCTTGGTCTATTCAGGTTAATAGTAGAAACCCCTGGATATTTAGCAAGCTAAAGTAAGATGCTTTAGGAGCTCTGTTAAAGGGTGGAGTGCAAATATAGATGCTGAGATGAGGAAAAAGAAAAAATCCCTCATGGAAGAATATGATGCCTTAGATATTAAAGCTGAAACCCAATAACTTTTGAAGGGTGAGGCTGAAAGATTTAAGCAAATCCTTGAGGAGCTGAGTTCTTTTTGGCTTATTGAGGAAATAAAAGCTAAACAACGTTCTAGAGATAAATATATATGTGAGGGAGATAGGAATACTGCTTATTTTCATGCTTTAGCTAATCAAAGAAGCAGGAAGAAAATGATTCATGTGCTAGATGGTCATGAAGGCCCTGTAACTGAAACAAGGGGTATGCTAGAGATAGCTAAAAAATATTATAAATATTTATTTGGAGCTGAAGGGAGACCTGATATCAGGCTGTTAGATAATTTCTTCCTTCCTGGAGAAAAAGTAACTGTAGAAGAAAATGAGATGATAGGGAGTAGATTCACCATGGAGGAAATAAAATAAGCTATGTTTGGTTCCTATGTTGATGGCTTATCCTTTTTCTTCTACCAGAAATATTGGGACATTATTGCTCAAGATCTGATGAATCTTTTTGATGCTTGGTTTGATGATAATTTGGATATTTTTAGATTAAATTTTGCTATGATCACTCTGATACCAAAATAAAATGATGCTAGGAATATGAAGAAGTTTAGGCCTATAAGCTTACTTAACTGTAGTTTTAAGATTTTCTGTAAAGTTTTGACAAATAGATTGGCTAAGATAATAGGAAGATTGATTTCCCATAATCAGTCTGCCTTTATCAAAGGTAGGTATATTCTAGAGAGTGTTGTCACTGCACATGAAATTGTGCATGAGGTGCATAGGAGGAAAATGGAAGGTTTTGTCTTTAAAATTGACTATGAAAAAGCTTATGACAGGGTTAACCTAGATTTCCTATATGAGGTTTTACATCTTAGAGGGTTTAGCCCCTTTTGGATTAGGCTTATAAAATAGTTAACCACTGGGGGGTCAGTGGGTGCGAAAATTAATGAGGTAGAAAGTAATTTCTTCCTCACTGGCAAGGGTTTAAGACAAGGGGACCCTCTGTCTCCTGGTCTTTTTAATTTTGTAGTGGATGTCTTTTCTAAAATGCTCCTCAAAGGGGGTAATGAGGGTTTGATTAGAGGACTCTGTCCTCATTTTGTCTCTGGAGGGGTTGTGTGTCTTCAGTATGCTGATGATACTCTGCTTTTCCTGGAGAAAAGTAATAGAATTGCAACTAATTTGAAGTGGATTTTGACTTTTTTTGAACAAATTTCTGGCATGAGAATTAATTATCATAAAAGTGAGCTGGTTCCTATTAATGTATAAGTAGAAGAATGCACCACTTTCCTGGAGATTTTTGGTTGTGTACGAGGATCTTTCCCAATTAAATATCTAGGAATTCCTTTGCATTATGACAAACTAAAAAGAGAAGATTTACAACCACTGATTGATTCTCTCTTGAGTAGATTAGATGGTTGGAGAGGGAAATTTCTGTCCTCTGCAGCTAAAAGGGAACTAGTTAGGTCAGTTTTAGCTAGTATCCCCGTTTATTTGCTTTCTTTTTTAAAATTCCCCAAATGGGCTCTGAATCTGATAAATACACAATTGGCTAATTGTCTGTGGAATGATGAGGAAGGAAATAACAAAATTCATTTAGCCAATTGGCCTTCTGTGTGTATGAGAAAGGAGGTTGCTGGCATGGGGATTCCCCATTTGCAGGATTTAAACTTATGTCTCCTAGGGTCTTGGATTAAGAGGTATATACAGGGGGAAGGGACTTTATGGAGGAAAATTATAGATAGTAAGTACAATACTAGAGATCCAAATATCCTCTGCTGTCATGATGCTCATCCATCAACTTTTTGGAAAGGGGTGATGGGTGCTGCAGAAGCTGTTAGATTTGGATATAAATGGAAAATAGGAAATGGTAGGAGTGTTAGATTTTGGGAGGACATTTGGTTTGGTAACTCTAACCTAGCCACTCAGTTTTGGGACATTTATTTTATTTCTAATCAACAAACTAAAACTGTTAGTGAGGTGTGGGATGGAACAAGTTTGAGATGTGATTTTAGGAGAACCTTTTCTGATGATATGATGATCCAATGGAAAGAATTGCTAGCTATTGTTAAAACTATATTTCTTAATACCGATGAGGACCAACTTATCTGTAGATGGTGATGGTTGGTCTAAATCCGGCAAGCCTGGGTGGTCCACAGATGGTGATGGTGGCATATGGCCCATCGGGCGGCCTAGTTGTTGTTGATAGAAGATGGATGAAGTCTAGCCCAGGAAAAGGAGCCGGATCTCAGCCGACCTATGCAAGTAGTCGGATCCTTGGAGGCCCATGAAGTATCCGGAAAGGTGGATTCTTGACGTGCACGGCAATGTAATATTCTGTAGTTAGGCATCTTGTATTCCGGCTAGCACTCTCCGTGGAAACCCTAGATCCTGACGCCTTTATAAGACGGATCCCGACAGCCCTAGAGGCACAACCACAACTCATTGTAACAACACGAAAGCGCCTAGATAATTCCAGACAAGCAGTAGTAGGCCCTGTCATCGTGCAGGTGTTTCGAAACTGGGTAAATCGCGTACCACCGTCCCGAGGACTCTTCGCCTGATGGCCCCTAGTTCTTCTCCCCCTGTCGGGGGGATTGCCCCCGATAGGCCAAGGCTATGGCAAGTTAGCCATAGTATGGTAGTGGTAAACCGGATCAAATTAGAGTGATCCGGATCCTAAGCTTAAGTTCAGCTAGCCGGAGTTGGTACGAACCGGTATCCCCAGAGGGGTATACCGAAGTACTGGCTCTAAGAGTTTGAGTGGCTAAGTACCAAGGTACCGGGACCAGAGTTAAAGGTACCGGTAAACCGGAACATGGGGTCACTGTAGCCTGTCAGCACTTTGATCAAAGATTCCATCAAGGACAAGAGGACAAGGATGAGCGAAGCACTTCAGCTTTAAACGAAACCCTGGCGCCAAATCAGAAGATGATGTAAAAGATACCGGCTGACATAGGCATCCCCAATGGGCCTGCCAAACATGGTACCCGGGGTTTACTGAAGGCCCATGACCCGAAGAATATGAAGCCCGGAAGCCCAGTTAAGCGATGGTTTGGAAAGATAGAGTTGTATTAGGAATAATGAATTGTAACTATTACGGGACGAACTCAGAGAGTATCTTGATGTTTGTAACTTGTACATCACGAAACCCTCGGCTCCACCTCCTATATAAGGGGGAGTCGAGGGAGAAAGAGGGCATCGATTAATTCTCAACATAACCCTAGTTTTCTAGTAGTCGAGTACTTTTCTGGCTGAAACCCTCGAGATCTACTTGCCCTCTACTTTCCACAAAACCCTAGTCTACAACTTGTAGGCATTGACAAGTCGATACGTTGTCAATTGGCGCCGTATGTGGGAATTAGAGGTGTAATATCCCAGGTAATGGGGTTTCAAAAATAAAGGAAACAGATGTGTGCATTGCATTCATGAATAGAAAATCTGGGGAATTTTCGCGCTTTAAAGTAAAACTGTCACAGTAACTGAAGTTTCACTTGACCTTGGTGGAATTGAAGTAGCTCATCAAGCCAAGTGCTATAAACCTCAGTGTGACCTTTGTTTAAACCTGTTTTGGGTAGAGATGATTTGATCTAAGGGGTTAGATCAAATGGAACTAACTCAACCACACTTTAATCAATGATCAATTGCTTGATCTTATCAAAGATCATAACATATTATTCCTTGCCATAACATAAGAACATCTATTCAATTGGAAATCAAGTACAGTAACAATAAATGGAGAACCCATTCTTCACGTATCTTTTCCATGTCTTAAACTAATCCATGTTCTTACCATGAACCTCATGGTAATTCTTGAACTAAATTCTTGAACTCAACACCAACACAAGCTTATCATTAAACCCTAGACATGGGAGAAGCCTATAACAATCAAATAGATAATAATCAAACTCTAAGTTATTAACACTTAAAAGTTAAGAAACTACACTTGGGGTATAATTGAATTCACTTTAAAACTAATTACCAAATATGGTAAAACACAAGGACCTAAGTGCATAAAAGCCACACATTCTGATTTCAATCATAACTTATTAAATATGTGGAATATCACAAAACTAAATTCGTTTACATTACGAATTATAGTTCAAACTATTTGAATAAAATAAACTATGAGTATTTTGAAACTCTTATGATCATGCCTTGGTGAAATCAAACATTACCATTCAAAATTGGGGTATAATCCTTATCTTTGACATTTTGATCCCAATCATAATAAAAATACAATCACATATGATATAGTGACTCAATCACAAGCATAAAATCATTCACAAGATATTTAGTAACAAAAGCCACTTGGCTATCCAAAAATAAATCACATGAGAGGATAATCTTAATGCCACATAGGATGAAAATATCTACATAGCTTGAATCCTAAGATATGCCACCTCATGCTTAAAGGATTGCTATAGATGAGAGCATGACAACTAAGCACCTTACTCAACAAATTAAAGCAAGAGTCATCCACCCATGTGTCATGTTACTAGAGCATGCCCAAGCCTATAAAAGGAGCCTCACACTTCATCTATTTCATCATCTTGCACCTTGATGCAAGAAGACCAACACATTGAGCCACTCCATAAAATAGTTAGGATCAAGATGAAGCAGCTAGGAGGTGGAGGCATGCCACAAGATGAAGGTTTATCAGAATTCATGAAGAACAAGCTACAGAAGACAGCAAGGTAGAATTCTTAGGAATACCCAATATTTAGATAATCACATCATCATTCCTTGAGTAGAACCCTAGAATAATCCATTCCAAAATAAGAATTGGGAGTAGAAGATAAACATTAAGAATAAGTTGCTCATGATGATGCCATGACCATGCTTTGGGGAAATAGAAGAATAAGCCATAAGATAAACCCTATATTTAAGGTAGTGTGAGAAACCATTCATCCTTATAACCAAAGTTAACTATAAAAAGAACCATAACCATTTTAGTTAATTTAAATGCTGAATTAAGGATAATAATAGAAGTCTATTGGTAGAAGATAAAACCAATTATCAGATCCTTAGTAACTAAAGGAGCACATGAAATATTAAGCAAGTAACCATTTTTATCATGCATTGGGGAGAGTAAACCTAGTCAATGCAATATGGTATCATCTCATATCTACAACCTAGAATTATATCTCAACCCTAGTTTGTGTATCACTTAAGTGATCATAACTAAAAACCTAAACCATATTTGAGAACCAACCCATGTGTCATTAGGTAAATAGCATTTGAACCCTAACGGTTCATTAATTAATCCTATGCTTCAATTATAAAACATAAGAGCCACCTAATGCTAAGTCCTATAATTAAACCATATGTGTAGTGATCAACCATTTCTCTTTGTAACCAAGATAAACCATGATGGAAACAATACCTACTTAGATACTTTCAAACTATAAAACCCTAATACATTGGGGCTCACATAAAATCATGAGCAATTGACCAATTCCCAAATAAGAACCAAGTCTTAATAATAACCTCTGAAACACTTTGAGTTGAAATTATCAACTCTAATAAATCATAACAGAATGGATTCACAAAAAAAGAAAATTAAAAATGAGAATATAAACTCATACCTATTTGCTATTTTGAATAAACCCACAAGTATGAAATATGATCAAATATAAAATATTTGTTTAAAATAAAGAATAGTGTAATAGTCATTGCACTATATCTTAATTCAGTTAACATAACAAGAAACCTGCAAATAAAATTTGAATTCAAATCAGATTCAAATAGAAAATTAGAAAACAGAAAATAGAAAACAGAAAAGAGGAGAAAAAGCATACCTGGACCTTACCTGGTCGTGGCAGCCCACGGTGCAGCCCAGCACTGGCCCAAGCCGCAGCCCAGGACCAGCCCAGCATACCGTTTCGCCAGGCCATCGTCTTCTTTCTCCTTCTCGCATGAACGCCACCGAGACAACGTGCAGGACTTCGCCGGCCACCTCACCGTCGTCGATAAGGACGAGCGCGGACGCCAGCGACCAAGCCAGAGCTGCCCATAACCTCTCTCGCGTCTACCTCATCCTGTACCGCCAAGATTCGCGCCCAAATCTTGTGCGAACATCACCGCGGCATCGTGACCGCTGTCGCCGGCGGGAGAGCGTTGGAGACCACCTCCAGAGCTATAAAAACGTCAGGAGCATCGTCATTCACTCCTTGTTCATCTCCACCAGCCCATTTTCTCTCGCTCGCTCTCCAGCTCACACCATCCCCATGTACTGGTCGCCGGAGTCGGAGAAGAAACCGACGACTGGAGCCGCCCCGGCAACCGTGCGGAGGTCCAGGAGATGCGCCTCGACGCGTAGAGCAGGTGTGCGGAAGCACGCATCCAGGGGAGCTAGGAATTGGCCGAATTTCAACAATTTCTTCCTCAGCACCTCGCCAGAATCGGCGAATTTCTCGCCGTCTCCGCCCACGATCATCATCGCCGACCACCTCAACAGAACCAGGGTATGAATACGCACCCGTAGCCCTGTAATTTGCATCAAATAGCTAACCATAGCTCCAATTCGACACTTGGCCGGAGCTGCGCCGCCGCAGACATGGACTCCGGCGATGCTCCGGTGAGTTTCTCGAGAGGCCAAGACCACCACGGCGTTTATCGTGTCAAGAGGGTTCGATAGAGCTTAGCCGCGCATCTGGGGAGGCCCTAAATCGGCGGCGCCGTCCCCAGTTGGCCGCCGGCGACTAAACGTCGGCGAGGTCAACACGCCCGGTCAATTTTGACCAAACGCAGCTTGCGTGGCAGCCTACGTGGCACTGGACCCACGGGGCAGTGTCTAGTGCTAGGTTCTGCCACGGTAACAAACCGTTTTTTTTATTTTAATTCCAATTCAATAATTACTGAAACTTTATAAATATGTAGAAAATTCATTATAACTCAGAATAATGTAAATAAGATATCAAAATGCTCCTAAAAATAAACTCTATCCAATAAAAATATAAAAAGAAATTTTATATTTTTAATAAAATTTTTAATTTTTTAATACTCATTAATTAAGCCTTTTCTTTAATTCTAAATTCAATTAAAATTCAATAATTAGGAAAAATTGCCAAATTAAATAAAAACCAGTAAGTAAATAAAGAAAACATTAAAACTAATTTTCTTTATTTGTTATTTTGTTAAATCCTTATTAGAAGGATTTAAACCCTAATTAATAATTACCTTAATTATTAATCAATTAAAAATAATAATATGTCAAATCCAATATTAGTTTTATTTCAAAGTTATTAATAACTTCAACTTGATAATGAAGTTACTAATCATAGAACCATATGATAATTAGAAAACCCTAGTTCCATAAGGGAGAAAACTAGAAACCTATCATTTCATGAGAAACCCTAAAACCCTAACTCCATTAGGAACCCTAGTTCTATTATTACATGTAAACCCTAAATTGCTTCTAAACCTAAACCTAGGTTAGAACATGTGATCATGGTATTTTGATTTCATTCATATCTCCATAGTAGCAAATAAACAATTACCAAGTCTTCATAAAATAATAGAGACCCATCTTTAATACATTGGTACTACATGTGTTCATCTTCATCAGACCTAGATAATCAAGTAGGGTTAACCAAGTGTAAACCCTAGATCCTAGTACCAAAACAATCATCCTTAGTTATCCATGCTTAGCATCACACCATTGTGATGAACTCTAATAGCAACCATACCTAATCTTGTGCATTACATAACCATGTTCCACTACACCCTACTAGTGTTATATACTTATGAACCACAACATTCATAAACCAACTATATCCTACTTAAGTGGATCCAATAGTAAACCCTAGCTAACCTCAACTCTAATTAAGATACTTCTTATTACTTAAGAAGTATGTTCTTCAAAAGTTATTCTTTTGAAGATAACAAAGAGTAGCCAGCAACCCTGCCTTATAGGACCTATAAACCCTAACTATCTATCACCAATCAGGTATACCAACCCTGATAGCAATCATATACTATTAATTGCTTAAGATACTTATGCTTCACTAAAACCATACAAGCCCTAGTGGTTGATGAATCAAACATCTTTAGGATCCATCTACTCCTTACCCTAGGAACTAGTTGGAAATCATAATAAACCATAAAACTCCACCACCCTGATTGTTATACTTGTTCTTTCTTAAAGAACATGTTCTTCAAAAGTTATTCTTTTGAAGTATATAATAACCAATCATTAACCATGACATATAGTGCTAAAACCAACCACTATTCATTACATGTTAGGATTACACCAAATCTTATTGTTGTGTGCTATTAATACTATTGTTATGCTATATTGCAAGACTCGTTTATGATACCAAGTAATCACACCTGAATAAGAACCTTGTTTGTGAATCACTCTAAAAGTGCAACACACACTGAACTAATCATTACAACTCACTAATCCTAAATCATCGGGGTTAGGTCACGCTTAGAGAGATTGCATCTCATACTTATGCATTATTGCATCCTTGCCAATCTCTTAAACATCGTCCTTACCGGACGATGATGCTATTTCAGAATTCTGAGTTATTGCGTATCGAAGACTTTGTCTGCATAATCTTGCAGTCAAGAAAGGCAAGTTCATCACTTGCTCATGTCATTTGAGTATTTTTACCAAATTACTTGCAAAGTACTATGTTTATCACTATTGCATAAAAAGCAAAACCACTATTTTCATAACTATGAATATGACTAAGTGGTGGGCAATGGAACCATGGATTGAGTTGATATGGTGGAGGTTCCATTGCAAGGGTTTATATCCATCTAGGATTAAACAACAAATGTCGTCATGTGATTCTTCTGCCGTAATACCCGTGTTAACCATAAGATCTGGAGTGGGATGGAATAGTCAATCGTATTTCCACCTCTTGTACATCAACGGACACGCTTTACCGTAGACACTTGTAATCTGTCGGGGGCAAGCGGTAGGCTGGGGAAGCCAA
Source organism: Lolium rigidum (assembly GCF_022539505.1). Lineage (NCBI taxonomy): Eukaryota > Viridiplantae > Streptophyta > Magnoliopsida > Poales > Poaceae > Lolium > Lolium rigidum. The sequence goes on along the minus strand of NC_061512.1, from coordinate 67,701,282 downwards.
AAGTTCCCCACGGCATTGTCTGTAGACACTTGTCGCCCGAGGAGCAAGCGGTAGGGTGGGGAAGCCAAAAGTTCCCCACGCTATTGCGGTCTATGATGGGTTGCAGCTACCGGCGAAGGAGTTTATGGTACGAGCCCAGAACTGTTGTCGTGGCCGGGGTCCATCCTTAATTGGTATAACGGGACCGGCGAGGACCCAGGGTCGGGGTATGCAACAAAGGGTGGGTGTGCGAGGTAGCGGAGGAATATGATTGGCTATGAACTTATACTGGGCCTCACACCAAAGGAAGTGTGGACGAGTCTGCAACTCGGTTAGCACCAAGGTTAAGATCTCTTATGGGTAAAGCAACACACCTCTGCAGAGTGTAATGAATCGTGACCTGTCACTCCCTGTTCCGGGTTTGGAACTGCGAAAGCTGCCGGAAAGGAACTCCATGAAGTTCTAGTAAACCGGTGAAGGCCGACGGACATAGTTCTTCCGAATAAAAGCAACCTTTTGAAGAAATGGTTATGAAAACCTGCATTGGTATTAGACTTTCTGGTCTAATGCCGTAGCTAGTGCATTAAACACCTCTTTCCTATAATGAACTTGTTGAGTACACTCGTACTCATCCCACACTACAAGAAAAGTTGCCATGGCCGACGAAGTTGAAGTCGCGCCGTGGTTGCTGGTGTACCATGGCCGACGATTTTTGGTCCCTCCGTGGTGCATGTCAAAACTTTTTTTTTCTCGTTTTTGAGGCCACCTAGCCCGACGAAAGCGGCCAAAACGTCGCGTATGGTGGCCCGGGACGTGGTGCATCGCGAATTCTCGGGTTCGCCGGCCGAGTCAACGCAAATCCGCACCGCCGAGGGATGTAGGGCCCGGATGACAGCCTCTGCGGCATTGTTTTTTTTCTCGATCGCGCCATCTCGTTCAACGTTCTCCGATCGAGCCGTTTACGATGCAGGATCATGGGTCCCGCATGTCATCCTCTATGAACCAAAATTCTTTATATTCTTGG
>NC_061512.1:67683306-67700179 GCF_022539505.1 Lolium rigidum | reverse complement strand
GGCGAGATGACTTCCGACCAGAAAATCGATTGCGGCGCGCGAGGTGGCGCCGCGAGCAGCAGCCTGCGCCTCATCCAGATGATGGCAACGCCACGAGATCGCCCGGAAGATGGGGAGGCGGCGGGTCAAGGAGCTCTTGGTGGAGAAGGGATTTGGGGAGGACACGATGGTGGGGAATGGCCCCTAGGGTTTGACCGCGGGTGTGGGCTTTTGTCTCACGCGAGCCCAATCATACCCTCAGCCGAGCCAACCTTATCACGACACCTGGCCCAATCGATGGAGACGAGCGAGGCAAGCGCCCCGTCCTTGCGTGACAGATGCCCATCGTGGATAGCCTGGGAGTGCCCCATGGGGGTGCAACAATCATACCTTTAGATACGTAGGAAGCTAAGGCAATGTATGCACTTATGCAGGTGACACCCCTTATCTTTTCATTGTCAATAAAAAAACCGTATCCTTCCTGCTCCTCTCTTCCCCAGGCGCACCTTGTTCTCTGACCCTCGATGCGCCGCCTCCGCCTCAGGTCTACCACGTCCGCCTCCAGCAGTTGCCCCTCTGGCCAGGCAGAGCCTCCACCGCGCGCCTTCTCTTCCTGCTCCCGCCGCTCAACCCTCGAGCATGATCCGGTCTTTCACGACCTGCTGCAGCCGCAGCGATTCCGGCCGACGTGTGCGTGCAAGAGCGGGCGTCGGTGGCGAGTGTGCGTGCTTGAGGGTACGACAGTGCTAGTGCAGCGTCGGCGGCAAGCGAGCGTGCTAGAGGGGTCACCGACGGCGAGGGTACGTCGTTGTAGTTCCGGCCGGCGATGAACGCATGTTGATGTGCTTGCCGGCATCGAGCGCTCATGCTAGACGGGGTGCCAGCGGGTAGCGTGCGTGCTACAGGGGATGTGGGCGGCGAGCGGACGTTGTGGTGCCTGCCGCCCTGCCGGTGGCTAGTGTGTGCGCATTTCATTTATCATGTCATGTGCCGTTTCTCTTCAGCAGGAGGGTGTGCCAGGGACTACCAGCGAGTGCGCTCGTTAGACGGGTCCTTGAGATAGACCTAAGAGCATCTCCACTCGTCCCCCCAACCCCCGACGAGGCACCCGAGCGACGTTTTTTCCATCCGGACGGCGAAATTCGGCCCAGTCGCGCTCCCGGTTCCTCGTTTTCGTCCGGATTTGGCCCTTCATCCATCCGGCGAGCCCACGCCATCCCCGGCCCCCCGGGGCGCGCTCGGGGACTCCGGACGAAAGATTTTGGCGCGAAACGTCGTGTGGACCCGCGTAGTCGGCGGCCGGAAAACCAAATCATGTCGATTTTCCCTCCAATTTGCTTGCATATCCCCATTCCCTCCAATTTTGCTTGCATATCCCCATTCTCTCCCGCCGAAATCCCCCAATCTCCTCGTCTTCCAGCTCCAGTTCCTGGCGGCGCCTTCTCGTCCACCACCACTATCCTCCTCGTGTTCTCGTCCACCACAATGCCGCCGAAGGCGCCGGCGAGGAAGATGCGGGCGAAGAAGACGAAGCCGGCGGGCATGTCGAACGCCGAGTGGGCGGCGGACGAGAAACGGCGCGAGGTGGAAACAAGCGCCAGGGCGGAGAGGGTGAAAGAGCCGCCGCCAAGAGGACGGCGGCGGCGGCCGGGACGAACAAGCGAGGCTGATCAACATGGCCTTTAGCGGCGGCGGCAGCATGTTCCCCGGCCAATGGCCGACGCAAGGTACAACCGGTTCCCCGTCGTCCTTCTCCCCTTCGGCCGTACTCGCCGTCGCCGACTGCCGTGTTCCATGAGGGCGCCCACGTCCAACCGCCCAGGTCCACGACGTCGCCGCCCGAGCTTGACGTCGGCCTGTTCGAGGACACCTCGCCGGCCCTGCGACGAGGGCCGCTACCGTTCGGCGCGATGGCGGCGCCGAACGAAGAGGAGATCCACGAGATGATCACCTCCGGCTCCATGGCCGCCGCTGCGAGCCCGGGGTTCTTCATGGCCGCCGCCGCTGCGTGCCCGGGGTTCTTCACGCAAGAGGAGACGAGGGCGACGGCAGCTGTGGCGGCGCGCAACGGGCATCGGGAGGATGTCGCCGACGGAAACCAAGTCGTCGAAGAAGAAGACGAGGAGGAAGAAGAAGAGCCAACTCAAGCATCCGCCAACCTGTCGAAGGGGAAGAAGAAGAGGAAGAAGGACTCGCCGCCTGCCGAACCGCGTATCAAATGGACGCCGAAGGAAGAGGAGTGCCTCGCCGAAGCTTGGATGACCGTGTCCACGAACGGCATAATCGGGGCCAATCGGTCGTTCGACACATACGGCTTCGAGTGAAGCAGGCGTACGAGGAACGCAAACTCGTCGATCCCTACTTCAAGAAGACGAACATGAACGTGTACCGGGGAGAGAAGGCAATGGCCACCCATTGGGGGATCATGCAGACGGCGTGCAGCAAATGGCACGGCATACAGGAGGAGGTCATCAAACGGCTGATCAGCGGCCACGACTTGGAGCAAAGGTATGCTCCGCCGACCCTGCATCACCGAGGTACATCGTCGTTACCCGACCCGTATCGCCGTGCTCTTTTTCCCCAGCTGCGCCGAGCTTTGGACATGTACACGGACGACACCGGCCTGCAGTTCAAGTTCCTCAACGTCTACGCCCGCCTCGAGAATTGCGAGAAGTGGAAGGAAATTCGCACGACCCTCTCGAAGAGCAAGACCGAGCAGTACAACCCCGACGCTCCGGCGCCTTGCGCGGCGGAAGGGCGCCCTGAACTCGGCCAGAAGAAGGCGAAAGAGCTCAAACGTACGGACAATCCCGCCGACAGGATGCAGGCGTCGATCGACAAGTGCTGGGCCGACTTGAGGTCGCACGCCGACGGGAGGAACGACAAGTTCGACGGCAGGTGGCGGGAAATGCTCGCCAACCAAGGCGTCCGGATCGCCCTGCTGAAGACGACGGCGGCGGCGAAGAAGAGGAACACAGACTTGGCGTTCCTCATGGGCGGCGGCGACATGGAACTGATGGACGAGGAGACGAGGAATTGGTACCAGGGCCACCGCAGCGACATCCTCCGAGCCACTCCGGCCGAGTCCTTCGTCGTCTCCGCCGGCTCCTACCTCGTCTACCTCACCATCTACCTCGTCGACTGCGGCTGCTTCGACGTCCACTGCCGCTGCTTCCTCGTCGCCCGCCGCAGCCGCTTCGGCCGCGTGTGAGGGAACTGGTCCGTCGGACACCGCCGTGCCGGCCGGGACTGCCGACGAGCACTGTGTCCGTGTAATTTCCCTCCCGATCGCCGATCTGTGGCTGATCCTTTTGCTCCTTTGCCGATCAACTGGCCGTACTTGTAGCGCGGGACGGCGATTTATTTGAATTTAAACTCTATCCGCGGAACTCCGGGTGGACGACTGGAAATACGGTACTCCCCAGGCCAAAAACTTCATCCATCCGGCGCTAAATAACGCCGGATTTCGGCCTGGGGAGCCCCAACGGCTGGGGATGCTCTAACGACAACCATGCATCTCCGTGGTCGCCGCCTAGCGACGGGCTTTTTATTTGAGTTACATTTCGTTGCCTTTGAAGGACGACAAGGAGTTGTAGGCTAGGGCGCGTTTGGTACGATGGGCGCCCCTTGGCTCGTATTGGCCCAACAAATTTTGGTCGGTTTGGTTGTCTGGGCTCACTCGTGTTGGTGCACGAACCGGATAGTAAAGCACCCATGGACCAGGTCCTGGAGGAACACTCGAATCGCCGTTTATACGGATGCAGGAAAATCTCGTACGCAGCTGATGCAAAAGGGAATTTTTGGATCGATGTACATGAAAAATATGTGTGTCGATGATATGAATCAATTCCGATAACCGTTTTCGAGTTTCGTCAGTCGTAAATCGTTAATTTTATGTATGAAATTTTAAGCGAATTTTGTCAAATTTATCGCACACGCTTAACCGTTTGAAATTTCCTTTGAGGAGTAGATTCATCTCACCATTCCGCATGACTTTCATGTTGACAGTTTTTTTTGTTCCGGTGTACATACACGGATAGATAAATGGCTTGCTAGTATAATATAATATAATGTGTACCTATATGTGAATATAGTTTGGAGTACTCTTACTCAACTTCTCACTTGCCATCTGATAAGGGGTGGCCCGATCTTCTCAGTAAGCAGCGGTGGTGATGATGATCACGGGATGATAGCAGCGGAGAGACACGACGATGTAGTGTATGATAACTTGTATGACGCAACGAGATCTCTCGATTGGTCCCTGTCGCCAATGCAACAGCTCTCAACCCTGCAAGATATTCGCAACTCCACACACTTGCGCACGTAGCCGCCGACCACGAAGCGGTAAGTTGCAACCGTCTAATTCCCAATGGAACAGACGAGATCACACAAGACTTAAACGAGGATCTACACAATATCCAAGCAATATGGTGTAGGGAATTCAATAGTTTTGCAGAGCAAACAACTAAGAACTAGGGTTTATCTTAAACGTGGTCTAAAGCCACTAGGGGGCGTCCCGGGCACTTATATAGGTGTCCGGGACGAGTTCAGTCGAAAAGATACAAAAATAACCGACCCGGAATAGATGCTGGTCGAGACGGACTCGGACTGGGTCCGGTGCAGGATCCGGTCGGCCGGGCTGTGGACCGGACGGTCGGTCTGTGGTCCGGTCAGCCGGGCTGAGGACCGAGAAGTCCGGTCGGGAGTCCGGTCAACCGGTCGGAAGCCGGGAAAACTGCGAAGTTTCCGGTTTCGCCCCGGTACGATAAATTTCCTCCGGTTGGTGGCCGGTTTACGACCGGTCGACCGGACCAGAGGACCGGGCTGGCCGGTCCGGGGCCGGTCCGACCGGGTTCTGGACCGGCCTGGACTTCTTCTTCTCCTCTCGCGCATTCCTCCCGCTCCTCCCTCGCGCGTCCATGAGATATCTTCATGTCCGGCTCCATGTCCGGCTTCACCGGCCTTCTTGACGTCCGTCTTCACGTCCAGCTGCTCCTCTCCTCGTGCGATGCATGTCTCCTCTTGATACCTGATGATACATAAGTAATAGGACTTGGGCAGTATAAAGTTCTCATCAATCAAAGTACCGTTTAGAAACAAGTTCACCTATTGTTTAAGTAGCTTCGCACGAGCTCTTGTAATTGGTCCAATCCGAACTTCATCGGACTTGAACTTCACAGCAGGTTCATCTTCAATTGGTAATGACGGAGGTAGTAGTGAGGTAGGGATGTCCTCATCATCTCCCCCCTCCTTCAAAAGGCGTCGACCCCGACGCTCCAAGGTCTTCTCCGTCATATGGTGTCAAATCAGCAACATTGAAAGAATTACCGACACCAAACTCATCAACTGGAAGATCTATCGAGTATGCATTATCATTGATCTTGGCAAGCACTTTGTAAGGACCAGCACCACGAGGCTTCAACTTAGACTTCCGCGGCTTCGGGAACCTATCCTTGCGAAAATGTACCTCAGACCATATCACCAGGCTGGAACAACATCTCTTTGCGCTTCTTGTTCATCCTTGCAGCATTGCTCTTGCCTTTCTTCTCGATCAACTCTTTAGTCTTCACATGGATCTTACGCACAAAATCTGCCCTCTTGGATGCCTCCATATTAACTCTCTCATGTATGGGTAAAGGCAACAAGTCAAGTGGAGTAATGGGTTTGAAACCATACACCACCTCAAAAGGACACAGCTCCAGTGGTAGAATGTACCGCCACTGTTGTAAGCAAACTCCACATGCGGCAAACACTCTTCCCACTCCTTCGAGGTTCTTCTTGATCATGGATCTCAACAGTTGTGACAAGGTTCGATTCACCACCTCGGTTTGACCATCGGTTTGGGGATGACAAGTAGTACTGAACAGTAGCTTTGTCCCCAGCTTTCTCCAAAGTGTCTTCCGAAGTAGCTCATGAACTTCACATCACGATCGAAACAATAGTCTTCGGGACTCCATGTAGTCGAACAATCTCCTCTGAAAAACAGGTTAGCAATATGCGACGCATCGTCGCTTTTGTGGCAGGCAATAAAGTGTGACATTTTAGAAAATCTGTCCACTACCACAAATATAGAATCATGGCCTCTCTTAGTACGCGGCAAACCCAACACAAAATCCATACTAATATCTTCCCAAGGTGTAGTAGGTGCCGGTAAAGGAGTATACAAACCGTGAGGCTTCAGCGTGGACTTGGACTTGTTGCAAGTAATGCACCTCTTCACATACACTGTCCACGTCCCGCCTCATCTTTGGCCAATAAAAATGATCAGCGAGCATGAGTAGCGTCTTCTCACGCCCAAAGTGACCCATCAAACCTCCGAGCATGTGATTCCTGCAATAAGAGCAAACGCACGGACGATTACGGAACACATAGTTTGTTAGCTCTAAACAAGAACCCATCATGTATGTGATATTTTTCCCATGCTTTACCAAGAGCACATAAGCGATATGGTTCAGCAAAATCATGATCGAGTAGCATACAAATCACATAGTATCTCTAAACCAGGAATTTTAACATCAAGTTGAGTTAATAGCATATTCTTCCTAGATAGAGCATCGGCAACAATGTTATCTTTTCCCTTCTTATGTTTAATAATGTATGGAAAAGACTCAATGAACTCAACCCACTTAGCTAGACGCTTATGCAAAGTAGATTGGGCTTTCGGGTATTTTAAAGCTTCATGATCAGAATGTATGATAAATTCTTTTGGCCACAAATAATGTTGCCAAACCTCAAGAACTCTAATTAAAGCATACAATTCTTTATCATATATAGGATAGTTCAACTTAGCACCGGATAGTTTCTCGAAAAATATGCAATTGGGCGACCCTCTTGCATCAACACACCACCAATTCCAATACCACTAGCATCACATTCAATCTCAAATTGCTTATTGAAATCAGGAAGTGCAAGCAACGGTGCAGAAGTTAACAATCGTTTCAGTTCATCAAAAGCATGATCTTGGGCAACGCCCCACTCAAATGCAACACCCTTTTTAGTTAAGTCATTCAAAGGTGCAGCAATAGTAGAAAAATTGGGCACAAAACGGCGATAAAACCCAGCTAGACCATGAAAACTTCTAACTTGACTCACATTCATGGGAGTAGGCCAATTTTGAATAGCTTCAATTTTAGACACATCTACTTCTACTCCATGCTTAGAGACAACATAACCCAGAAATATGACCTTATCTTTGCAAAATGTGCACTTCTCAAGATTACCATAGAGTTTATTATCACGCAACACTTGCAAAACATGTCGAATATGTATAGTATGATCAGATTCATTGCGGCTGTAGATTAATATGTCATCAAAGTATACAACCACAAATTTGCCAATAAATTCACGCAAAACATGGTTCATTAGTCTCATGAACGTGCTAGGTGCATTAGTTAACCCAAAAGGCATTACTAACCACTCATATAAACCAAATTTTGTTTTAAAGGCTGTTTTCCACTCATCCCCTTCTTTCATCCTAATTTGATGATAACCACTACGCAAATCAATCTTAGAGAACACAACAGCACCACTCAATTCATCTAGCATATCCTCTAAACAGGGAATAGGATGACGATATCGAATAGTAATGTTGTTTATAGCTCTACAATCTACGCACATACGCCAAGTACCATCTTTCTTAGGAACTAGAATAACGAGGAACAGCACAAGGACTAAGGCTTATGCGGATATAACCTTTGTCGAGTAGCGCTTGTACTTGCTTACGTATCTCCTTCGTCTCTTCGGGATTAGTGCGATATGGCGCCCTATTGGGCAGCGATGCTCCGGGAATCAAGTCAATTTGATGCTCAATACCTCGCAATGGTGGTAGTCCTGCGGGTACCTCCTCCGGAAACACGTCGCCGAATTCCTGCAAAACACTAGAAACACCAAGAGGAAGAGGGGTCATGTCGTTAGAAACCAAAACCGTACCCCCGTACAAAAGCACAAGAGGCATGGCCGTAGGATCCTCACTAAATTCTCTCATGTCTTCTTTGGTGGCTAATGAGACTAAGGAATTCACTCTCTCACTTTTCGTTATATCACTCACGGCATTACAATTCTCTCGCCTATCTATGGATGCATCCTCCAAATTCACTTCAATCTTCGACGAGACTCATTGACAATGCTGTTGTGGTGACATAGGCTGTAAGTTAATTTTCTTGCCCTTGTACTCCAAGTGATATGTATTGGCTCGGCCATTGTGTTGTACGAACGGTCATAGAGCCAAGGCCGACCCAATAAGAGGTGACAAACCGTCATAGGAACCACATCAAAATCAATGCAATCCTTATACGGTCCAATCTCAAACTCAACACGCACCATATGGTTTACCTTCATCTCACCATTGTCGCTCAATCACCGAATATAATATGGATGCGGGTGCGGTAGGTACTTCAACTTCAGCTTGGTACATAACTCCTTGCTTGCTAAATTGCGGCAACTCCCGCCATCAATAATGACCTTGCAAGCCTTGTCAGGACCAACCAAAGCTTTGGTTTGGAACAAATTGAAACGCTGAGTAGATGCACTAGGCAACACATTAAGAGCACGCTGCGACACAACAATGGTACGAGCATCAGAAGGATATGCATCTTCACCATCAGTGTCATAGGCATCATCGTCTGGAGCATTTGGATCAACATCATCTCCGAGTCTCATACTCATTGTCCTCATTGATAAACATGACTTTGCGGTTAGGACAATCTCTCTTGAAGTGACCCTTGCCACCACATGTATGGCAAAGCATATCGCGGTTGCGCGTTGTAGACACACCGGAACCACTCGTACTTGCCGCAGATTCGGACTTCTTTGCATTAGATACATTGGAGACCGGTTTACTAGGCGGAGTAGAGTAAGGAACGGAGCGCGTCGACGGTGCCGGCACCGTAGAGGGCGCGCGGGGTGTAAACGCCCGGCTCCCGTAGCACGTCCTTTAACCTTTGCTTCTTCGACCAACTGTGATTCAGCTTCTCTTGCATGATGTAACAATTGATTCATATCGGTGTAGGTGTAATGACGAACAATGCCTTTAACGTCATACTTCAATCCATTGAGAAAACGCTGCATTGTCATCTCTAGAGACTCACGGACACGACCACGCTGCATAAGCATCTCCATCTCCATGTAGTACTCATCAACAGTCTTCACACCTTGCCTCAACAGTGTTAGCTTATCAAATATATTCCGCATGTAATTTGTAGGCACAAAACGAGAAGTCATAACTTCCTTCATAGCACGCCATGTACGGATAGGTTGTGCACCATCTTCGTCGCGGTTACGAACCAAAGAATCCCACCAACGCAATGCATAACCATCAAATTCAGAAGAAGCAAGTTTGATCTTCTTATCTTCAGAGTAGTTGGGATGTAAGCTCCATAACTTCTCAATCTTGAGCTCCCAAGTGAGATATTCTTCAACATCAGCTCCCCCTTCAAACTTGGGCTTACCCAATCCATCTTCTTCATCTTGCCCACGACCATTACGGCCAAGTGGAGCCCGACCACGTGGACGATAATCACGAGGCGCACCACGAGCATTGTGTGCGTCATCGTCAAACTCAGGATCGTCATCATCGTCTTGTTGTTGTTGTGTAGTCAAATTCTCAATAGCGAGGCGCATATCGGCAAGATTGCGCTGTATATCGGTCATTTGATCAGCCAAACCAGTGACGGTGACATTAGTAGCATCCAACGTCTGTTTGATCTCGTCAACTGTACCCTTAAGCTCATCATCCTTAGTGCGGAATTCACGTCGCATCTCGTTACGAAGAGCTTCATACTCCCTCCATGTGATGATATCTGCCGAATTCTTGTTTTCTCGATTAACAATCTTAGTATCACTAGCAGACATGATTAGTAGGTTAGTGCACTAAATCAAAAGTATATGGTGGTACTCTCACAACTCACTCAAAACTGATAAGAAAAGGAAATCTTACCGTTCCAAAGTAAATTAGTGTTGCTTACCACTTGTAGTAACAACTAGTGCACGGATGTAGCGAAGCGAATATCAAGGATATAAGAATAATCACACGACAAAGCGGGATATATGTGGGGTTGTAGGTAGGCTACCTATTTGCACCAATAACAAGCTCTAGCGCTGACCGTAGACAACCAATGATACTCACACAAGGCGATATAATGGGGCAATGCAACTATATGTGGGAAAGGTTGCAAGGCACAAGAGAGACGCTAGCAAAGCTCAACGAGACAGGCACAAGATTGCTCAACTACGGGTGCAGTAAAGTAAACTTAGACCTTCACTTGATTCAACTAGCACTTCACTTTTCTTTTTGGATTTTTCTTTTTGTATAACACACGCAGCTATGTAGCTCTTTTTGCTTCTTTTCAATTTTTTTTTTTTGATTTTCTGACACAACTCCTTGATAACACGGCCAACAGAAATTGCAAAGCACCAAAACCTAACGAGCAGCCTGTCGAGCGGTAAAACTAGTCTCTTCTGGGGAAGTTCCTAGTCACTTTATATCGATAGGCTGTGTCTATGGTTGGGAACAAGCACACTGTACGCTATGTGGACTCGGAGTAAACAAAAACTGACTCTAGATGACAAACTAGATGAAAAGAAAACACAAACCCTAACAATTCTACTAGAAGAAAGATAAAGGTACGCAAAAACAACTACGAAAAGTAACTAAAACTCGAAATTAGTGCAATCTAAGGCTATGGCAAACCCTAACCCTAACTTTTTATGGCTTTTTCGGATAGGAAAACACTCACAACTCAACTATGGGGTGGATTGTGGATGGCTTACCGAGGAAAACTGGAAATCTGATACCAAGATGATAAGGGGTGGCCCGATCTTCTCAGTAAGCAGCGGTGGTGATGATGATCACGGGATGATAGCAGCGGAGAGACACGATGATGTAGTGTATGATAACTTGTATGACGCAACGAGATCTCTCGATTGGTCCCCGTCGCCAATGCAACAGCTCTCAACCCCGCAAGATATTCGCAACTCCACACACTTGCGCACGTAGCCGCCGACCACGAAGCGGTAAGTTGCAACCGTCTAATTCCCAATGGAACAGCAGATCACACAAGACTTAAACAGGATCTACACAATATCCAAGCAATATGGTGTAGGGAATTCAATAGTTTTGCAGAGCAAACAACTAAGAACTAGGGTTTATCTTAAACGTGGTCTAAAGCAACTAGGGGGGGCGTCCTGGGCACTTATATAGGTGTCCGGGACGAGTTCTGGTCGAAAAGATACAAAAATAACCGACCCAGAATAGATCTGGTCGAGACAGACTCGGACTGGTCCGGTCTGGGATCCGGTCGACCGGGTTGTGGACCGGACGGTCCGGTCTGTGGTCCGGTCAACCGGGCTGAGGACCAGGAAGTCCGGTCGGGGGTCCGGTCAACCGGTCGGAAACCGGGAAAACTGCGAAGTTTCCGGTTTCGCCCCGGTACGATAAATTTCCTCCGGTTGGTGGCCGGTTTACGACCGGTCGACCGGACCAGGGACCGGGCTGGCCGGTCCGGGGGCCGGTCGGACCGGGTGCAGGACCGGCCTGGACGTCGTCTCTCTTCTCGCGCATTCCTCCCGCTCCTCCCTCGCGCGTCCATGAGATATCTTCATGTCCAGCTCCATGTCCGGCTTCACGGCCTTCTTGACGTCCGTCTTCACGTCCGAGTTGCTCCTCTCCTCGTGCGATGCATGTCTCCTCTTGATACCTGATGATACATAAGTAATAGGACTTAGGCAGTATAAAGTTCTCATCAATCAAAGTACCGTTTAGAAACAAGTTCACCTATTGTTTAAGTAGCTTCGCACGAGCTCTTGTAATTGGTCCAATCCGAACTTCATTGGACTTGAGCTTCACAGCAGGTTCATCTTCATTTGTTAATGACGGAGGTAGTAGTGAGGTAGGGATGTCCTCATCACCATCTTCATGGAGGGCGACGTGATGATGATAGGTGAGAAGTGAGAGGTGATAATCCATGGTGGTGGTGGCATGATGATGTTCGTCTTCGTGGTCGGCCATGTGGTGATGCTTTTGACCGGCATGACCGGCAGTGTCATGGTGATATTCAGCTTCGTTGTCGGCGATATGGTGATGCTTGTGATGGGCGTGAACGACGGTGTCATGGTGGTGTTCGTCTTCGTGTTCGGTGACGTGGTGATGCCTGTGACCGGCGTGACCAGTGATGTCATGGTGGTGTTCGGCAACATCGTCGACGCCATGGTAATGCTTTTGACGGGCGTGAACGGCTATGTCGTTATGGTGTTCGTCTTCGTATTCGGCGACGTGGTGATGCCTGTGACAGGCGTTACCGGTGGTGTCATGGTGGTGATGGTTATGATATGTGTTAGGTAGTAATCCATGGCGGTAACCGTGTAGGTGTAGATATTTTTTTTGAGAATCAGTACCACATATATTCATAGTAACAAATAGTACATGATAGAGATACATGAACTGACTCCAACGATTACAAAATAAAGTCTAAAAGATAGTAACAAATCTTCAAGATCTTCAAATTCTTTCTTCTTCCAGAACACAAACCTGTACTCTTCTGAAGGCAGTCAAATATAGATAACGAATCATAGACCTGTAAATACCAATGAAAGTTCTCCCATAATTTTTTGAGTCGCAATGCCAAGGCTGCATGCACGCACGCACCCATTAAAGCCGTCATTCAACATAGGCAAGAGTACCAACACACGTATGTCAGGGAATAAGAACCGACTAGCTTTGTCATCGTTGAAGGAGAGCCGAGAGTACGAATCACCATTGTCGAGGACGTAGAAGCCTGGACAAAAACTGCAAGGATAATCCTCCCCGCAACAACAACGAGAAAAGATCCAAAATCGCTTCTGAAGGCCAATACCTAGAGGATTGTAATCTTTCAACACCACTATTGATGTCGGGAAGGAGATCTCGTCGTCAAACGAAAGCCCAAAGATCACTTATTGCAGACGATGCCATCTCCATTGAGAGGAAACCAACAAGAAGACGACTACCACAAACCAAACATAATCAACTGAAAACACTACTTCTATTGAAAACTCCACGTATAGATCGGGTTCCACACTCCTCCCGATGCCAGCGAAACCGACCGGAAGAGGGGGAACCGATCTATGGAGGAGGCTGAAATAGAGGCGGCTAGGGTTTTGGAGAGGCGGCGGCTGTCTTTTCCGGTGCGTTACCTGCTAAGATGATGGGTGGGTTATGTTGTGTTACCGTGTAGGTGTAGCTAGTGGCAGCAACATCCTTGTTGTGCTACATTGAAAGCTTCGGCCTATCATATTCAACCCAGTCTTGCGCGTAGGTAGCGTAAACCGCCTTGGCCACCGTCGGCGAGTGACATGGTGGTCTTTTCGCGCACCGGCGTGGTGCCAGGCTTCATGATAGCGGCGTGAGGCATTGTGATAGATGAGGAGGTGAGAGATAAGGTCACTATGTGGATAAGTGGTGAGGCTAAAACTAGGCTTGTATGAAAACAAACAGACTGAGCCTTATGTTTCTTCTAGGCCAAACAATAGACCAAATCTGATATGTGGCCCGCGATGCTGAATGTGATCTCATCTAGGGGTGTAAACGGATCGGATCAGATTTCACTCTTACCATATCTTTTACCACATATTTTCGTCTGATTCGGACCGGAGCGGATATTGACCGGTTTCGGATTCGAATGCGGATATACCGGACTGCGGATTCCAATCGGAAACAGGGCAGATTTGGACCAGAAACAAAAATAGTCGGATATATGCCCTCATTAGTAGATAGATATCGTTCTTGCAAAACTTGAGAGGGATTTAAACTTTTAATCTTGTGTAGTTAAGAAAAAAGAGACACAATTTATAATAAAACTTAAGCATTGATTGAATTTAGAGCTAAACATGCTCATCAAATGAATTATGTAACTCAATAACTACTAAGTTTATGAGATTGGCTTTGGCTTTTGACTCAAAATCGGATTATCTGGTTTTAAACCTTCGGATTATTCTAATTAAATTTCGGATAATCCATATCCGCATGCTATTTGCTATACCATATCCTATACCTTATCCGGAGCAACACTTCAGAATCGGATATCCTTATCCGCCGGATTCTTGAAAATCGGATATGGACACCTCAAGACGGATTTGGAGCCCGTTCTGGTGCGGAAATTATTCTATCCATTTACACCCCTAATCTCATCTCACAACGCAGTCATACAAGAAATCGGTCCAAGAAGAAGGCCACTGATTGTTCGTGGAGTCAGTCAAATTCTTCGTGGAGAAAGCTGTGAAAATCGCCAACAGTGACCACTTCATCTCCTCCATTTACAACAACGCTCTGGTACTCTTCTCGGTTGCCGCCGCGAGACGGTGTAGGTATGAAATGCTATAATATATGCATGCTAAATTTTTTTGCAGTATTTGAAATACTGCGTTCCACACGGTATATGCAGTAGATAGAAAACTATTAGCATACCAAACACACCACTAATTGGCTACATATTTTTGCAGTATTTGAAATACTGCGTTCCACATGGTATATGCAGTAGATAGAAAACTAATAATAGCTAGCATACAAAGCACACAACATGTTAATCCTTATCCGCATCCGGATAATCCATATCCGCATGCTATTTGCTATACCATATCCTATACCTTATCCGGAGCAACACTTCAGAATCGGATATCCTTATCCACCGGATTCTTGAAAATCGGATATGGACACCTCAAGACGGATTTGGAGCCCGTTTTGGTGCGGAAATTATTCTATCCATTTACACCCCTAATCTCATCTCACAACGCAGTCATACAAGAAATCGGTCCTAGAAGAAGGCCACTGATTGTTCGTGGAGTCAGTCAAATTCTTCGTGGAGAAACTGTGAAAATCGCCAGCATTGACCACTTCATCTCCTCCATTTACAACAACGCTCTGGTACTCTTTTCGGTTGCCGCCGCGAGACGGTGTAGGTATGAAATGCTATAATATATGCATGCTAAATATTTTTTGCAGTATTTGAAATACTGCGTTCCACACGGTATATGCAGTAGATAGAAAACTATTAGCATACCAAACACACCACTAATTGGCTACATATTTTTGCAGTATTTGAAATACTGCGTTCCACATGGTATATGCAGTAGATAGAAAACTAATAATAGCTAGCATACAAAGCACACCACATGTTATATGCTAAATATGTTTGCAGTATTTGAAATAATGCTTTCCAAATTGGCTTAGGACATCGTTATTTTTAGTCATTTGCCCAAACACACCACTAAAATATATTTTTGCCCAGTACCATTATACTTTTGTGATACATTTGTTGGAGATATGCCCAAGAGGCAATAATAAATGGTTATTATAATATATCTTTGTGTTTATGATAATGTTTACATACCATGCTATAATTGTATTAACCGAAACATTGATACATGTGAGTTATGTAAACAACAAGGAGTCCCTAGTAAGCCTCTTGTATAACTAGCTTGTTAATTAATAGATGATCATAGTTTCATGATCATGAACATTGGATGTTATTAATAACAAGGTTATGTCATTATGTGAATGATGTAATGGACACACCCAAATTAAGCGTAGCAAAAGATCACATCATTAAGTTATTTGCTATAAGCTTTCGATACATAGTTACCTAGTCCTTTCGACCATGAGATCATGTAAATCACTTATACTGGAAGGGTACTTTGATTACATCAACGCCACTGCTTAAATGGGTGGTTATAAAGGTTGGATTAAGTATCCGGAAAGTATGAGTTGAGGCATATGGATCAACAGTGGGATTTGTCCATCCCGATGACGGATAGATATACTCTGGGCCCTCTCGGTGGAATGTCGTCTAATTAGCTTGCAAGCATATGAATGGTTCATAAAGAGACCACATACCACGGTACGAGTAAAGAGTACTTGTCAGGAGACGGGGTTGAACAAGGTATAGAGATACCGATGATCAAACCTCGGACAAGTAAAATATCGCGTGACAAAGGGAATCGGTATCGTATGTAAATGGTTCAGTCGATCACTAAAGTCATCGTTGAATATGTGGGAGCCATTATGGATCTCCAGATCCCGCTATTGGTTATTGGTCAGAGAGAGGTCTCAACCATGTCTGCATAATTCGCAAACCGTAGGGTGACACACTTAAGGTTTGATGTCGTTTAAGTAGATATGGAATATGGAATGAAGTTTGAAGTTTTGTTCGGAGTCTCGGATGGGGTCCAGGACATCACGAGGAGGTCCGGAATGGTCCGGAGAATAAGATTCATATATAGGAAGTCATATTCCAAGTTTGGAAATGATCCGGTGCATTTATGGCAGGTCCGGGACTCCACCTTGCATGGCCGGCCAAACCCTAAGGGGAGGAGTCCCAGGTGGGCTCCACCATAGGTGGCCGGCCAACCCACCTCAAGGAAAGGTGGGAGCCCCACCTTGAGTAGGTTTCCCACTTTTGGGAGGTTTTGTTGTTGGGGTCTTATTCGAAGACTTGGACTACAACTCTTGGGGATTTCCACCTATACAATGAGGAGCATAGGGGAGGGGCCGGCTACACCTTGCCACCCTTGGCCGCAGCCCCTAGTTGGCCGGCGCCCAAGCCCCCTCTCCCCAAACCCTAGCTACCTCTCCTCCACATACAACTCCCGCATACGCTTAGGCGAAGCCCTGCCGGAGTTCTCCATCACCACCGTCACCACACCGTCGTGCTGCCGGGATTCCGAGGAGGATCTACCACTTCCTCTGCCCACTGGAACGGGGAGGAGGACGTCGTCTTCATCAACACCGTACGTGTGACAGAGTACGGAGGTGCTGCCCGATTGTGGCACCGTCATGATCTTCTACGCGCTTTTGAAAGCGGCAAGTGATCATCTTCTGCAACAACGAGATCTAATCTCGTAGGCTTTGGAAATCTTCAAGGGTTAG
>NC_061512.1:67667156-67683206 GCF_022539505.1 Lolium rigidum | reverse complement strand
ACCATTATACAAAACCTGCAGTGGCATGAGTTTCACGGGATCGTGCGCCAAGGCGCACATCTAAATCTAGTAGCGATTAAGAAAGCGATGTGCGCGAGGGCTAGGAACCGCTCCCACTAAACAGGAACTGCTCCAGCAACGGGCAATCTCTGCCCGCCGGCAAACTACACCGGCCCAGGGGCAGCCGCCGGTCCCTGCCTCCTCCGTCGGCCGTTCCGGCGACGGGAGGGGGTGGGGACCCCGGAGTATCGGCTCCGGCCTGTAGTTATTGGCAAGTGTTTTCTTGGGGCGCCATTCTATGGAGAAGACTGCGTCGCGTCGGAATAATTTGCCTCTGCTCTTTCTCCATCTCGGCGTCGCTCTAACCGGTGATGTCGGAGGGCAGGTGGCCTGGTCTTCTTGCTGGTCTTCGGATCTGGTAAGATTCGTGTCTGGCGGTTGGCGTTCGGCACTCTCGCGGGTGACGGTTGCGTTGGCTGCTGCAGTTATGTCTAGCGTCTTGCAGTTGGGTGTGAGGATGACGGCAGGCGGCAGCGTTTGTCTTCTTCGACTGAGTCTGGAGACGATGACGGTGTTGGGATCTGGTGACCATGAGGAAGATCCCCGGCCGACGTGCCACAAAGTCTCGGGCTCGTCCTCTGCGACGATCCAGTTCATCGGCTCAAAAAGCATCATTGAATGCGATGGTGATCTCCCAGATCTAGGTGTGGTGGTTGTTCGTCTCTTTTTCCAGCGCTACCATGGTGGCAGTGGAGGAAGATGGACGATGTTTCGGCGAGGCACAGGTTTCTCCAAGGGTGAACTTGTAGTTTTACTTCTTATGAGTTTTCTTGTGCAAAGTTGCTTGATGCAAATGTTTATCTTGTGTGGTGACCATATGTGTAATCTCTGTAAAAAGATTGTCTAATGAAATATATGGTTACGTCAAAAAAAAAAAAAGATAAGGGGTTAGATGGACTAGGAACATGAGCCATCTGGGCCTCGGCTTGGCCAGTTTTTGGCCTGGGTGGGCCTGGACAGCCAGGAAGGGATCTTCTCGTAAGCCTGTTTCAGAAATGAAGTAGGACAATGTATAGAAACGGTTTTGGCAAAATTTTGAAAAGCTCAACTTGAGCAACAATGATAGTAACTTCACTGCAACGGTAAGCAACTTCGCAACAACGATAAGCAATTGCACACCAGCGATAAGCAACTTTTGCCATACCGAATACTTCCCAACAACAAGTAGGCAACTTGACATCAAGGGTTGCCAATCAGAACAACGGTAGAAAATTTCAGAAAAACAGTGATAAAATACCTTCAAAACAACAATAGACAACTTTACTGCAGTAGTAAGCAATTTTCCAACATGGATGTGCAACTTCTCAACCAATTAAAAACCACCTAACATAAAAATGAATGTACTCGTAACTACATATCAACATTGTGCAACTTCATTAGAGCTATAGGCAACTTCACGTAAGCATAACTTAACGATAGTGCAGACAAATATGCAACTTCACAATAGCATAGGTAACTTATGCAACAAGGATAGTCACTTTATAACAACAATAAGAAACTTAGCATTTTTGTTGCAATTTTATTGCAACAGTAGTCAAATTTACTACAGCGGTAGGCAACTTTATTTCGGCGGTACGAAACTTCATTGCGATGGTAGACACCTTCACGTTAGTGGTAGGCAATTAAGGCCATCGATGCGATAGGCAATTCACTATAGCGGTAGGCAACTTTATCACCGCGACAAGAAACTTAACTGTAGCGATATGTAACTGTTATGGAATGGTATGCAACTTTATCATGGTAGTAGTAAAAGTAACTTAAAATCTTGATGTCAACAATAGTATCTAACTTCGCAACAACTAAAATCAACTTAGCATCTTGGTAGAAACTTTATTGTAGTGCTAGGAAAAGTCACTACCACGATAGGAAACCTTTTTACAGCGATAGAAAACATTATCGCGGTGTAAGCAACTTCACTATAATAGTAGGCAACTTCATCGAGCCGATAAGCAACTTAACTACAACGGTAGGCAACTTTTTTTTACAGCGATAGGCAACATTATCGCGGTGTAAGCAACTTCACTGTAGGCAATTTCATCGAGCCGATAAGCAACTTAACTATAGCAGTAGGCAATTCCATCGTGGTAGTAGGCAACTTAGCTGTAGCGATAGGCGATTTTTGTACCACGGTAGGCAACTTCATCGTGGGGTAGTAAAAGCAACTTAACATATCGGTGGCAACAATAATGTTCTACTTCACAACAACTAAATTAACTTAGCAAAGTTCAATTAGAAATAACTAGTACGTCCCTGTAGCCGCCGCCTCTTGAGAAAAGCCCTAGCCGCCCCTACTCAGCCTCCTCCATAGATCGGTTCCCCCTCCTCCGGCCGGCTTCGCCGGCGTCGGGAGGAGTGGGGAACCCGATCTATGAGTGGAGTTTTCAATAAAAGTAGTCTTTTCAGTAGTCTATGTTAGGTTTTTGGTCGCCGTTTTCTTGTTGGTTTCCCCGCAATGAAGATGTCATCATTTGCAATAAGTGATCTTCAGTTTTTCGTTCGACGACGAGATCTCCTTCCCGACGTCAATGGTGGTGCTGAAAGATTACAATTATCTAGGTATGGGTGTTCAGATCTTACTTCGCCAGATCGATCTTGGATCTTTTCTCATGGTTGCCGCGAGGAGGATTATCCTCGCAGTTCTTGTCCCGGTTGCTACGTCCTCGACAATGGTGATTCATATTCTCGGCTCTCCATCAACATCGACAAGGCATATCGGTTTTTATTCCCTGACATACTGGTGTTGGTACTCTTGCCGATGTTGATTGACTACTTTAATGGTTGCGCGCGTGCACGCAGCCTTGGCATTGCGGCTCAAATTAAAATTATGGGAGAACCTTCGTTGGTATTTACAGGTCTATGGTTTGTTATCTATCTATGGCTACCTTCAGAAAAGTACAAGATTATGTCTTAGAAGACGAAAGAGTTTGAAGACCTCGAAGATTTGCTAGTATCTTTTAGACTTTATTTTGTAATCGCTGGAGACAGCTCGTGTATCTCTACCATGTACTATTTGTTATTATGAATATATGTGGTATTGATTGTAAAAAAAAACTAAATTAACTTAGCATCTTGGTGGCAACATTTTTTTACAGCAATAGCCAACATGTTTACAGCGGTAGGCAGCATCATCGCGACGGTAAGAGCATCTCCACTCGTCTCCCCGAACAGGCCCCCGACGTGACATTTTTTCATCCGGACGGCGAAAAATGGCCCAGCAGCGCCCCCGGTTCCTCGTTTTTCGCCGGATTTGGGCTTTCATCCATCCGGCGATCCCATGCCAACCCCGGCCTACCGGGGAGCGCTCGGGGACTCCGGACGAAGCGAAAGCGCGCGAAACGCCGAGAAATATCTCCCGCGCTTTCGTTTCGGCTTCGCCGCGGAGGTGGCCCCGACCAGTCAGCGACACGCGCATCGTCTTCCGCGCACGCATCGTCTTCCGCGCGCAGTAAAGGCTGCCGCCGGTCAGCTCGCCGCAGACGCGTCACATTCCACGCGGCATTAATCGCCGGCGCCAGCCGCGCCTATATATGCCGCTCCGGTCGCCGCGACGCGTACCCCTGCTCCACTCTCCGCCCACTCTCCTCCACTCTCCCGATGGCGTTCAACGACGAAGACGGCGCAGCCATTAACGGCTTCCCCCGCCGGTCGCTGCACGCGTGGGAGGGGCACCTCCTCCACCAGGCGGGTACCCCCGCCCGCCGGACACCGAGCCTCCCGGCGGCGGGTGGCGGCTAGTGCCGGCGGCGTGCCAATCCCGCCGCCGCCCCAGGGCCACGCCCTCGACGCCGCCATCGAGGAGGCTCGGATGGCGATGATGGAGGAAGAGCGCGCCGACCCGCGCCACCACCCCGAAAATATCACGCGGTGGAATTCCTTCTTCCTCCGGCGGTGGGAGCGGGAACTGCCGTCCTACGACGGCCCGCCGCCTCCGCCTCCGCGCAACAACGCCGCGGGTCGCCGGCGATGGTGGAGCGCGCCGAATAGGACGCTCCACAACGTCCTCGAGCACATCGAGGGCGGCAACACCCCGCCGCTCACGATGCCCCCTCCATCGAGGACATCGGCCAACCGCCGCCGGGGAAACAGCTGGCAGCCACGGCGCATGGCTGCCAGCTCGTCGTCTTCCGATACGGCGTCGAGGTCGCTCTCCAGGTCGGCGCCATCCTTGGCGCCGGTGAAAAAGGAGCCGGCTTCGCCGCCGAGCAACCGCACGCGCGGCAGCGGCATCGTCATCCGCGAGCCCTCGGCGGCACAAGGACGCCTCCGCCCGGAGCGCGAACAGGACACCTCCGACGAGCGGAAGCGCAAGCCGGCGAAGGTGAAGGTGGAGGAGGCCGAGAGCGCCGAGGACGCGGCCATCCCCGAGGCCGTCATCGCGAGGTCCCTCCAGGACCTCGTCCCCGCTCAGAACGCCATGCCGCTCGACCAGTGCCCGCGCCCGGTCGAGGGAGCAAGTGGGAGAAGGAGGAGGCGGAGCGGCGGCGAGGCTCCTCCGAGACGTCGCCCGCTACCGCCGGCCTGCGACTCCTCCATCCAGCGTCGCCGTCCCCGTCGTCGACCTCGAAGCATCCGACGACGACCTGTACAGGCCATCGCCGTCCACGCCTCGCACCAGTGGCCGGTGGGGAGACGCCGGCCAAGGCAGCAGCCAGGGGGCTTCGGCGCCGCCGCAGTTCGACGACGACAGCTCCGACGATGATGGCGGCGACGGAGACTACACGGTGTTCTACCGCCATTTCGGCATGTAGAGCGCCGTGTTTTAATATTACAGTCGTATTCCCCTAGCCGAATTCGAAATATAGTCGAATTCGGTCCTCTATGTATGAACTTCGCCCTCTATATAGTAAATATCATTAAATTTAGTCTAAATTCGACTGTTTTATGCCGTAGTTTGTCAAGTTTTCGTTTTTTAAATTTAGATCGCCGTCTTCGCCTGAGATCGCGGCTGGGAAACTACTCCTCCCCACGCCAAATTTACGTTCAATCCGGACGTAAATTTCCCCGGATTTCAGGTGGGGAGGGCAAACGAGTGGAGATACTCTAAGCAACTCTACTTCACCGATAGATAAACAGAGCCATGGCCCAGGGCCATACGACATCAACTTTTCTATCATACTAGCCCATCAACTCAGCCCCAGACTAAAAAGAAGCCCATCAGCTCCTTCTTTCCTCTGTCTCCCGAGCAGAACCTGCCAACGAACGAGACTTGCCGGCCGCTTCCGCTCACCGGCTTGCCCGCCCCGCGTCCTCCGCCGCCGCCGGCCCTCTACTCGCTGCCCCACGTCCATGGCGCCCTACTCATCCTCCGTTAGCCGGCTCCCCACGCCCGCTCCGTCGGACCACATCATCCACCTCCGGCGGGAGTTCCCGTCTCGATGCGCCGCACCACCTCCGCGAAGCTCCGGCAGCAGCCACGCCGCCTCTCCTCCTGTTCCGGTCGTGGCATCCTTGCCGGTTGAGGCAACGCTGAAGTGATAAGGCATGCCCCAAGTCGCAACTCAAAGTGCATATCAATCACGTTGCAAGTGACCCAAACGCTAGTCTACATGAACCAGGCAAGATTGGTGTTGGACACCCCGCACATTCCCTCAATTCAAGCGCACATTTGCGTGATTGGCATCCGCACGCACGAGTCCTATGTCTAAGTTACTATATTAGGCTCGCTTGGCAGGAGTTCTAGGAACAATTTGAGGACGTATTCCCCCTGTCAGTACTTCAGCGAGAGCTGTGACATCTTCGGAGAGACAGCCTTGTGACGGATTTCCCCCCAATGCATCCTATTCCTATCGAAGCAAGGAAGACAAAAGATCTCGTTTGGATTTTTACATTTTCTTTCTTCATTTTTGCTGTGTGTTTCTTGCTACAACCGGTAACACTTTCTACTGCTTATGCAATTGTGGTGTGATAAACCGTAGTGAGGACTCAAAGATCAGTGGTATAAAAAGGGCCAGAAAAATAAATTCATCGGGTGGTATTTCTAATTAAGAGGCATTGAAGGGATGGTGGCTCCATTTATTTTTTGTTAATTTCACGATATTGTTTTGCCAATTACCGGTTGGTGAGTCGGTTGCAGTATTCATCCATGCCCGAGGTATTTTAGACACGAAAATAGTCCGTTTGTCTCTGTTTGGGTCGGGCCACATATATCAAAATGGTCAGTTCTGAGAGCTTGTCCGTTTGGGCCGGGTCTACCCAGCGGCACGACATATTTTTTTTGAAGAAATGGTTTTTATTAATAGAAAATAATTTACATAGATCTGAAAAAGACTCAATATTAAAACCCTGGCTAGGGGTTCGCGCCATGGATGCTTACTCCTCATCGTCGGTGTCGACTATGACTAGAGGTACACAGGCCTGGGTATGTACAAAGTCAACAGTGGCGGCATTGGTGCGGGAGATACCAGCCTACCGTGAGCCAGCGCCAAGACCCGCAGTTGGACGGTGAGACCGCACAACTAGGGGACTGGACAATGGCTATCTCGATCGCCTCTTCCTTCCCGAGGTTTGGCGGCTGGATCTCCGGGTTAACACTGACGGGCATAGCAGGTGCCCCGCCATTGTCTTAGAGATCATCGTTGTGGTCCCCATCTTCCTCCTCCTCGTTGTCGTCTAGGCTGATGCCCATCTCCCGGTTGAAGAAGCCAACGCCGCCGAGGTATCCATCTTGGTGGTGCGGGTCGAACTCGCATGACCCGAAGGAGTGCCAGTTGAGGGAGTTGATGGTCAAGGTCGTATCATCGTGCAGATCCGATGGAGGATGAAGCAGCGAATCTCATCGCACCGCTCTCGTTCCTGGCGTGGCTCCGGAGGCACCAAAACTCGCCGGCTAGTTGACATTCGGACAGGGAGGATGAAGCGGCGGCGGCGAATCTCATCGCACCCCTCGTCGATCAGCCGCTCTGTGTGGTCTACCGGGAAGTAGGGGCGCCTGATCCTTAATTCTTCTTCTCAGACGAGCTAACAACACGGTTGTATTTGGTTTTGTGGAATGTCCCTCCTTTGTCCATGGGGCTAGCGTGTGTCGCGGGCGAAGGCATAACGAGCAAGTCACTGCCAACTAGGCTCAAGGATGAAGGGAGCGGACACGCACACTAACCTCACTACGTGCGCGGCGATGTATTTGCAACCCAAATATGGGCTGCAAATGGGTCGCCCGTGGACAGGGGAGTTATTGTGTATCGGGGAGCGCAGACCGTTGGGCTGGAGTATTAGAGCAAGTTTAATAGTATAGCTAACTGATGGCTATAAGCTAAATGACATGTCATTTATATTTAACTTAGAGCTAACATGTATAATAGTAAGCTATAAAAATGTGCTATTTTATCAATGTATGGCCCACGTTTCACTCTTAAAAAGTGTCTAGGAGCACGGAGCACGTGTTAGAGCTGACTCTGCCATGAGAGTACACTCCTCTTCTCTCCACCTCTCTCTCCTCCAACTAGGCAAGATTTTTTTATTTTAATCCTTATAGCTAGCTGATTAGAACTTATTGTACTTACTCTTAGCCTCCACGACTGTGATCCGTTTACCTCAGGCCTCTAGAGACGCCTTTAATAAATGGCACTTGTGAGAGATAGAGCCACAAAGGATGTCGTTGAAATTGCTTCATCTTCTACCTCTGCCCCTGGTCGGCACTTTGCTTGTCTGCTGGAGTCCGTCCTCGTCTCCAATTTATTACTCCGTCCATGTTTAGGGCTAAGGCTGGCCATGGTGCTAGTATTTTAGGTAGTATCATGCATCCTAAGC
Source organism: Lolium rigidum (assembly GCF_022539505.1). Lineage (NCBI taxonomy): Eukaryota > Viridiplantae > Streptophyta > Magnoliopsida > Poales > Poaceae > Lolium > Lolium rigidum. Next base: position 67,675,400 of record NC_061512.1, on the reverse strand, counting down.
CCATAAAAATGCTGATGTGGTATCTAATTAAGGAGGAGAGATAGGATTCGAGTAACATAGGTGGATATTGTATCATAGCGTATATTGCGAGATAAGTTAATGCTAAATAGATCTTGTGCACATATTTGTGTTGGGATTCTATAAAACAATAAATTTAGAAGATTATGATATTACTCTATAATACCACCCACTATAGAGATAGTATCATAGACAAGTATCATATACATGATACGGAAATTCAATTCGGCTCCCGGGTGCACATGCTCCCTCTACCAAAAAATCATATTTTGAAATGTCGAAAAATTTGGACAAAAAATTCTACATGTACATCTCCATAATATATGAATGTTTGTCAAGTTACACGAAAAACCAATATTTTTTGTGATCTATGTAAAAAGGAGAAAGTTTATCTTGTGAAAAGCATTATTTTTTGCACTGGATTTTGTCTATTTTACACACGTCACATGATAAGTTGATTTTTCATGAAACGACTTTGTAAGCGCATAGCACGTAAAGATGTACGTGCAGATTTTTTGTTTCAATTTTTTTGAAATTTAAAACATGTGTAAGATGCATTTCAAAATATAGGGAGCATATGCACCCATGTTCCAAAACACTACTCCCTGCATGATACTACTATATGATACAATGCACTATGACTAACCTAAGTGATTGGTACAGGTCGGGTTCAACCAGCCATATGTCTAGCACCAATACTCAGAATCGAAGTTCAATGGTGAAAACTGGACGCGGAACCCATATAAGGAGGTGTTTTCCAAATTTAGGGCCTCCATTTGGATTTTCACTGGGGCCTCCAATTTCCGAAAATGAACATAAAATTCTCACAACACACAAATGCTATTTTCACCTTACTTTTAATTGAGGCATTGTGTTCCAGCAAATAAAATGTTTTTCACTGTGGTAGAAAGGACAAGTTTTTGAAGTGGTTACTTTTTTTGCGGGTAAAAATGTAATTTTATTAAATAGGTGGGGTTACAATACGATCATGATCAAGCACCTGAAGGACTACTTCAGGTCCCAATCCTAATCAAGTAGCAGTGCGGTGTTCTACCCTTGCCAAGTTTGCAAGGATATGACTAACCCTAACCTGTGATCATTTCACTTTTACAAATGTACAAACTCTACCTTGATTAACTAGAACACGAAGCTCGGCTATCCAAAATAAAAAAGGAGATCTATCTTGTGCTAAAGACTTTGTAGCAGCCACCAATTGAGAGCAATCTGTCTCCACTATGAAGTGTTTACTTAGCCTAGTATAGAAAAAAAACTGTGTGCTAGAGCAGATCTCTGATGACTAGCCTACGCGAACAACACTAGTGGAAAACAGGGCTTCCGTGGGAGCCTTTTGTCGCGGGCGCGCCTGCACCCGCGACAAATGGCCTGGCCACGTCGCCCCGAAACCATGTGGAGCGGGCAGGGCCTTTTGTCGCGCCCTTTGTCGCGGGCCGTATTACGACCCGCGACAAAAGGGGTCTGAGGCTGGCGCCTCTGTCGGCACTCCTTTGTCGCGGGTCGTAATACGGCCCGCGACAAAAGGGCCATGCCTATACATATAGAAGCAGCCAGCCACCCCCCACCTCATTTTTTCCTTGGTGGTGAAGGTGGAGGTGTATGCTAGCTCATTTTTTCTACATGTGCACAAGAGGTGTTTGATGGAATGCTTGTGAGAGGGATGCCACTTGGTTTTATTTGATAAGATTTCTCCTCTTTTTGATCCTAAAAGGTTAGCAACTATTTTCTCGACTATATATATATGCATAGTCCGTACAATACTAATTTTAGCAAGGTGATTGCATCTGATACATATATAATTGTACTTATGATGCAGATGAGTCATCCATGGATGTACGGTAACCGATGTGCTCCCGCTTTCGTAGAGGGCGTGAATTCTTTCCTGCTTGTGGACGAGGCCAACAAGTCGAAGCAAGGTTTTATGTGCTGTCCATGTCTAAAATGTAAGAACGAGAAGGATTACTCTTGCTCAAGAGACATTAAGAGCCACCTGCTTCGGTTTGGATTCATGTCCAGCTATAATGTTTGGACCAAGCACGGAGAAGAAGGGGTTATGATGGAAGACGGCGATGAGGAAGAAGATAATGATGACCAAGTACCGATCTATGTTCTCTCGAATGCTTTGATACCGCAATGGACGACAATGAAGAAGAAGGAGGTGAAGAACATGCATCGGATGATCCTGTTGATGATGATCTTCGTCGGGCCATTTCGATGCAAGAAGAGACCGTGGCACGGATAAGGAGAGGTTGCGAGTTCGACAAGATGTTAGAGGACCACCACAAATTGTTGTACCCAGGTTGTGAAGATGGGCATAGAAAGCTCGGGTAGCATATTGGAATTGCTGAAATGGAAGGCGAGAGGTCGGTGTGACTGACTCGGGATTTGAGAAATTGATGATAATATTAAAGAAGTCTGTTTCCAAGAAATAATGAATTGCCCGTCAGTACATATGAAGAAAAAGAAGCTTGTCTGCCCTCTAGGATTAGATGTGCAGTAAGATACATGCATGCATTAATGATCGTATCCTCTACCGCGGTGAGAAGTACGAGAATTTGAATAAATGTCCGATATGTGGTGCATTGCGGTATAAGATCGGAAAAGATGACCCTGGTGATGTTGAGGGCGAGCCACCCAGAAGAGGGTTCTCGCGAAGGTGATGTGGTATGCTCCAATAATACCCGGTTGAAACGTTTGTTCAGAAACAAAGAGCATGCCAAGTTGTTGCGATGGCACATGGAAGAACGTAAGAAAGACGCGATGTTGAGGCACCCCGCTGATGGTCAGTTACCGTGGAGGAATTGCTACTTGCAGCAGATGCTGCATGATACGTCCCCGACGTATCTATAATTTCTGTCGTTCCATGCTTGTTTTATGACAATACTTACATGTTTTGCTTGCACTTTATGATGTTTTCATGCATTTTCCGGAACTAACCTATTAACAAGATGCCACAGTGCCAGTTCATGTTTTCTGCTGTTTTTGGTTCCAGAAAGGCTGTTCGGGCAATATTCTCGGAATTCGACGAAACGAAGACCAAACCTCCTATTTTTCCCGGAAGCGTCCGAACACCGAAGAAGAGTCGGAGAGGGGACGAGAGGGCCACCACACCATAGGGCGGCGCGGCCTGGCCCGGGCCCGCGCCGGCCTGTGGTGTGGCGCCCCCAGTGCCCCCTGCGCCGCCTCTTCGCCTATAAAATCCCTTTCGACCTAAAAACACCGTAACTCTTGACGAAACTCCGTAAAGACTCCGGGGCGCCGCCACCATCGCGAAACTCCAATTCGGGGACGAGAGTCTATGTCCCGGCACCTGCCGGGACGGGGAAGTGCCCCGGAAGCCATCTCCATCAACGCCATCGCCTCCATCATGCTCCGTGAGTAGTTCCCCCATGGACTACGGGTTCTAGGCTGTAGCTAGTTGGTATTCTCTCCCCTATGTACTTCAATACAATGATCTCATGAGCTGCCTTACATGATTGAGATTCATCTGATGTAATCGGTGTTGTGTTTGCCGGGATCCGATGGATTGTTACGTTATGATTGTCTATCTACAAAGTTTATGAAGTTATTGTTGCTGCAATCTTGTTATGCTTAATGCTTGTCACTAGGGCCCGAGTGCCATGATCTTAGATTTGAGCTCTATACTTATTGCTTAGATTGTATCTACAAGTTGTATGCACATGTCACTGTCCGGAACCAAAGGCCCCGAAGTGACGAAATCGGGACAACCGGAGGGGATGGCGGTGATGTGAGGGACACATGTTTTCATGGAGTGTTAATGCTTTGCTCCGGTGCTCTATTAAAAGGAGTACCTTAATATCCGAGTAGATTCCCTTGAGGCCCGGCTGCCACCGGCCGGTAGGACAAAGATGTTGTACAAGTTTCTCATTGCGAGCACGTATGACTATATATGGGAAACATGCCTACATGATTAATGATCTTGATATTTTGTCTTAATGCTATTTCAATCCTATCAATTGCCCGACTGTAATTTGTTCACCCAACACTTGTTATTGGAGAGTTACCACTAGTGTAGATAGCTGGGAACCCCGGTCCATCTTTCAGCATTATATACTCGTTCTACATGTCATTGGAAGTAGTATCAACTATCTTCTGGTGCCATTGCTCTCATATTACTATTACTGTTGTTGTGTTACTGTTACTATTGCTCTCATATCACTGCTACTTTCACATCACCCCTGTTGCTAGTGCTTTTCCAGGTGCAGCTGAATTGACAACTCAGTTGTTAAGGCTTATAAGTATTCTTTACCTCCCCTTGTGTCGAATCAATAAATTTGGGTTTTACTTCCCTCGAAGACTGTTGCGATCCCCTATACTTGTGGGTCATCAAGACTATTTTCTGGCGCCGTTGCCGGGGAGGCATAGCTCTACTCATAAGTTCACCTGGGGAGTACACTCCACCTCTCTCTCTGCTTTTATTTTGTTTTACTTAGTTTTGCTTAGTTTACTTTTGCCTAGTTTATTTGTGCTTAGTTTACTTTTGTCTAGTTTATTTCAGTTTTGTTTTACTTTCCTCATATACCCAAAAATCCATAAAAATTTGAAAAATCGAAAAAATTAAAAACTGCTGTTATGGGAGAACCAACAACCTACTTGGAGCTTATAGAATGCTATAATAATTATAGAGAATCAAGAACTGGTAAAATAATGAATGCTATGATAGAAAAACTGAATACAATTGCTAAAATCTTGCTTGAACGCCATAATATAAACTGTTGCTCTCAACAGGATACTAAACATCTTAAATTTCAATGTGGCTTTAGTGAGGAATTTTTTATTAAGAACTATAATCGGAATTGCTATATTCATTATGGGTTCGAAGAGGTAGAACAATTTGTCTTATTTATGGGAGCCTCCGAGATAGAATCCTTCATGGTTGAGAATTATGAAACTTGTGTTGTTTGTAAGGGCCTTAAAGATTATGTCTCTACTATCCTTAATTCTTGCATAGAATGCTACAGTAGGAATCCTTATATCCTTGATTATAAAGAGAGACACATTAATGCACAAGAATGCACTCACAATTTGCAGGAACCGGTGGAAGAAGAAATTGATGAACCTGAAAGCTCATTGGATGAAAAGGAGGAGGAAATTGATGAACCTGAATGCTCATTGGATGAAAAAGAAGAGGAGAGTGATGAACAAAAGGAGGAAGAATGGATTAGCTACCCATGCCAACCTTCTAATGAGAGTAACTCTTTATCTCTTACACTATTTGATTGTCCTCCATGCTTACCGGAAGAGGTTGAATGTTATGTTCCTGTGGATTCTCTTGAAATAGTACCTATGAGTAATACTTGTGAGAATGATTATGCTACTGTTATCTATGATAATCCATGCTACTTTGATAAATCTTATGATAATGCTTTGTTTGTGCTCGATGTCGAAATGCATGGTACTAAAGAATTTTGTTTGGCAAATGTCTATGATAAAGCTCTAGATGATGGTCCTATGTTACTTGATAATATTAATTGTACTACTAATGAAAATGGGATTGGAGAGTTCTTGACTTATTCTATGAGTCCCATATCTATTGAGATTGATCAACTACCTTGTTATATTATTAATAAAAGTAAGTTTGAAAGTTTTAATTCCACTATTCTTGAACTTGATAAAAATTATGTGTTTGGAAATCATGAAAAGTATGCTGCATGTGATAGCTATATTGTTGAGTTTGTTCATGAAGCTACTGAAAATTATTATGAGAGAGGAAAATATGGTTGTAGAAATTTTCGTGGTACTAATACACCTCTCTATATGCTGAAATTTTTGAAGTTATTCTTGTTTTATCTTCTTATGCTTGTCACTTTGTTCTTCATGAATTTATTTGTGTACAAGATTCCTATGCATAGGAAGCATGTTAGGCTTAAATGTGTTTTGAGTTTGCCCCTTGATGCTCTCTTTTGCTTCAAATACTATTTCTTGCGAGTGCATCATTAAAACTGCTGAGCCCATCTTAATGGCTGTAAAGAAAGAACTTCTTGGGAGATAACCCATGTGTTATTTTGCTACAGTACTTTGATTTATATTTGTTTCTTGGAAGTTGTTTACTACTGTAGCAACCTCTCCTTATCTTAGTTTTGTGTTTTGTTGTGCCAAGTGAAGCCTCTAATCGAAGGTTGATACTAGATTTGGATTTCTGCGCAGAAACAGATTTCTATCTGTCACGAATCTGGGCTGTTTTCCCTGTAGGTAACTCAGAAAAATATGCCAATTTACGTGCGTGTTCCTCAGATATGTACGCAACTTTCATTAGTTTTGAGTTTTCTGATTTGAGCAACGGAAGTATTTTATTAAAATTCGTTTTTACTGGCTGTTCTGTTTTGGCAGATTCTGTCTCCGTTTTTTTGCATTGTCTCTTGTGGACTTTAAGCGAGCTTTTCTAGACGTAGAGGGCTGTAGCTAATGTTTTATTGAGTTCTTGCAATGTGCCACTACAGGACCAAGGTGGATTCAATTTTTTGAGTACTAACCCCTCTAATGAAGTTTATGAGAAGTTTGGTGTGAAGGAAGTTTTCAAGGGTCAAGAGAGGAGGATGATATATGATCAAGAAGAGTGAAAAGTCTAAGCTTGGGGATGCCCAAGGCATCCCCTTCTTCATCAACTTATCAGGTTCCTCCCCTGAAACTATATTTTTATTCGGTCACATCATATGTGTTTTACTTGGAGCGTCTGTATGTTTTATTTTTGTTTGTGTTTGAATAAGATCGGATCCTAGCAATCCTTGATTGGGAGAGAGACACGCTCCGCTTTTTCATATGAACACTCGTGTTCTTCGTTTTACTTTTAATGTTCAATGATAAAAGTTGGAAGCTATTGCACTTATTTATATTTGGTTGGAAACAGAAAATGCCTCATCATGTCTTGAATAATTTGACACTTGGCAATTGTTTTGAGCTCTCAAGTAGATCATGATTAAGTTTTTTCATGTAGTCTAAGCCTATTAATGGAGAACTGCTGTAGAGCTTGTTGAAATTGGTTTGCACAATTGATCTCCCTTAAGGTCTAGATATTTTCTGGTAAAAGTGTTTGAGCAACAAGGAAGACAGTGTAGAGTATTATAATGCTTGCAATATGTTCTTATGTAAGTTTTGCTGTACCAGTTCATACTTGTGTTTGCTTCAAACAACCTTGCTAGCCTAAGCCTTGTACCGAGAGGGATTACTTCTCATGCATCCAAAATACTTGAGCCAACCACTATGCCATTTGTGTCCACCATACCTACCTACTATGTGGTATTTCCGCCATTCCAAAGTAAATTGCTTGAGTGCTACCTTTAAACAATTCAAAATTCATTACCTCTGATTTGTGTCAATGTTTTATAGCTCATGAGGAAGTATGTGGTGTTTATCTTTCAATCTTGTTGGCAACTTTCACCAATGGACTAGTGGCTTCATCCGCTTATCCAATAATTTTGCAAAAAGAGCTGGCAATGGGATTCCCAATCCCAAATTAATTAACAAAAATAGACACTCCTCCATGGTATGTGATTGTTGGACGGCACCCGAGGATTCGGTTAGCCATGGCTTGTGTAAGCAAAGGTTGGGAGGAGTGTCATCATCATAATGAAACTAAAATAAAAAGGCACTCCTTCATGGTATGAGATTGTTGGCGAGCACCGAGGATTCGGTTAGCCATGGTTTGTGAAAGAAAGGTTGGAAGGAGTGCCACCCAAAAATAAAAATAATTCATGGGAGCCGCTCTTGAAGGTTTGTCTAGCAAGGGGTTAGAGTGCCCACTACCATTCGTTGACAACAACAAACACCTCTCAAAACTTTACTTTTATGCTCTCTTTATGTTTTCAAAACCAAAGCTCTAGCACAAATATAGCAATCGATGCTTTCCTCTTTGAAGGGCCATTCTTCTACTTTTATGTTGAGTCGGTTTACCTACTTCCTTCCACCTTAGAAGCAAACACTTGTGTCAACTGTGCATTGATTCTTACATACTTGCATATTTGCATTCATCATATTACTTTGTGTTGACAATTACCCATGAGATATGCATGTTACAAGTTGAAAGCAACCGCTGAAACTTATATCTTCTTTTGTGTTGCTTCGATGCCTTTACTTTGAATCTATTGCTTTATGAGTTAACTCTTGTGCAAGACTTTTGATACTTGTCTTGAAAATACTCTTCATGAAAAGTTTTGCTATATGTCCATCACTCTTGGTGAAGCAACAAAGCTC